>NC_090276.1:44610000-45210000 GCF_040414725.1 Anabrus simplex | reverse complement strand
CCAAATATTGAATACCGCATATCTAACATGGACTAATACGTACATAAATTATGTTTATTCTCTCACTTACAAATTAGTTGATATATTTAATTATTACTATTATTATTATTATTATTATTATTATTATTATTATTATTATTATTATTTCACTGACTGACAGAGCAAATGCAACACCAAGAAGGAGTGGTCAGAACTTTATGCCAATTGCAGGGTAGACTGACGTCACTGAGGTATGCTCATGATGTGAAATGCGCCGCTGTGCTGCGCACGTAGCGAACGATAAATGGGACACGGCGTTGGCGAATGGCCCACTTCGTACCGTGATTTCTCAGCCGACAGTCATTGTAGAACGTGTTGTCGTGTGCCACAGGACACGTGTATAGCTAAGAATGCCAGGCCGCCGTCAACGGAGGCATTTCCAGCAGACAGACGACTTTACGAGGGGTATGGTGATCGGGCTGAGAAGGGCAGGTTGGTCGCTTCGTCAAATCGCAGCCGATACCCATAGGGATGTGTCCACGGTGCAGCGCCTTTGGCGAAGATGGTTAGCGCAGGGACATGTGGCACGTGCGAGGGGTCCAGGCGCAGCCCGAGTGACGTCAGCACGCGAGGATCGGCGCATCCGCCGCCAAGCGGTGGCAGCCCCGCACGCCACGTCAACCGCCATTCTTCAGCATGTGCAAGACACCCTGGCTGTTTCAATATCGACCAGAACAATTTCCCGTCGATTGGTTGAAGGAGGCCTGCACTCCCGGCGTCCGCTCAGAAGACTACCATTGACTCCACAGCATAGACGTGCACGCCTGGCATGATGCCGGGCTAGAGCGACTTAGATGAGGGAATGGCGGAACGTCGTGTTCTCCGATGAGTCACGCTTCTGTTCTGTCAGTGATAGTCACCGCAGACGAGTGTGGCGTCGGCGTGGAGAAAGGTCAAATCCGGCAGTAACTGTGGAGCGCCCTACCGCTAGACAACGCGGCATCATGGTTTGGGGTGCTATTGCGTATGATTCCACGTCACCTCTAGTGCGTATTCAAGGCACGTTAAATGCCCACCGCTACGTGCAGCATGTGCTGCGGCCGGTAGCACTCCCGTACCTTCAGGGTCTGCCCAATGCTCTGTTTCAGCAGGATAATGCCCGCCCACACACTGCTCGCATCTCCCAACAGGCTCTACGAGGTGTACAGATGCTTCCGTGGCCAGCGTACTCTCCGGATCTCTCACCAATCGAACACGTGTGGGATCTCATTGGACGCCGTTTGCAAACTCTGCCCCAGCCTCGTACGGACGACCAACTGTGGCAAATGGTTGACAGAGAATGGAGAACCATCCCTCAGGACACCATCCGCACTCTTATTGACTCTGTACCTCGACGTGTTTCTGCGTGCATCGCCGCTCGCGGTGGTCCTACATCCTACTGAGTCGATGCCGTGCGCATTGTGTAACCTGCATATCGGTTTGAAATAAACATCAATTATTCGTCCGTGCCGTCTCTGTTTTTTCCCCAACTTTCATCCCTTTCTAACCACTCCTTCTTGGTGTTGCATTTGCTCTGTCAGTCAATGTATTATTATTATTATTATTATTATTATTATTATTATTATTATTATTATTAAGAACAAATAAATCGCAAGTGGGAAATATCCCGTTGGCAATGATTACTTATTTGAGTGTAATAATAAAGTTAACGTAATTACCCAACAAATACAAACAAACAAACAAACAAACAAACAAACAAACAGGCAGACAATAAGGAAACAACAAGCAAATCCGTGGAAAGAAAATATTACAAGAAATACTGCTAGTTTAATATTCTAAATCCAGCTTCATCATATACAAATTCACTCAAAAATTAAGTAATTCCAGTGATTAACACTACAAGTGATAATAAAGTAAAGTTAAAAACATTGGTAATCAATTGATAATTATAAGAGACCAACTCCTAAAAATTCAGGGCCATTTATATAGATTTTTTCTTTTCGTTTTCCCGGTACTTGAGCGACAATGTAGACTGCATTCGTAGGAATTTGGCATTCCTAATTCCTGTGACGATTTATGGGGAGCGAGTTGAACAATTGTGGAAGTTTAAGTACCTTGGCAGCTGGATTAGTGATGACTTAGACCCGAATTTAGAGATTCATGTACAAATAGAAATGGCACGTGCTAGCTTTGTAAAAATGAGGAATCTACTGTGTGATAGAAGCCTCAGCTTGGAGACGCGTCACAACTTCATCAGATGCTATGTATATTCAGTGCTTCTGAAACATGGACTCCGAAATTTAACACCTTTAAGAAAATAATTGATTCCAGTGTGTGGGTGTTCTAAATGATGTTACGGATCTCGAGGACTGACCACGTCTCCAGTGTTGCCGTAATCAGACGCACGAGAGGAAACACATATTGATGTGTACAATCAAGAAAAGAAAGACAGCCTGCCTTGGGCAAGTAATGACTCGCAACGATTATGCTATGGGGTTTGCATAAATTTTAGGGGTACGGCATATCAGAACCCCTATAATTTATGTTACTGTTGCTACACTATCGGAAGAGCGGGAGGCCGACACTGCCTACTAAACAAACCTGTTACTGCATAAAAATCCGGGCTTTAGTAATGAGGAATGAAAAGTACAACCTATTTAAATAGATCATGCAGGGTGAAATTGGTGGACGTAGAGGATGCGGTTGAAGGAAACATTCCTGGCTGAGGAACTTGGACAGGACTAGATTCTACTGGACTGATGAGGACAGACGAACATCGTACAGACTTCGCTGTGATTGTGGCCAGCCTTCAGTAATGGAGAAGGCACTAGAAGAAGAAGAAGAAGAAGAAGAAGAAGAAGAAGAAGAAGAAGAAGAAGAATTCGTTACTGTAAGATTATTGTTATAATTGGTGGAAACTTACTCGTGTTCTAAACGTTTTAAATAATCCATTTTTTATATTCTCACTGCGTTAGCAGCAGTCATGATATTAAATAATGGCTAGTGTTTAATACTTGATGCAAAATATTTCCCCGCTCATAATAATAATTAATTAATTAAAATTAAAAACCTCCAGACTTTGTGAGTATTTTGGTGTTGGTGGTGATGGTGGTGACATAATTCTACACCAAACAAAGGAATTATCCTGAAGGGACAGACTTGACACAGAAAGAAATGAGCATAAATAGGCTCGGATAGATCTTTCAGATACGGCTGTATTATACAACACTGTTCCACAGAAACGTTTGGAGGTTTTCAGGTACTGCCAGGCGTCAGGCTATGTGCCTCATAGTCGGTCACGCAAGGCTCTAGTTGAAAAACCCTCGTCTTCCTATCTCTTCTGAGTGGCTCTGAAACATAGATTTGCAAGGATTGAAACTTTCGTAATGTAAGCACATGAAAGAATGTTGCGGATATATTACACGAAAGAATACATCCATTAGATAAGTGCAGATAAAATTATATAAGATAGGATGTTTTATTTATCTAGCAAAGTTAGGGGTGTATTCCTTGCCTTACACTTAAGGGGAGGTAGTATCCCTTGTTTTCGCAAAGCTCATTTTACCTTCATTAGGTGCACAGTTAGAGATAACTATCAATAATATTAGTATGAAATTTGGTACACATACAGATTGAGGGCTTTTGTGATAACGGTAGGTTTTATATTTTGAATAATAAACAGATTGAATTTATATAATTTTTTAAACGGATACATACTTTTATTGATAGTTTAAGACTTTGTAGCCAAATAAGTTCAACTGTTTTTAATTAATGAGGTTAAGAAAACTACGTCCGCCTCTATGGTGTAGTGGCTAGTGTGATTAGCTGCCACCCACGGAGGGCCGGGTTCGATTCCCACCTCAGCCATCCTGGAAGTGGATTTCCGTGGTTTCTCACTTCTCCTCCAGGCAAATGCCAGGATGGTACCTAATATAAGGCCACGGCCGCTTCCTTCCCTCTTCCTTGTCTATCCCTTCCAATCTTCCCATCCCCCGACAAGGCCCCTGTTTAGCATAGCAGGCGAGGCCGCCTGGGCGAGGTACTAGTCATTCTCCCCAGTCGTATTCCCGACACAATGTCTCACGCTCAAGGACACTGCCCTTGAGGCGGTAGAGGTGGGATCCCTGGCTGAGTCCGAAGGAAAAACCAACCCTGGAGGGTAAACAGATTAAGAAAGAAAGAAAACTACGCAATGCGTAAAACAATTGAAATGTTACACTCATTGCCTATTAGTTCCTGAAATCCCGGTGTCTTTTCATAAAAATAAAAAATGGAGAAAAGGCAAATCAAGATTTCCTTAATGCATATCAGAACCATATGCTGGATCATCGCGGTGATCAGCGTTTCCTGCAGACCTTTTTCTGGTTTTTGTGCAACGTTCTTGATGCTTTGGAGATGACAGAAGCATCCAGGCAGACGATTCCTCCTGATATTATCAATTTCTTGAAATATACAGAAGTATATACTGCCGGTTCAATCCCTAATTGCGCATTACATTCATTTTACCAGCTCACCTGTCAATACAAATAATTGCAGCATGAAATGCACCTATTCAAAAGGACTGATGTACTACAAACACTGTTTTTGGAACCCTACTCCATACGACAGTGCTGAATGGTTCATTAGGATTCCGATATCGAGGGAGTAGGTCTGGATCAGCATATGTCTTCAGCACAGGCTTTACAATGGAAGCAGCCACAACAAAAATATAAAGTGTATAGCAAAAACACTCCTTCAGATGTTCAACAAAAAATAGTTTCTCTGCAGGAACTAAAATATGAATGTATTTGAATTCAGTACTAATATAATGGGGCGTAATCTCAAATGTGAAATCGTCATTTAAATGGTTTTTGATGGCGTTAGGAAGGATTATAGACAAACTAATTACTTGTCTGTCTGTGTGTTAGGTCATCAGCCCAGAGGCTGGTTGGATCCTCAAATAGCATCACCAAAGGCTATGCAGTTATAGGGAAACCACAAAAACCAATGGCAGTACCAAAATGAGACATACTAGACAAAATGAGGAGTGAGGTAGTTTGCCATTGCTTTCCTCACTGGGCCTGACAGTGCTATTGTAGCACAACTAACCCTATGAGCAACACCTTTCATGACACTCAGACACACTGGTTGTGCTCTGAATGTCATTAATCAGCACCACCCATACCCCAGCATGTTCCATATTGTCACAGCCATGGATGAGACTGGGACTTCAGTGGAAGCTACACTTTGCTCTGGCCTGTGCCAAAAGATGGATGCAAAAGTACTGTATCCATCAAGAAATGACAGCAGGCAGAACTAATTACTTATGCGTAGTAAAATAACTTCAAAGTTCCAAATTCTAAAAGAAAACTCTTTCTAATCAGAACGGGGAACCACCTCTCTTTAACCAGTCTTGCCGGGATGAGTGGCTCAGGTGGTTGAGGCCCTGCCCTTCTGACCCCAACTAGGCAGTTTCGATCTTGGCTCACGTACGTCAGTCTCGTGTCGGTAGATTTAATGGCGCCTAAGAGAACTCCTGCGGGACGAAATTCCGGCTCCTCGGGCTCTCCAAAAACCGAAAAAGTAGTTAGTGGGACGTAAATCCAATAACATTGTTATGAATAATATTATTAACCGGTGTTAATACCCTGTTACTTCTTCTTCTGTTCGATATTGGCCACTCTGAACCACGCAGTAACAACTATGGTATCCTGGATCATCTTTTCCCTCCTCCTGGCTTTGATCTGCCAATATAGCTTCATTCGTTGCTTTATATGCTTCCCTCTTTCTTCTGAAGAAATCACTTTTGAAGATTTCTTTTCTCCTTCTTCTCGGAAGCATCTTAAGCCTGAAACTAATCGTCGAAAGTGCTTCCTCTTTTGGATGTCTTCATGACTAATACCTATTTTCTGTATATCAGCATGTATCTCCATAAACCATCTGGGAACAATTTTTTCCCTTCGAAATGTGTAACGAGATTTCGAGTCAGCCTTTTTTTTTATTTATACGTAGATGTCCACAAAAGTGCATTAGTCTCTTCTTCATCGACTCTATAATTCCCTCAGTCTGTTTGTATAAATCTTTGTTAGTTCTTAATTTTCGTTGTCCAGAAACATATATAGGTCTCAGAATCTTCCTTAGGATCTTCCTTTCTTTATTCTCCAGTTGTTCCAACAATCCTCTGCTTGTTAAATCCAAGGTCTTAGCAGCGTGTAGTCCTTCTGGTTTGATCACGGTTATAGTGCCTTGGGTTTGTTCTCAGACTTGTTATTAGGAACAACACGACTTAAAAATACAAATAATAGTGATAATAAGGAAAGGAGGAAGGAAAATACATATGATAGTAATACATTGAATAATATTAATTATATTAATAACCCAATGACATAAAGAATACTATAGTATGCCTATGTATCATACATACAGATGATTGGATTTTATAAATATCATTTAGTTCTACATTTTAGACTGGGTTTTATTTTTATTTCTCTCGTTTTCAATATTACTTAACATAAGAAATAACACAAATGTGTTCCTTGGTTCCCCATTTTCACACCAGGTAAATGTTGGGGCTGAACCTTAATTAAGACCACGGTCGTTACCTTCCCAATCCTATCCCTTTCCCACTGTGCTGTCGTCGGAAACCTTCCATGTGTTAGTGCAACGTTAAACCACTGGGAAAAACAAGCTCAGATGTAGGTTCACTTTGTTATGTTACTTTTGGGCTTGTTCTGTATCAACAGTAACACGCACTGCTATAAATCTATATAACAAGAAGAAAGTCAAAAGCAGAACTCACCCTCACTTCCAGAAAATGAGCGAAACATACTCCTGTATTCTTCGCAATAGTTACATTTTGGGTTAGTATTTTCTTCTTCCGAGTCGGCCCCGCGAAGTAGGGGTAGCATGCCTGCCTCTTACTCGAAGTCCCCGGGTTCGATTCCAGGCCAGGTCAGGGATTTTTACCTGGATCTGAGGGCTGGTTTGAGGTCCACTCAGCCTACGTGGTTAGACTTGAAGAGTTGTCTAACGGTGAGATAGAGGCCCCGGTATAGAAAGCCAAGAATAACGGCCGAGAGGAAGCGTCGTGCTGACCACTCGACACCTCGTAATCTGCGGTCCTTCGGGCTGAGCAGCGGTTGCTTGGTAGGCCAAGGCCCTTCAGGGCTGTAGTGCCGTGGGGAAGGGGGGATTTGTGTTCCATAATTGTCACCTGCACTCACTGGAAAGAAATGAGAATATTAGTGTGTAGTCACGTTTATAGTTGGATTATCGTTGTGGTGCGCACAACTTCTTGAGAATGTGGCAATTTATTTAAACTTGCAACACACTATATTTCCGCGAGAATGTGGTATACGGTAAAAATTCAATGATTGAATTCCACGAGAAGTATTATGTCCCTTGAATTATTATTATTATCCGACTCATTGGATGAATGGTCAGCTTTGAGGCCTTCGGTTCAGAGGGTCCCGGGTTCGATTCCTGGCCGCGTCGGGGATTTTAATAGCGTTTTATTAATTCTTCTGGTTCGGGGACTGAGTGTTTGTGTTTGTCTCAACACTCTCCTCTTCGTATTGAGACAACACAACACAATACACTACCAAACACCACAGAATCACGCAATAGTGATTACATCCCTCGTATAAGGTTGGCGTCAGCAAAGGCATCCGGCTGTGAAACAGGGCCAAATTCAGAAGTGCGACACATTTAGCACCCACGACCCCACAGATCTGCGTTGAAGGCGGTATAAGATTATTATTATTATTATTATTATTATTATTATTATTTTATGCGTGAATTGTCCCTTTTGGAACACACGAAGCTTTATTTATGATTTCATTTGCGGAGGATACAGGATGCTTTCATCCGTTCACTAAAGATCCTCTTCCTTTCTTCCGTCCACTTGGTACGTGCTCTTTTTGGTACTTTCATTCTCTGGAGTAACTTCCAACTTGTCAGTTTTCTCACTCTATATAATTCGATTCAAAATTTCTTCAGGTTGAATTTGTGCTTTCTTCGTGTGCGCTTTCATTTGTTGTGTCCGAGGGAAATTCTTCAGTTTATCAACTCTTTCAAAAATTGGGTGGGTTAGTCTGGTTTCTGGAAGCCTCTGAACGTATCCATACAATTTTAGCCTTGTTTTTCTGAGGTCTGTCGCAATATTAGATTTCTGGGATTGGAGGCGGTACCCTTCTTCCGTGTGTCTTGGTCCTGAAATTTTCCTCATGATTTTTCGCCGTTTGTCGTGCATATAAAGCCTCAGGTTCGATTACATTGTTGTAAAGTTTCATATTAACGTGGAGAGATATATTTTTTGTTGTAGATTTCTCTTGTCTTCCCATTGATCTTTTGGGGTTTGGCATACGGTTGTTTTGGGCTATTTTTTTTTTTCTTGTCCGGTTGGTCCGACGATTTCGCCCAGGTATTTGAAGTGAGAGACTCTGTTGACTTGTCGGTAATTTTGTATTGATACTATGGATGTCTAATTTTGAACAAAATAATTCAGTTTTCTGGAAGGGGTTATGAAGTCCGACCTGTCTGGCACATTCTTGAAGAATTTCAACTTGCTTTATCGCTGGGACTTCATTGCTGGACAAAAGGGCCAGGTCATCCGCGAATGCTGTGCATGGAATTTCAAGCTTGCTTTTTTTTTTTTTTTTGTATCCCAGTGTTTACAGGGTTCCAGCTATTTTGCGCTTTCAGTTCAGTTCTTTTTTCATTCCCCCATCACCTTATCGAGGACGATGTTCAAGAGGAGGGGTGACAATCCATCTCCTTGCCGGACACCAGTTTTTATCAGGAATTCGTCTGAGATTTCTCCCATGAATTTCACTATGTTATTAATATTATGTCCGCCTCTGTGGTGTAGTGGTTAGTGTGATTAGTTGCCACCCCCGGAGGCCCGGGTTCGATATCCAGCTATGCCATGAAACTTTGAAAAGTGGTATGAGGGCTGGAACGGGGTCCACTCAGCCTCGGGAGGTCAACTGACTAGAGGTGGGTTCAATTCCCACTTCAGCTATCCTGGAAGTGGTTTCCCGTGGTTTCCCACTTCTCCTCCAGGCAAATGCCGGGATGGTACCTAACTTAAGGCCACGACCGCTTCCTTCCCTCTTCCTTATCTATACCTTCCAATCTTCCTATCCTTCCCCGTCCCCCACAAGTCCCCTGTTCAGTATAGCAGGTGAGGCCGCCTGGACGAGGTACTGGTCATTCTCTCCAGTTGTATCCTCCGACCCTATGTCTCACACTCCAGGACACTACCCTTGAGGCGGTAGAGGTGGGATCCCTCGCCGAGTCCGAGGGAAAAACCAACCCTGGAGGGTAAACAGATTATTACTATTATTATTATTATTATTATTATTATTATTATTATTATTATTATTATTATTATTATTATTATTATTATTATTATTATTATTATTATTATTATTATTATTATTATTATTATTATTATTTGCGTATGGACCTTGTTGGATCACGGAGTGCGTTTATGATTCGCCTTTCTGGTCTTCCATACGGCTTTAATTTTTTCTCCATGGACTCTCTTCTTTTCTTCAGTCCACTTACTGTAGTTGCTGGTCTCCTTGGAATTTCATTCTCTGGCTGTACTACCCATGTGTTTACTTCATTGTGAGACATAGCAGTCATTGTAAATCCTCTGTACTGCATCAAGAAGAGCATATCTAACCTGAACTATGAGGCCTCATATATAAATAAGAGCTATTATTTAAATCCCGATGTGATAAATTTAGAGAACAGTCATCGAATGTACTTAAATATGAAGGTCTGTCTTTCAACATACACAATTGTCCAATGAATGCTTTCAATCGCTATGTACTACATTCACAAGTAAAACTTGTAACATTCGTTTAGACCGCCCTAATCTGTCAGCTGGCGGGCTTGGCGCGCTTTCTATAGTACGGCCTGTACATCACATCACTTACTATTACAGCGCGTGCCGGGCGGTATTCAGCGCCATCTCTCCTTCAACTTTCTAATTCGCTATGCACAGAGCTTCACTATCGTGCCTGTAGGTGGCGACATTGCCTCAGAATATGTTTATACTATAGTTTGAACCGCGATACTCAAACAGGCTATGCCCATGGATATTAAAGAAGAAAATAATATCACCCATCCCAGCGAATAACAGGATAAGTCGAAAATTTAAATTCTCAGGGGAAGCACATTTTTCTTTTTAAATAATACTAAATCACCATTCTGGGTTGTATGAAGCAGCTTCTTAAATAATGGTTTTGGTTGGATTTTAATTCAAGGAATGAATGAAGTACAGTCGAACCTCGAATCACTTCGAGTTATCGAAATTTCGAGATATAGAGAATACAGTTTTTGAGCATGTATAGCACATAAATAAATCATATGTATCTACGGGCTTATACTGTACTGAATACATTATATATAGCAGTACTTACAAATATACAAACTCTATTTTACGGCATCACTTTAATTATAACACTTATTGTAGTAACGTTTTAGAATTCAGGATACAATAATGAAACAAAAAACGTACCTCCGTTAACATCTTTTGGAAAAATTCCTTTAGTCTCTTCTGTTTGTTACGGTTAACCTTTTCTCCCTTCACATTGACTCGTCAATACCACGCAGCTGAGATTCGCAAACGGAGCTTGTGATCCGCAACTTCCGGGGTTGCTTTCGAATGTTTTCAGTAATTAATTCATACCCGTGGAACAGCGAGGCTGCGCCGATTTTCCGATCACTAGAACTTTTTGTTTCTTGGTTCCCGTCATATCAGCATAAAATTCGAGTTACAGAGTATTTTTTGCTTCAAGGGAGGAAATGTTTGTTCCGAGAAATCGAGAAATTCGTGTAACCGAATTTCGATAATGGAGAAATAAATACGTGTGGAGAATAGGACAAATGGCCGGAAAATTTAAGTTACTTCCAGATACTGAAAATTCCAGTAATGGAGTTTGGATCTTGAATGAAAGTGACTTGTCCTATTGGCTATTGACCAGGCATTATTTTCTTATGTGGATTTGTAAAAACTGAAACGTGTATATAAAGTTTCTGTATTGTTAGTAAGATTTAAGAGTTCTCTTTAACAGAAGCAGCTGTTCAGATTCACTGCCAATAACTAATTTACAGGATGGTAATATCCACGTCCACAACGACCACAGAAAATATATTAGACATGAGACAAACTGACTTATCTGGTTGAAACCATATTAACAATATTCAGAATATTAACAAGATAACTCAACTTATCTGGTTTTTAAGCTCATCAAAGAATTGTCTCATAGAAGTCCACCTTTTCAATACTCTTTGTGATTTATTACAAATCAAATTCGAAGTTACATGTTCAAATATCGGGACATGTTTCGTCTATTATATATTAGGCATCTTTAGTCGTATTGTCCTTAACATTAATATTAAAATTTAAATAGTAGACTTGACTTAAAGCTAAACTTAAAATGACCGAGTTCGATAGCTGCAATCGCTCAAGTGCGGCCAGTATCCGGTATTCGGGATATAGTAGGTTCGAACGCCACTATCGGCAGCCCTGAAGATGGTTTTCCGTGATTTCCCATTTTCACACCAGGTAAATGCTTGGGCTGTACCTTAATTAAGGCCACGGCTGCTTCCTTCCCACTCCTAGAATTTTCCTGCCTCATCGTCCCCATAAGACCTATCCGTGTCGGTGCGACTTAAAGCAATTTGTAAACCAAAAAAAATATCATAAAATGCTTCATAAAGTAGCTTATGACATCAAAAGAACTATTATAAGAACACGCTTATTTAGATAAGAACTCAAGTGCTCATTATATCTAAATAAGTGTGTTCTGGTAATAGTTCTTCATCAGCTCACCCAAATTATAGTATAGTTCAAGTGTGTGAGAACCAAACCAGGATACGAGAACTGGAAATGATCGAAAGGAAAGCAGCACGGTTTGTTCTGTAAGATTTTCGATAAGAGAGTCATCATCATGAGTCGTGTAACTCATTGCTGAGCGCCGTGACCGCAATTGACTTCACACAATATTCTTGATTAAGTGGCGCTAACTTGGACGATGTTCAGCTTCTCTTAAAGCCTGCTGAAGAGTCAGACCGGTGGTACGCAGAACTTGATCAGTCCACCTGCTCGATGTCCTTCCTCGTCGTCTTCTGCCAGCAAATTTGCCTTCCATGATACACTTCTTTAGATTTTCACTATCTCGTCTTACAATATGCCGGAATAATTGGACGATTCTCTTTACGACGCGAGAAGAGAGCCGTTCGGAGATATTTAGTTCTTGAATAAAAGATGCATTAGTTCCTCTTTCCGTCCAATGTACACGGAGCATCCTTCTCCAACACCACATCTCAAAGGCATCGATATAGTACGTATCTCTTGCCTTGAGGGTCCATGTCGCGGAATCATAAAGGAAGACAGAGAACACAAGAAAATCAACTAGTCTAATCTTTGTTCTGTTGGTTATTGCTCTGCTCTGGCATATTTTTGTGAGTTTGTTCATGGTAACGCGCCCTAAGGTGATTAGTCTCTTTGTCAGAACTTCCGGTATCACAGATGCTCGATAAAAGAGTGGTGTGATGAAAATGTTGCAAACTTCGGGCTGGGAAGATTTGAGAATAAGGAGACGAGCTGCTCGACTAAGTGGTATGTTCCGAGCTGTCAGTGGAGAGTTGGCGTTGAATGATAGTAGCAGACGAGTACAATTGAGTGGTGTTTTTAAAAGTAGGAAAGATCATAATCTAAAGACAAATTTGGAATTACAAGAGGACACATTGCGGCAAATATTCGTCTATAGCAAGCGGAATTAGGGATTGGAATAACTTGCCAAGGAAGATGTTCAATAAATTTCCACCTTCTTTGAACTTAAAAAGAAACATTCCTTTCATTATGCAACTGAGATAAGAGGAATTATTGATGTGCTTGAGCGAACTAATTCATTTTTAAGTTTTTAGATCATAATAATAGAAGCCTTTAGGCGGAAGTTTTGAAATAAGATAAAAATCTTTAACCGGTGTTAGCATGGGCAGTTTTAAACTTAGTTTAAATGCTCTCTTCCTAAGTACCTCTACCTTAACAAATAACTCTTTATTACAGCATGGCCGGAGATGTGGCTTTCAATAAGAGCACAGTAAATACCTCTCAACAACCCACGAGAGAATTTGTACCCCAATCTACTGAGGATACCAATCACAGGGATAGTTTCATTACAGATTATCTCCATCTGGTTACTCCGCGATAGATTTTAATCTATAATCAGTCCTAAGAATTGAGTATTCTGAAATCTCGTTACTATATTATTGCAGAAAACAGGTACCATATACCGAAATTTAATGCACTTTAAAGTTTATGAAAAAATATATAGTTTGTTTTTGTTAGGTTAATAGTTGATCGACCGAGCTCGATAGCTGCAGTCGCTTAATTGCGGCCAGTATCCAGTATTCGGGAGATCGTGGGTTCGAACCCCACTGTCGGCAGCCCTGAAGATGGTTTTCCGTGGTTTCCCATTTTCACACCAGGCAAATGCTGGGGCTGTACCTTAATTAAGGCCACGGCCGCTTCCTACCCGCTCCTAGCCCCTCCCTGTCCCATCGTCGCCATAAGACCTATCTGTGTCGGTGCGACGTAAAGCAACTAGCAAAAAAAAAAAAAAAAATAGTTGATCGGTTGGAAATAAGCCATTTTTCAAGAAATTAAATATTCTGCTATATATTATGTTCAAGTTCATGATTGCGAGAGCCTATATAGAAAATATTAGTGTCACCAGCAAAAATGGATAGTTTTCCATTTAACCTAAGGTAATCAATATCATTAATGGAAATAAGAAATAATAAAGGCCCTAGCACAAAACCATGAGGCACACTAATTTAGATCGCCTTTACATTACTCTCAGTATTATCACATGTTATAAGCTGCTCCTATTAGAGAGGTAATCAACAAACTAATCCACTCCAGTACCTCTAATAATTACCTGTTACTTTTAATTTATGTTATAGAATTTTATGAAATGAAATGGCGTATGGCTTTTAGTGCCGGGAGTGTCCGTGGACAAGTTCGGCTCACCAGATGCAGGTCTATTAAATTGACTCCCGTAGGCGACCTACGCGTCGTGATGAGGATGAAATGATGTTGAAGACAACACATACACCCTGTGCCAGCGACATTAACCAATTATGGTTAAAATTTGCAATCATAAGACTGTGTCGGTGCCACGTAAATAAAATGGTAAAAAAAGAATATAATGACACGACAGTACAACAATTTATATATTACCACATTTCACATTCTATTTAACCTACTAGCAATTATATTCATTATTCTAAGACACACAGGTCTCTCTCCTTCATTATTGTGTTTGTTTTGATTTTTTAATTTCATTTTTCCACATACTTGATAAAATACAAAAATTTTGCTATTCTTCCCGGTGTAATCCGCTCCTTATTGAATTGTTTAGCGATTGCATAGAACTTTCTATATCTTTCTATTTTTATTCTATATTCACTTCCCAGATAATCTACTCTCAGTGCTTCCGTTGTCCTACAAACATTTAATAGATGCGCTTTTTCCATTTCTTCTCCAAAGAGTAGACACTGATTTTTGTTATTTGTCTCTCTCTCTCTCTAACTCTTATTTTTATGAATTCCCATTAGCCACCACGCCATTCTTCTCAATTCTCTGTTAACTTTCCGCCTGATTATTTTTCAGGGACTTAAAAACGCTTTAAAATATAGTTAAGTAGTTAAAACTCTAGGTTGAAATTCATACTTAAAAACGTGGCTCGCTAAGCAGCCTGTCCGCCGCGACAACTGGCGTACGCAGCCTAGTTCGTGAACCGAAGATCGCCGAAAACAATCCGAGTGGCTCCGCGCGCTGCGTGCCGTAACCAGTGTAGTTCGTGGAACCAAAGAGTGCCGAAATGTTCCGAACGGCTCCATACGCTGCGTTCCCGAGGCACAAGTTTAGAAGTCTTTCTCTCCTTATTGCCTTATTGTGTATAATTTTACAAAATTCCATGGAGCTCATTTCCTCTTTTATCTCTTCTTGCATAATTGGTTTCCACATCCCCTCTGTGCGTAATATACTCCAGACATCTTCCCTGTCAGCTTCTATGATCTCTGTGATTGAGCATATTTCGTCATCTGTGCACTGTACCTGCAAGATTCTTTGGAAATTGTTTTCCCATTCATAGATTGATATTTGGTTAGTATTGCTTGTTTTCTTCGGCTTCAGGGCCAGGAATTTGTCGTTTTCCTCCTCTTCCTCTGTACATTTTCCCTGTTTTCCTATGTAGTTTGCTTTTCCTCTTTTAATATCTGTTTGTGATTTTTTCCTCTATTGCAGACATTTTCCAAGCTTTTCTGAAGTTCTTGTGATCCGTACTGCATTCAATGCGCTAAGTGTTCCATTTCTCTTTTCATAACTTTCCTGATCAAACCATGCTTGGGCTTTCCGTGGTTTACAGCGTATAGTGGATTCTATTATAAGTTGATTTACCAGCCAACCGTGAACTACTATAAGGACTATATTTCCGTCCATGAACTCATGATCGGAGCTCGAGACACAATCCCTGAATTTATTGTACAGGTATGGGATTCTCTCGGTCTCAAACGGACACGACATCACGACATTGCTATCGCCGCAATACGAGGTTCAGTAACCACACTACGCAACCATCTATATAACATTTGAAGAACCATACATCATGCGATATTCCAAATTCGTTCCAAACTTATTCCTGTGCCTTGTGATGGATATTTCTATCTGGCATACTAGCAAACTTAGAAGACAAAATACTGTGTAGTTGACATACTTCGTCCTTGTGGCAGCCCCCTCATGGGGGAAGTTGTATTAATAAAATTAATAATTAATAAAAAAATCCTCTGGTTAAGGCCAGCTTCAGATTTTCATCTTCCTTTGGAGTCTCGTGTTGTTTTCTTGAGGTTATCTGTATTTAGTTTTCGTGTTTTCTATAGACACTTTTGGACGTTCCTGTTTATTGATCTGTCGCTGAGAATGAGGGTTAACTTCGTTATAATAGGAATGTGCTTTCTTATCGGTGTTGTGCTCAAGTTGCAATACCAGTCACTCTGTAAAAAAAGAAAGAAACAACACATTAGGTTTACTGAGACAACTATACTATACTTCACATAATGTTAAGAGCTGCCATCTTGACCATGCTTGACTCTACTTAAGACTAGGCTAACAACTAAGAGGGTGACGCCGTGTGTGCAGAATAGTGGTGATTGGTTGATACGATGTTGATGCGAGATGATGAATGATTTGTTTGACTTGACGTGTACGGAATCTCAAAAAATTCATCGTTAAATTCATACCTGAACAACTCAGAAAACCAGCATAAAATAGTATTCGCTTAATGGCAATAATATTGTGTTCTCTGGAATAGCAGAAACATTGATCTTCCTCATTTGATAGCTTGGATGTTAAAATATGGTCATTTTCACGTATAGCTATTTCACTAATAGGAAAAGTCCTCTCAGTCTTAATTATTGCATTGGTAGGGTGGAAGTTCCTCATGGGGATCGCTGTAATTACCTAGGTGCTAATATAAGGGAAGATCTTCATTGGGGTTGAACACATCTATGCACGTGGTTATGCAAGTTTCTGGTAAGTATGGTTCCAGTGTAACCAGGATAACTTGATTCGAGAACTGGAAAAAATCCAAAGCAGCTTGATTTGTTCTGGGTGATTTACGACAAAAGAGTAGCGTTACGAAAATGTTGCGAAGTTTGGGCTGGGAAGACTTAAGAGAAAGGAGACGAGCTGTTCGACTAAGGGGTATGTTCCGAACTTTCGGTGAAGAGATAGCGTGGAATGACATTGGTAGACGAATAAGTATGAGTGGTGTTTTTAAAGTATCAAATATCACAATATGAAGGTAAAGTTGGAATTGAAGAGAACAAATTGGAGCAAATATTCGTTTATAGGGACAGGAGTTAGAGATTGGATTTTTTTTTACAATTGGCTTTACGTCGCACTACCACAGGTAAATCTTATGGCAAAGATGGTAAAAGAAAGAGCTAGAAGTATGAATAAATTGGCCGTGGCCTTAATTAAGGAATAGCCCCAGCATTTGTCTGGTGTGAAAATGGGTAACGGCGTAAAAACCGTCTTCAGGACTGCCGACAGTGGGTTTCGAACCCAGTATCTCCCGAATGTTGACCACAGCTGCGTGCCCCCAACTGCACTGCCAACTCGCACGGCTTGGAATAATTTACCAAGCGAGATGTTCTGTGAATTTCCAGATTCTTTGTAATTATTCAAGAAAAGTCTGGTAAAAAGGTAGGGAATCTGCCACCTGGGTGATTGCTCTAAACGCAAATCAGTGGTGATTGATTGATTGATTGATTGATTGATTGATTGATTGATTGATTGATTGATTGATTGATTGATTGATTGATTGATTACGGAATACACATTTCTTCCTTCACTGAATGTAATTTAGAAAGCAATGTTTTTACATATTTAATTCTTATATTTTATGAATTCTAGTCCTATATATGTACCTATATTTAGCGGTACTTCTTCCAGTACATGCGTAAGGATTTTTAGAAAATGTAAGACATTACGTAGCAGGAAAGTTACTCGCACGTCGCTTGACTTGTGTACCACCTAGTGGGGAAGTGCGTAACTTGTTCGACACTTACTTCGCTCTATGACCAACAGATAGAGCAGTAGTTGTAGTGAAAGGTCAAGATACTGCAGAATGTTGAAACTGGTTCGAGAATAGTTCATATGATACATAGCAAGACGAATTTCCGAGATGAAAAAATATATTTTTGCTGTTGTTGAGAGACAAAGAGGTCCGTAAGATGCAGGGTACTGTGATTTAATTACACACATCCCACACCAACACTCAAGAAATTAAGTCCAATGACTATATAAGAGGGAATATTCACTAGATAGTGTTAAGTCTTGATACAAATCAGAAAAAAAGGCCTAAAACAATGACCAAGTAACATGACTCCTTCACTACAATGACACATTATAAAAACATTTACAGCCGAAAAATGTTATGATACATAGAAAAACAGTATACGCAAGGTGTCTAGTAACGAGCTACCGGTAATAATTTTCACCGAAAAACCATATGAAAAATTACAAACGTATAATTTGTGTACGAAATACATCTGATAATTATTAGAGCTCTATAAAATAATAAAACATTTTCTTCCCAACTTCTTCCTCACCACTGCAATTCCGTTTGTTCGTGAAAGCGACTAAAGGACTAACAACAATCGTTAAAAAAACATGCTGATGATCTTAGGTCAATTTCCAATACCTCTTAGGTAAGCCAGATAGAGAAAACGGCTTGGATAACAGTTTACCATTTAATCGGTTTCTCTTTTCCGTAATGGTGTTACCGGCCATTGAAAACAGTCTCTCTGCTGGACAGAGGTCGCTATAATGCTCAAGTATTGCCTAGCTAACGTGTATATCTATGCATACAAGGTATGCACGATGAATGAGTTGTGATTTTATCACGTATTTAGGGAAATGAATTGAGAAATGAAAATTCAAATTTCGTAACTCTAGCATGCAAATATTGAAAGGATCTGAAAAAGAATCAAATCGTAGCCAAAAGTATTAAATTAGACAGAAACATCGAAATATTGAGCACAAAATATCGATATCTACAATATATCGGACCTCAAAATATCGATGTCAATATATCGATATTTCCGACATATCGATATTCGTTTGCCATCTCTAGGTGCCGCATTTTAATCCGTAGGAGTTCTGTAAGTGCCAATAAATCTACCGACACGAGGGTGACGTATTTGAGCATCTCCAAATACCACCGGACTGAGCCAGGATTGACCCTGCCATGTTAGGGTCAGAAGGCCAGCGTCTCAACCGTCTGAGCCATTTAGCCCGGCTAACCACGTTGATGCGACCGGGGAATGAACAGAGGAATGAAATAACTAATTGCTACTGATTTTCATACTGGTTTTAGAAGGCAAGTGATGTAAGAAACTCTAATTACTGCTAATAACGTGAAGTGAATAATATTTATAATTTAATATCTTGTGTAGGTACTAACAGTTCTTTAACTTCCGTGACGTGTGATCCGCTATATTTAAAACGGGTTACCCAGGCAATTATTTAACTGTAAAGCAAGCTTCTGCATCATATCATGCATCCAACTCCTGTAGGAGCCGTCGTTTCATGAATACTTGTATATGAAATATTGAACGATATGAAAAAGAATTTATTATTTCTCTGTTTCAATAATAATCAACATTAAAAGGGGTTGAAAAAACCAAGGGATATTGTAATTTTACATAAAACTATCGATATCGTGTTTATAGAATCGGAACCAAAGGGACGCGACTTCTTATTTCTAAAATGGCTTCGTCGAGATTGAAACTAACAGGGGTTAATAATCCCAAAGTCTACCCCCCTTGAAATGGTAAAGGTAAATCATAATTTTTTTAAAATGTTAAAATAAATGTTGGCCATATTCTCATTCTTCAAATATCATCGTTCTAACACTAAAATAGTTCAGTACGAATTCTGCGGAGTCATTTATATTCTTAGTAATTACTACTGGACCCGACCTGCTCCACAGCATTCATTATAAAATAGATCTGAGAACTCGTCTTGATATGCCTGTTTTGCCTGCCTTTTTCAATAATTTTATCAACATTTTATACCGGTACATGATGATTGATTTATTCGTAATGTAATTTGTAACACTTCTTCTTCTTCTTCTTCTTCTTTATCTGTTTACCCTCCAGGATCGGTTTTCCCCTCGGACTCAGCTAGGGATCCCACCTCTACCACCTCAAGGGCAGTGTCCTGGAGCTTCAGACTCTGGGTCGGGGATACAACTGGGGAGGATGACCAGTACCTCGCCCAGGCGGCCTCACCTGCTGTGCTGAACAGGGGCCTAGAGGGGGGATGGGAAGTGGCCGTGGCCTTAGGTTACGTACCATCCCGGCATTTGCCTGGAGGAGAAGTGAGAAACCATGGAAAACCACTTCCAGGATGGCTGAGGTAGGAATCGAACCCACCTCTACTCAGTTGACCTTCCGAGGCTGAGTAGACACCCTTCCAGCCCTCGTACCACTTTTCAAATTTCGTGGCAGAGCCGGGAAGCGAACCCGGACCTCCGGGCGTGACAGCTAATCACGCTAACCACTACACCACAGAGGCGGACTGTAACACTTCTTTCCATACAATATTCACTTTGTTTCGATCATTCGGGGATATCTGGATATTAATATTTTCAAACGACCTTGCCCGAGGTAGTGCAACATACATTTGACAGTGACTAAATACTGGATCGGGTAAGAACATCCACTTTTTGAAGGGTTTCGTCCCTGCACTTTATTAATGGTCATACAGTGTAGTCGACTTGATACCATCCCGTCTGTGCGTACGTCGACTGTTCACTCTTGCGTTAGCAGCATCAAAGTTACTCGGAACGTTCTGCCACCTGTAGAGTAACGGTATATTTAGAAGGTGGGGGAAGGTCAAAGAGTATCTACCAGAGAATAGTATTCTTCCATGATCAGTGGAAGTGTTTACTCTCTGGCTTGACAGGTAGTAATCAAACATGACAGCATACAACCAAATTTCTGAGGAAGAAACACATATAATGTCAGAATATTAATGATAGTGTTAGTCGCTTAGCAACGCGCTAACTAAAGAATGTATTGCGGGTTAGAGTAAGCCTTTGCCTGCAATTATTGGAGTGATCATTTCATGATTTGATTTTATGATTATTCAAAGGTGGATGAACTTAGAGACCTATCAATGTCTCATGATTCATCGGCAGGTGATTAAGGAGGGAATAAAACAAAAATTAAGCAAATCGGTCCAGTAGAACGGACGGATTTACCAAAGCTCTTTTAATGTATAGTTCAACTAGGAGTGAATGAAGAAAACTTTAATTTAACAAACACTTTAGCACATAAACCGCGTTATAATTTCTATTTTTAATTGAAAAGGCTATTATTTATCGTATGAGTATTTGCAGTTGCAGAAATAAATTTAAATTAAAAATATAATTATAATAATGTTATTTGCTAACTATTCTTTTACGGTTTTCGGAGACGCCGAGGTGCCGGAATTTAGTCCCGCAGGAGTTCTTTTACGTGCCAGTATATCTACCGACACGAGGCTGACGTATTTGAGCACCTTCAAATACTACCGGACTGAGCCAGGATCGAACCTTCCACGTTGGGGTCAGAAGGCCAGCGTCTCAACCGCCTGGGCCACTTAGCCCGGCAAATTAAAAACAAACCACTTTTCCCTTTGCGAAAACAAACAATCATATATATGTCTCTCGGTCATGGCCACCCATCAAGAGCTGCTAATTTCAGATGACCATAAGCCATAAGACATAGCCTGCACGGTTGCTAGGTAACATTGTCTGACCATCCATCCATACCTTACATCACAGCCTGCAAGGTTGCTAGGTAACATTGTTTTGCTATGGTTACACTTCCGTCACACTTTATGTCGCCTCACGTTACACAACAATTTTGGAGGGCCCCAGCCATAAGACATATTTATGTCAAATAAATAAATAAGTTAATTAATTAATTAATTAATTTCAGGAGTTCTTCCGTGACGCTGTTACAGTCAGGGAAATATATTTTCCATAATGTTGATTGCGGAGCTTTTTTAAATCTATTTTAAAATTTTCGCATTTAAAAAATCCATTTTTCATCTTTTATTGTAGTTTTGCCCGTCTTGACGTGGAATGTCCTGTATCCGATATTTTGTAGTCACTTCTTTAAGATTAAACGTATGCTCAGTGTTGTTTTATACATTTTTTGGTTGGAGTTAAAGTTCAGACGGTGAGGCGCTGGCCTTCTGACCCCAATTTGGCAGGTTCGATATTGGCTCAGTCCGGTGGTATTTGAAGGTGCTCAAATACGTCAGCTTCGTGTCGGTAGATTTACTGGCTCGTAAAAGAACTCCTGCGGGACTAAATTCCGGCACCTCGGTGTCTCCAAAAATCGTAAAAATAGTTAGTGGGACGTAAACCAAATAACATTATTATTGATAATATTTATTGTTGTTGTTGTTTGGATCATCAGCTCATAGACTGGTTTGATACAGTTCTTCAGACTACTCTCTCCTGCGCTAATATTTTCATGTCTACGTAACTTCTACATCCTGCATCTGCTCTAAATCTAACTGGACAAGTCTTGGGCGTCTTAAGATGTGTCCTAATATTCTATCTCTTCTTCTGGTCAAATTTCGCCAATTCGATTTCCTCTCATCAATTCGATCCAGAGTCTCTTCATTCGTGATCCGATCTCTCATTCAGCATTCTTCTGTAATGCCACATTTCAAAACCTTACATTCTCTTTCGTTTTGAGCTAGTTATCGTTCTTGTTTCGCTTTCACGAAATGCAACGCTCCTGACGAAAGTTTCTAAAAACATCTTTAGGATGTGTGTTCTCCCAGAATGGTAGTATAGTGAGATAGAATGAAGGTGCAGCAAAGCTATTGGCAGTACTTTCCAGACGAAACTGTATTTACATCGGTCTGTTGTCAGACAAAATTTGCTGTATTGGAGTAAAAGTTGGGTGCACTCCGGATATCTTATTCATAAGTTAGAACTAGCGGACACAAAAATTGCGAGAATGAGTGCTGGTAGGAAAAGTGGGAACAATGGTAGGAGGGTACACGAAATGAGGAGATAAGGGCTAAGTTAGGAATGAACTCGATGGATGAAGGAGTACGCATAAACCGGCTTCGCTGGTGGGTTCATGCGAGATGAATGGAGGAGGATAGGTTACCTAGGAGAATAATAGACTCCAGCATGGAAAGTAAGAGAAATGATGAGAGACCAAGACGACGGCGGTTAGATTTAGAGATAAGAGGTATGGAACTAAACGCATCCACAAAACTAGTACTAATTAATAATAATAATCTTTATTTATTTATTTATTTATTTATTTATTTATTTATTTATTTATTTATTTATTTATTGACGCTCCAGGGTTGGTTTCTCCGCTACCGCCTCAAGGGCAGTGTCCTGGAGCGTGAGACTTTGGATCGTAGTATACAACTGGGAACGAGGACTAGTACCTCGTTCAACTGGCATCATCTCCTATGCTATAATAATAATAATTTCGTGTGGCTATTTCTAGCCGAGTGCAGCTCTTGTGATGCAGACCCTCCGATGAGGGTGGGCGGCATCTGCCGTGTGTAGGTAACTGAGTGTTATTGTGGTGGAGGAGAGTGTTATGTGCGGTGTGTGAGTTGCAGGGATGTTGGGGACAGCACAAACACCCAGCCCCCGGGCCATTGGAATCAACCAATGAAGGTTAAAATCCCCGACCCGGCCGGGAATCGAGCCCGGGACCCTCTGAATCGAAGGCCAGTACTCTGACCATTCAGCCAACTAGTCGGACATCTCCTATGCTGACCAGGGGCCTTAAGGGGAATGGGAAGATTGGAAGGGATAGACAAGGAAGAGGGAAGAGCGGGCGAGTTGGCCGTGCTGTTAGGGGCGCGCGACTGTAATCTTGCATCCGGGAGATAGTGGGTTCGAATCCCAATGTCGGCAGCCCTGAAGATGGTTTTCGGTGGTTTCCCGTTTTCACACCACGCAAATGCTGGGGCTGTACCTTAATTAAGGCCACGGCCGCTTCCTTCCAATTTCTAGGCCTTTCCTATCCCATCGTCGCCATAAGACGTATCTGTGCCGGTGTGACGTAAAGCTACTAGCAAAAAAAAAAAGGAAGAGGGAAGGGTGTGGCCGTGGCCTTATGTTAGGTACCATCCCAGCTTTTGCCTGGACGAGAAGTGGGAAACCATGGAAAACCCCCTCCAAAATGGCTGAGGTGGGAATCGAATCCTTCTATACTCATTTGACCTCCCGAGGATGAGTGGACCCCGTTCCAGCCCTTGTACCACTTTTCAAATTTAGTGGCACAGCCGAGATTCGAACCAGGGCCTCAGGGGATGGCAGCTAATCATGCTCATCACTACACCACAGAGGCGGACAATAATAATCGTTTGGCCTCAGCTACCATGTGCAGACATTTAAATTTGACGCCATCTGTCTGTCTGCTCGTCAATTTCGACGTTCTCTTTTACTCTAGGCTTACTAAATGGCACAGTAAACCAAATCTCTCGTGGGCGTCTGTGGTTTTGTTTTTAAAGAATTATTTCGGGTAAACAAATGTGTCTCCAGAGATATTTTGCATGGCGACATCGTACGACATGGGGTGTGGAATGGACTTTATTTCATCCTCAATAAATACGACTACCTCTGTCGGGTTTGAACCCGCTGTCTTGGGGGTCCGGAGACCGACACTCTACGACTGATCCAAAGAGAGAGCTATTTTAATATGATACCAGTGAACTACAGTATTTCACGTCACGCGTGAGGAAGGCTTATGAATGGGAACATAATAATTTTGCTTTGATAATTTGAAGATTCGTTCAAAGTTTTGAAATGGGGTCAAGGGCAATTTATCACGACACACTAGTGGCCCTATGTTAGAAAATTGTTTGGTGTAGTATAATTGTACCCTTCTCACGTTATTACCTCTGGCTCGAAGCCTACCACGTGCTACTGAGACGTGTGGCTATTCCGTATCTCCTAAGCTGCGGTGGTCTTCAAGAGCCAACGTTAGGAATCTTTTCATTTCCTTACAGAAAGCTTGTAGATTCATGTGACTGCTCCAAGCCGTGTCCACAAACAAAGGAGCTCTAATTTTACATGGAACTCAAACGACAGGGATATAAATTTAAAATGGTATGATCCCACATGCATCTCCCTTGGTGAGAAGCCACCAAAAGTGCTACTCAGCTGTCGTGTCCCTTACAATCAGGCCTGTATCCGTTCTTTTTTCAGAAGATCATCCTTAAATGAAGTATGACATGATCTTACACACTTTCCTAAATTATTTTATTATTTAATCTGCCCAGGGTTTCTTCCTTGGACTGAGCGTGGGATTCCACCTCTAGCGCCTCGTGGTCAGTGTTCTGAAGCGTCAGACATTTGGTCGGGGATATAACTGGTTAGGAGGACCAGTACCTCACCCAGGCGGCTTCACCTTCTGTGATGAACAGGGGCCTTCTGGGTGATGGGCAGATAGGAAGGGATAGATAAGAGCTCAAACGCATCAATATGCTTCCCATCTCGCTTCTTTATGTCCCACCTTCACAACAATCACATGCAGCTACTGGAAATCTCTTAACCATTCTGACTTTAATATGCATTGATACATCTGAAGACCCGAAGATCTTATCCAGGCCTGACACTAATGGTTGATCCCAACAAACAAAAACTATTCACTTCTTTGACTACTTCATTACTTATCATAATGTTTGATCGTACGGCTGAGTAAAACTTCATTTATTCACCCAGTGTTGTTATAGAGATTATGATGTCGATTGAAATATATTCTGAGAGTTCTGATGTTGGCATAAAACGTAAGAAAGGTGCCTCAGAAATGTTGAGAACTACAAGTGCAACGTGGTAAATGCAGAAAACGCTGTAGGAATTGAATATGCAGGGCAATCGGTTAACTTCAATCGTCAATCATATCTGCGATTACCTTTCCTAGGTCTGTTCTATGTCACACTATTATAAACTACATAGATTTTGAATATTTTACACACCGAGCTCGATAGCTGCTATAGTGGGTTCGAGCCCCACTGTCGGCAGCCCTGAAGATGGTTTTCCGTGGTTTCCCATTTTCACACAAGGCAAATGCTGGGGCTGTACCTGAATTGAGGCCACGGCCTCTTCTTTCCACTTCCTAGGCCTCTCCTATCCCATCGTCGCCATAAGACCTATCTGTGTCAGTGCGACGTAAAGCAAATAGCAAAAAAATATATATATTTTACACTTATAGATTTTTGAACTTCTACTTGAAGATGAGCAGATGAACATTTTACGATTCACAGTAACAGTGAGCTGAATAGTAAGGACGAACACAGCATATATCTGTCCAATCTCACTGATAATGGAAATATGAAAGGTTCAAGACAAGACTCAAACTCCAAAAGTCGTCTATCACAATCTGCCATACCGTACGCAAACACAATGTTTTGGTCAGTTTACAAAGGATGCAAGTTTTCAACGCTGCATTTGTGAATTTACTGGAGGATGCCAGTGTCAACCGAGTGCACCGCTTCCAACGTTTACTTGTATAGGGAAAATAGGAGACATGAGAGGCAGAGGAAATAAAAATTGTGTCAAATTTCCCCTTACGAAAATCAAACGATCATAAGTAAGTTCTTAAACATTGTAACTAAAATTCAAAACGATTCATTTATTTTCATCTAACAAATTGTTTTCGTGAGACATCTGTATGGAATTTGGAATCGACAAGTGAAGAATTCTGTGATCAATAAGGAAATTTACTCAGGGCGTACGAGACTACCACGAATGTAATAATCAGTTATCTAAGTGGTGGTGATGGTGATTATTGTTTTAAGAGGATGTACAACTAGGCAACCTTCATCTATATAACACTAATAAGAGAGAAAAAATGGAAGGGGTCCGACACTTCGAAAAATACCGTCGTGGTCGGAAAAGAACAAGAGTTGACCAAGGGAGGTCGGATAGGATAGATGAAAGTGAGGAGCCTGGCACAAGTAAGTGGAAGCAATGACAGGACAAGCCTAAGGGCCCCGTGGTCGCCAACCCACGCTCCAGAGTTCAGAGCCCCGGGCCCTTTTAGTCCCCTCTTACGACAGGCAGGGGATGGTGGTGGTGGTGGTGATTATTGTTTTAAGAGGAAGTACAACTGGGCAACCATCCTCTATATAACACTAATCAGAGGGAAAAATGGAAGGGATCCGACACTTCGGAAAATGAAGATATCGGCCAAAGTAAGACAAGGGCCACGAAGGGCGTTAAAATGAAAGACTCCCTAGCCCTCGCAAACCTAATAGCATCGGGGTCGGAAAAGAACAAGAGTTGACCAAGAGAGGTCGAATAGAATAGATGAAAGTGAGCAGCCTGGCACAAGTAAGTGGAAGCAATGCCAGGACTCAGCTAAGGGCCCCGTGGTCGCCAACCCACGCTCAAAAGTTCAGAGCCTCTGAGGCCCTTTTTAGTCGCCTTTTACGACAGGCAGGGGATACCGTGAGTGTTATTCTACCACCCCCAATCCACAGGGGGATCAGTTCTCCAGCCCTAGAACTGGCAATGTTAAATCTTGTCGTGGGAGCTTTTACTTGTGTAAATAAAATACAAATTATTCGCAAGGCATGAAATAAATTTACGAACTTTTATATATCTGCGTAAAGCTAATACACTGAGGATTCTCGTGACGACACGAAATTGCATAAATGTTATGACTAGAAATGTACAGTCTCTTCAAAAAGTGTAATATTCTTATATTCAAAATAATGATAATAAAACTTTCGATTATCTGAATACAGAACTAGAACATGTCGCAAACAAACTGATACATAGATGTTATCAATAATGTATTCGTAATGCACTAGCCAAATCTTCATCACTCTGAGAGGAATATTCTTGAAACTATTAGGGAAAGTGTACTGGCATGCAATTATTAGGAGGCGTGACTTTAGACAACGTTACCCTCTCTGTTTTAGTCCAACCCTTCGTAAGGGTGTAGTGGCATCACGCGACAATCCTTTTGGTGATCTTCCTCATGGGTTGCGTTCACAAAATACTACTCTCCAACTGCGAGTAAACTCAGAGTTCACTCTATCAGTTCACAAAAGTAAAGAGTTAACTTTACAAGGTGTTCAGAAAATGCATTCGAGTTAACTCAGAGTATACTCTTTTTACTCCGCGTAAATAGGTGGGTAGATTTAACTCGACATGCGCAGTAATGCATTCATTGATGGCGGTGAAATATATTAAAATGCGAGTATGTTGACATAGCAATGAATTTAAAATATTTTCTAGTTGTTGACAAAGAGCGTTATGTATTGAACAAAAGAAGGATATATTTTCGTTTAAAACAGGAAAAATAGGTACCAATTTTAATAATAGGCGAAAATAACATGACTGAATTTTTATAAGAATATCCATGTTATGAATGATCAGCTGATTTATTAACCTCAACTTTCTAAGATTTCCTTGGTAAATGTATAATACGTAACTTTTTTTATTTTAGATGACCTTCTGAATGAGACAATTTAATTACACTGACTGACAGTGACAATGCAACACCAAGGAGGAGTGGTTCGAAAGGGATGAAAGTTGGGGGAAAAACAGAGACGGCACGGATGAATAATTGATGTTTATTTCAAACCGATATGCAGGTTACACAATGCGCACGGCAACGACTCAGTAGGATGTAGGACCACCACCAGCGGCGATGCACGCAGAAACACGTCGAGGTACAGAGTCAATAAGAGTGCGGATGGTGTCCTGAGGGATGGTTCTCCATTCTCTGTCAACCATTTGCCACAGTTGGTCGTCCGTACGAGGCTGGGGCAGAGTTTGCAAACGGCGTCCAATGAGATCCCACACGTGTTCGATTGGTGAGAGATCCGGAGAGTACGCTGGCCACGGAAGCATCTGTACACCTCGTAGAGCCTGTTGGGAGATGCGAGCAGTGTGTGGGCGGGCATTATCCTGCTGAAACAGAGTATTGGGCAGCCCCTGAAGGTACGGGAGTGCCACCGGCCGCAGCACATGCTGCACGTAGCGGTGGGCATTTAACGTGCCTTGAATACGCACTAGAGGTGACGTGGAATCATACGCAATAGCGCCCCAAACCATGATGCCGCGTTGTCTAGCGGTAGGGCGCTCCACAGTTACTGCCGGATTTGACCTTTCTCCACGCCGACGCCACACTCGTCTGCGGTGACTATCACTGACAGAACAGAAGCGTAACTCATCGGAGAACACGACGTTCCGCCATTCCCTCATCCAAGTCGCTCTAGCCCGGCACCATGCCAGGCGTGCACGTCTATGGTGTGGAGTCAATGGTAGTCTTCTGAGCGGACGCCGGGAGTGCAGGCCTCCTTCAACCAATCGACAGGAAATTGTTCTGGTCGATATTGGAACAGCCAGGGTGTCTTGCACATGCTGAAGAATGGCGGTTGACGTGGCGTGTGGGGCTGCCACCGCTCGGCGGCGGATGCGCCGATCCTCGCGTGCTGACGTCACTCGGGCTGCGCCTGGACCCCTCGCACGTGCCACATGTCCCTGCGCCAACCATCTTCGACACAGGCGCTGCACCGTAGACACATCCCTATGGGTATCGGCTGCGATTTGACGAAGCGACCAACCTGCCCTTCTCAGCCCGATCACCATACCCCTCGTAAAGTCGTCTGTCTGCTGGAAATGCCTCCGTTGACGGCGGCCTGGCATTCTTAGCTATACACGTGTCCTGTGGCACACGACAACACGTTCTACAATGACTGTCGGCTGAGAAATCACGGTACGAAGTGGGCCATTCGCCAACGCCGTGTCCCATTTATCGTTCGCTACGTGCGCAGCACAGCGGCGCATTTTACATCATGAGCATACCTCAGTGACGTCAGTCTACCCTGCAATTGGCATAAAGTTCTGACCACTCCTTCTTGGTGTTGCATTTGCTCTGTCAGTCAGTGTATATGATCAGAAATGCCACACAATGTATTCATAACTCTCACGAAACGGATCTGTATGAATCAGGTGCTGAGAGCCAAATTACAACCAGAAGTTGCCCCGATTTTGGATTTAGAAAGTTTAGCTCCAGTGACTCTGATTAGATGTTCGAATGCTGATCCCGGCAATCGGAAATGTTTTTTAAATTCAGTTTCGTCGTAGATGTTAACAACATAATCTACATAGCTAGTTGTCCTAAATGGCTTATCGTGCACCAGTGCGGAGCCGATGTAATAGTAATAACTCATATAGCACGCTGTTATGAAGAAACTCACCTGGAAATTAGACATTGAATTCCTCGCAATTGAGGTTATGGTAAAACAAATAACTTTCCTCAATTGATTAGCCATATCCTGTTACTCCATATTCACTCCTAGCGTTCACGAAATATCGTTACTCAGAGTTAACCTTACCAGTTACTCCGCGATACTCTACTCTACTCCAACTCTACTCGGAGTCGTATTTTGTGAACGCAGCCCAGGAGTCCCTGCTTTGGGCATGGTGACTTGCTTGCTGTAAGCTCATCCTGGTTAAGTTCTTGATCTGATCCATCCATCGTAACGGTGCACGTCCTCTAGGTCTTCGGCCGTCGACTTTTCCCTCTATGATAAGTATTTCCATTGCCTCCTGTCTTCTGGCAATATGACCAAAATATCTGAGTTGTTTTTGGTTGATATGTTACCATAGGTTTCTTTATGCGAGTTTCGTCATCCCTTTCACTTTCCGATATTTCATACGAAGAAATAGCTGATAAACATTGCAAATCTGACTCTGAATCTGTCGGTTCATTATCAATAACCTTAAAGTCAGATCCGTCACTTTGATTTTCCAACAAATTTCGTCATACTTCATTACTAATTTTCTGTGAAGATGCTATATTTAGACACACGCTGTACTAAAAATATATATAATCAATCAAATAACAAGATATAATAAGCTAAGTAAATAATTCTCACCGAACGGAAAACTGCGAAATAGAATGAAGTAGACTAGCAAAGCAGAGCCGGTTAAGATTTGTTCACAAACACTACAGAAATGGCGCTCGAACACATCGTCGGAGAACCGCACTCATTTACGAGTATTTTGGTCAAATGTCGGTGAAATGCAGTTGCGACAATCAAGAGCATATATGAGATAAACGAGCCTACCAAGATATCGATAAAAATAGCTATGACTGGGCGAGTTGGCCATACGGTTAGAGTCGCGCAGCTGTGAGCTTGCATCCGGGAGATAGTGGGTTTGAATCACATTGTCGGCAGCCCTGAATATGGTTTTCCGCGGTTTCCCATTTTCACACCAGGCAAATGCTGGGGCTGTACCTTAATTAAAGCCACGGTCGCTTCCTTCCCTCTCCTAGGCCTTTCGTATCCCATCGTCGCCATAAGACCTATCTGTGTCGGTGGGACGTAAAGCAAATAGAAAAAAACATCTATGATACATTTTTAACGCAAAAATACCCCCAGTAATGAAATACGGCTTAGAACTAATTTGGGAAAGACTAACAGTAGGTGACTTAAACACATGTCCGGCTCCACGGCTAAATGGTTAGCGTGCTGGCCTTTGGCCACAGGGGTCCCGGGTTCGATTCCCCGCAGAGTCGGGAATTTTAACCATAATTGGTTAATTTCGTTGGCATGGGGGCTGGGTGTATGTGTCGTCTTCATAATCATTTCATCCTCATTACGACCCGCAGGTCTCCTACGGGCGTCAAATCAAAAGACCTGCATCTGGCCAGCCGAACTTGTCCTCGGACACTCCCGGCATTCACTTAAACACATTAGAAAATGTGAAAGCAAGATATTTAAAGCGAGTTCTTGAAATCTCCAGAATGACAGCTTCAAGATTAGCATATGAGCTTTACCGGGCGAGTGGTCGTGTGGTTAGGGGCGCGCGGCTGTGAGCTTGCATCCGGGCGATAGTGGGTTCGAACCCCACTGTCGGCAGCCCTGAAAATGGTTTTCCCGGTTTCCCATTTTCGCCCCAGGCAAATGCTGGGGTTGTACCTTAATTACGGCCACGGCCGCTTCCTTCCAACTCCTATGCCTTTCCTATCCCATCGTCGCTATAATACCTCTCTGTGTCAGTGCGTGGTAAAGCTGCTAGCAAAAAAACAAAAAAACAAAAACAAAAACAATATGAGCTAGCCAACGAGCCATTCTTAATAGTAGAGCTCAGAACCAAGTTACAACTACCTTCTATCCGTCAAGAACAGGAACTTCTCAAAACCATACAAGAAAAAAGAAAGATGATTCGCCTGGACTTCTATTCTAGTAATGCCATGTTAGACCGAAATTGGACAGGTTCTAATAATCGCCTGCGCAGCGCTCTTACAAGATTAGCAGCACACGGCTTTCACCATAAGATGTGCGTACGAACAAGATTTCACGAGCCACGTGAACAATGTGTGTGAGCCTTGTGCGGGAATTATTTATGTGAACGGTATCACTTCAACAACGGTTGATAGGATCCCTCGCTGCGATGAACTAGCTAGAGCGACGCATCAAGTGGGCCGTGCTTCAACAAGTGTAAAGAAAGAACTAAATCACTGACAGTCGTTCCGCGTGTGTGAAAGTTTTGTCAGCCGGGCTGGAGTAATGATATACTTATGTATGTCATTTTATGGCCTTTCGGGTGAAATAAATTATTATTATTTCGGTGAAATTGCGCCAAAATAGGTTGTAAATATGAATGAAACTAAACTGGAGGCTGCGGTGGACATCGACAAGAAGTAGACTCTCATGACATCTGTTGAAGAAATGAGAAAATTACGAGAAGAAATACGAACATGTCGAATATTCGACAGTTGCTAGTTCTAGGGCTGGAGTATGGGGCTTCTTTGATAAAAGAGCCTTCTATATGTTTTTCAGTCATGGCCATCCATTAATACTTCACATCACAGCCTGCACGGTTGCTAGGTAACATCGCGTTCCGCATTTTATACCGCTTATTTCGCGGCACAAATTTTCAGGTGACCTCCAGCCGTAAGATGTAATATTTAGGTCAACAGCATTCTATTCGACAGCTTCATGACCAAATTGCTTCATTTATGGTTTTACATACACTAAAGCTAGGGAAAGTGCACAGAGATAAAAACAAGATCAATCAGTCCTTCACTTTCTCCTAGAAATTGGATGAAACTTTCGTGTAAGAACCTCCTGAGGCAAAGCACGCGATCTGCTACTTGCTACATGAAGGATAGGAAAGTCTCCGTCGGTTAATCGTTCGTCTTAATAAGTCATGTGTCAGAAAACTGATAACTGGTAGTGCAATACGTGATGGAGCGGTGGTGGTGGTGGTGGTGGTGGTGGTGGTGGTGATTATTGTTTTAAGAGGAAGTACAACTTGGCAACCATTCTCTATATAACACTAATCAGAGAGAAAAACTGGAACGGATCCGACCCTTTGAAAAATGAAGTTATCGACCAAAGAAAGACAAGGGCCACGAAGGACGTGAAAATGAAAGACTCCCTAGTCCTCGCAAACTTAATAGCGTCGGGGTCGGAAAAGAACAAGAGTTGACCAAGGGAGGTCGGATACGATAAATGAAAGTGAGGAGCCTGGTACAAGTAAGGGCAAGCAATGCCGGGACTCAGCTAAGGGCCCCATGATCGCCAACCCACGCTCCAAATTTCAGAGCCCCTGAGACGTGATGGAGCACATGGGTTTATTTCACAATAGAACTAAGTAGCTGCACCGTTAGATATTTTGTCTTTAGTGCCTGCTGGTATGACTTAGGACTAAGAAGTTGACAACTTTACAACCAAGGTCATATACATATTTTTATTTAATTATTTTTAATGTTATTATTTTTGTTTTATTAATCGATCCGATTATTATGTTTTAACATTTATTTCTATTTTTATTTTCTGTTTCCATATTTTATTAATGTTTTTCTTTATTTTGTACATTTAATTTTCATATTCGTTTCTTTTAATCTCGAAAGGGTTTTCAGAGGAAATCTGTAAAGTTAAAGGACAGCCTTGCAAGAGGTAGTAAGGTGTGTCAAACTCGAATATGATGATGTTGATGGTGACTAATACGATAATGATAACGATGATTATAATGAAGGTCCGTACAACAGTAATGCAATATCCTGCATGTTGTTGATGTAATTCAGTGCCATTCTCGTGCTTATTCTTTAGGTCAGTTATTTAGCTAAAGACGACCCTCCGTGGCACAGGCGGCAGCGCGCCGGCCTTTCACTGCTGGGTTCCGTGGTTCAAATCCCATGTGAGATTTGTGCTGGACAAAGTTGAAGCGTGACAGGTTTTTCTTCGGGTACTCCAGTTTTTCCTGTCATTTTTCATTTTAGCAACACTCCCCAATGTCATTTCATTACATCTGTTAGTCATTAACAATTGCTCCAAATCAGTGCGACAGGCTTCGGCAGCCGGCACAATTCCTATCCTCACCGCTAGATGGGGACGTCATACATTCAATTTGTGACACGGTCGAATGACCTGAAACAGGGTGTGGATTTTCATTTTTCTTTCAGCTGAATAGAGTTCCCAGCCAGTACATATGATTTTATAATTGCCGCATCAGTATGTAGCATATTACACACCCAGTCACTCAGTACCTGAATCATTGAAGCGTCATTTCACAAAACATAGCTGGGCTACCGCAGTTTAAAGAGAACTCCAAGGCAAGCTTCTGTATTATGTGCGGTGCCGGTATCGTGGGTATTTGGAAGGTCTCTCCTTCGATAAGTTATTAATATTTTGTATTCACAAGTATCGCCCTGGTGGCAGATAGTGATGTGACTAGCAGTGATCTTACACTCACAGGTCAAATTGTGATTGCCATTTTGAAGTATCAGTGATTTTTAACTGTTATCACCTCCATAGCAGCTACTAGATTTAAGTTCTTAGGCTATCCCATTTACGTTCTTACTACCCTCATTTAAGGCTATAGACTGTTCCTAGAAATAGACTACATAGTAATATCAATTTATTATAGTGAGATTGTAACATACTAATATTCAGTTAATTTATTTTAGCCTTATATTTGAATAAGTTTTCCTTTAAGCTAGTTGTAGATATATTCTTTAGGTTATAAGTTGATATTTTTATTTTTTTATTATCCACTCTCTATTTGAAAATGAAAACCTTCAACCTGTTTTCCAGTCATTGACCGGGCCAGGGATGTGATGAATGAAGCAGATATAGGCTATTAGTACGATGGGGTCGCCACTCCCAAAGTGATATATGAATGACTGATAAATGCTATGAAATGAGAATGGAGTGTGTTGCTGGAATGAAAGATGACAGGGAAAACTGGAGTACCCGGAGAAAAACTTGTCCCGCCTCCGCTTTGTCCAGCACAAATCTCACATGGAGTGACCGGGATTTGAACCACGGTATCCAGCGGTGAGAGGCCGACGCGCTCCCCTCTGAGCCACGGAGGCTCCCCACTCTCTATTTATCCTATAATTTTTCACCAGTAGTAATCTTAATCAATTGTATTATTGTAATTCCTTATCTGACTTATACATCTCGATAACAGTAATTGATTACAATGATATTTTAGATTAATACTGTAAAAAAAATGTATGTGGTTAAGTGTAAGAGAGGGCCAAGAGCCCTAACTTCGCCACTTAATAAATAAATAAATAAATAAATAAATAAATAAATAAATAAATAAATAAATAAATAAATAAATAAATAAATAAATAAATAAATAAATAGATAAATAGATAAATAAATAAATAAATAAATAAATAGGCTGGTGCTACTCGTATTTGTTGGGGAATTCCGAATTATACATTAATTTAGTAGTACTCATTTTTAAAGGTAGTAACTCTAGAAGGTATACACTATGCACATGCAGGGTTTATAATCAAACCAATTAATCGTTCGCTAGACGAGCTGGAACATGCCACTTAATAGAGCAGCTCGTCTACTTAGTCCCAAATCTTCTCAGCCCAAAGTCTGCAACATTTTAGTTAAGGCTACTCCTTTCTTGGAAATCAACCAGAACAAATCGTGCTGCTTTCCTTTTGGTCTTTAGCTGTTCTCGTATCAAGTAATCCTGTGAGGGTCCCATGCACTGGAACCATACCCTAACCGGGGTCTTAGTAGAGGTGTGACAAACAGTTTTTTGTAACTGTTACATCTGTCACTGCTACAATAAAGTAACTGTGAAAAGTAACAGTTAAAAATAACGTCCAACGTTACTCACCTTTTATTGGTCGCAGCCTGGTAACGGCTTCGAGCTTGGCTTCTTACAGCTGTGTTGCGAAGTCCCATTCATTCACTCGCATCTTTAGGTCTTAGCACGAATATAAGTCCCAGGATGAGTTACTTACTCTGCACTTTCGACTTGTAGCGAAGATGTTAGAGAATCTGCGAAAGTCGGTGCAGCAAAACACGCATTCCTATTTGTTATAAAGTTAACGAGAGGCTGACAACGTGTGAAATGAGAAGACAACATAGCGTCTTTTCTGAAATCTAAAGGAGTGAGTTTGATAATGCCCCGATCAAGGCTAGAAGACAAGAAAACATGATGAACTGTCTGTCAAACCTCGACACAAACCGGCACGAGAGGATCGATTAAGTAAAATGAAGTAATGTTATGTTATCTATGATATCAATACGGAAAGTTAGCGTACTAATTTATTTATGGTACAAGAAAAATTATGCGGATGGAACTTATAATAATATTATAATGTAGGTAGCCCTGCGAGATGTCTGAGTCAGCGACAAAAACGCTCTCACTCGGAAGACATGGGTACAATCTGAACTCTGAAGGTCACATTCTGTGTCTGTAAGCTGCTACTAGTGACAGTTCCCACTGCTCTGTTACTGTTTCCACTAATACGTTATTCTTCTGTCGTTACTCAGTAACCTGTTATTTTTTGTCCTCGTTACATTCGTAACAGTGACAGACATGTAACTGTGACAAAGTAACTGCTACGTCATTTTTCAGCCATCTTTAGGTCATACCACGAATATAAGTCCCAGGATGAGTTACTTACTCTGCGCTAAAGGAACTTTTTCGACTTGTAACAAAGATGTTAGAGAATCTGTTGTAAACCGAGCAAGGAATCAAGTGGCTGGACACACTTGTCTTCTATTTGTTTATACTTTATGCTGCAAAAGTTGTAGACGCGAATGGAGGGAAAGATAGCTCTCAGACTTGGGGAAACGTCTCGGAGACGAAGGTGGTTCGTTGACCAGGTACAGCGAGTCAGTCAGTGAATCAACTCATCAGAGCTGCCATGTATAAACCCTCGTAAAGAGAGTCCATACTGGAAGTCGTATTTTCCGTAATTTTAATTTGAGGATTCAGATGTTATTTTGCCTTCCAGAAGTTACTAAGGACTATAGTGTTCTTGAGGAGGTTGAAACTCACAATGTATCGGGTAATCTGTCCAGTGCTGCTATATACGTGTGAGCGTGGACTCTAAAGGAACGCGACAATAATTTTCAACGGTGTAGGAGAGAAAGATCTTCGGCCCGGTTTACGATCTAGTGGAGTGGCGCATCAGGGCAAACGAAGAAGTCTACGTCCTCTACGGTGACCTCGAGATTGTCGCAGAGGCCAAAAATAGGAGACTGCTGTATTGTTGTGCTTCATTAAATGTTACTCTGAGATGCTACTTTGATGTTCTTCGCCTTGTGCCGCGCCAATGACAGCTTCGGTAGACTAGGGGGGAATATTCTTTGACTTAAACCGCACCAGTGAGAGCCGTGCAGTATATAATGCAAACCTGAGAATGGTTGAATGACCATTTCATGTCAACTCCGCGTGGAGTGACTCGCTGTGTTGCCATATGTTATCGTTTCGTAATTACATATTTCACAGGTTCGATATGAGTGATTAGGTACTAATGAACTCACGATGTAGAACTAAATTGATCAAACAATAAAATAAATATGAAGTGAGAAAGGAACCTGAAACTAATAAACACCGCATTGAAGAAGTAAAACTGACAACTCCGTTTCGCATCCCACTCACTTCTAGGCAGGCCTTTGTCCTGGCGGTTTGTTAACCTATAGAGAAGCACAATAACACCTCGGGCACATCATAAGGATGGACCAAATTCTCGACCAACATCCTACCGACCAGCAAAGACGGGGTAGACAAAGGACAAGATGGTTGGACAACGTCTCGAGAAATCTGGAGGCGTTAGGGATTGGGGACTCGAGAAAGAGAGCTCTGGACCCGAAGAAGAGGACCATTGCTGTTAGGCTGTAAGAATCAGCTGAACACATACTTTTCGAATATTAGGCGCTGCTTAGAATCAGACTCTCTACTCTAGGACTACCAGGTCAAGAGAGAGAAAAAATCCAAGAAGACCCAATAAGAACAACCTGCAGCTTTGTGAAGGAGCAGGTATATATTGGTGGAAATGAAGGAAAAACATGGTAGCAAAAGATCTTAGAGGTCGACGCTAATTAAGAACTAATATTTAGAGGCTCCATGAAGAAAAGAAGAAGAAGAAGGCTGTGAGTTAGCAATTAATATTGCTTTAATTAAGAAAAACCTGAAAATTTCGCCTAAATAGAAGAAATTTTTAAGGAAAGTGTGGTATGCTTGTTGATTGCCGTTCAAAGGGATCTAACATCGAATTTAGTCCATTTTCAAAATTTCTCTTTTGCAACAACTTCTGGTTCATTTCTATTATTTATTTATTTGCCATAAATAATACAGAATTTATGGATGTTCTAATGAAAAACGCCAAGCCCCGTGCTTGAAACGTATCAAGATACTTTAGAGGCCCATTAAGGTCTTTGTCTTCTATTGTTTTTCCCACACCTGCAGGGTCACGTGTGTAAACTGTGGCGCACGTGTGGATTTGTCCCTGTTTTATGGCCGGGTGCCCTTCCTGACGCCAACACTATATGGAGGGATATAATCACTACTGCATGCTCCTATGATGGTTGGTACAGTTGAAGAAGAGAATGTTGGGACAGGCACAAACACCCAGTCCCTGAGCCAGAATAATTAATCATACGCGATTAAAATCCCCGATCTGGCCGGGAATCGAACCCGGGACCCTGAGGCCTTAACGCTGATCGTTTACCCAAGGAGTCGTACAGAGACCCACTATGCTCATATTAACAATAATTACATTATACACATATTTACACTCGTACAGAAATTCATTTGCTCGAAAATGTCTTACACTGAGTTTCACCCCCGTTCGTGAACACCGAGAGATTTACATCCTTTTTTTACGTGTTTCGTAAACCGCGTTAGAGGCAAGGTTTTTATTTTACGCGGTACCCGTAGTTCATTCCAGAGTCGTGAGGAGCGGCCATAGTAACCGCAGGACGAGGTACGAACAACATGGTAGCAAAAGATCTTAGAGGTCGACGCTAATTAGGAACTAATATTTAGAGGCCCCAAGATTAATTCTCTTGCGAACAGAAAAGTAGAATAAGGAAAAGTGATGAAAAGTGTCAAGGTTGTTAGAGACGGACAGAGATTTTCGATATTATTCTGAAACTTTAGGAAATTTATAGAAAAGTTGAAGGAATTACTGTAGGAAGAGAGATGCAACAAAATACGGAATATTACGGCAAAATGGAAGAAATTAGATCGCCACACCCAGATGAACTTGAAAAAGCAATCATAAACCTGTCAAAATGGTCCAAAGGAAACAGTTTACAAATTAATGAACAGAAGACAGTAGCCATGGTTTTAGAAGGTGAAGAAGACGAGCAGCAACAGATATACTCAGTTACGAAGGTCCACCTTGTAAATACACTCGAATATCTCGGAACGACTTTCCAGACAAATCGGACTATATTTACAGCTCACATAAAACAAAGGAATTTGGCAGCAATGATAGCAATAAACGACAATAGACCATCTTAGTCAACTATCGATCAAAATATCCTTGAAACTTTTCGGTCTAAAAATTACGTCAATCGTGACCTACGGCATTGAAATCAAACGGACCTTCCTGAAAAAGAAAGACCTAAAAGAGATAGAAAGGGTGAGAGCAATTTTCCTTAAAATAGCGCTGTGCGTATCTAAACAAACAACCTCAAGTCTTAGATATGAACTACTCGAGAACTTTTCTTCATTGAGGACCTGGGACTTACTATGACTCTACTGTCTACAAAATAATACCAAGAGCTGTCACATGAATTCATATCGAAGAAGAGAGAAATTTTGGAGTGACTTTAATGCAACGGATGCAATGACAACAGGCAATTGGTGCCAGAGTTGCTTCTATCTCAGACATCCAGTGACTCGAACGGCGGTCCATGGTTTCCATCATAAGACATGTGCTGTACTTAGTTTTCATGAACTGAACCATGATTGTGTGTGCCGATGGTGTGAGAACTGTTGTGGTAATTACTACGCCCTGGAGAGCCCGAAGATGCCTTGTTTTATGACGAAACTTTGTAGCGAGTAAGTTAATATTCTTTCACATTGTGAGCTTTTCTATTTAATAAATAAATTGAAGTATGAATCACTTTGAGATGATTATCAAATTGTATTTGTGCCCTGGAACAACTGTTATTATTATATATATTATATTTGCCTTTATTTGTAGTGGCGAAGTTAGGACTCATGGTCCTCTCCTACACTTAACCACACTTCATTAACATTGTACATCTGAGAGCAATATTCATAATCTTACCTTAAAACTACCATTACAAACTAGAAACAAAATATGAAACAAAATAACATAAACTCTATAAATATTCTTAGTCATGTCTTAAAACTATCGTTACAAATTAAAAGTTGATTGACACTAAATACCATAAGCACAGTAAACGTACATTCATACACACATTCACTCTACCAGATTCATTCAGCCTGGCGGCACACATCGAGAAGATGCTCACGGCAAGACAACTTGAAGGAATTTAAGGATTTTATGGCTCTAATGTTGTGGGGGAGAGAATTCCATATTCTAGCTCCATTTGCAACAAAGGAACGGCTAAATGCTGCTGACCTGCTGAGAGGGATAGCAAGTGTACTGCCAGAGCGTGTGTTATGCTGGTGGAAAGAGGATAGGAAATTGAGTTGTGAAGATAAGTAGTATGGGATATTCTCTTTTAATACTCGAAAGATTAATACTGCCACGTGGAGGTTTCTATATTGTTCAAATTTTAGAAGGGAAAGTTGTCGATAATAAGGGGTAACATGAACATCATAGCGTAAGGAAAAGATAAATCTAATACACGAGTTCATAGCACGTTATAATCGGTTTAGTTGTTCTCTCGTGGCATCAATTAGTACTACGTAACAGTAGGAAAATATAGGGAGGATAAGAGTATTTATAAGCCTAATTCTCATGTTTAGTGGCAGCATATTTTGATGATATTTTAGTGGGTGAAGGGACGCGTACACGTTTCTACAGATATTTGTAATGTGCTCTCCCCTGTTAAGATTCTCGTTTATAATTACACCAAGATTTCTTATCGAGTTTTCGTACGGAATAATTTTATCAGATAAAGTTAGTGGAGGAATGTTTTTGTTTTTTGCCGCACCGATTTCTTTCGTCCACCCAACAATAATAGCTTTAGATTTTGATGGATTAATTAAAATACAGTTTTCATGAGCGTATGCACAGATACACTGACTGACAGTGACAATGCAACACCAAGGAGGAGTGGTTCGAAAGGGATGAAAGTTGGGGAAAAAACAGAGACGGCATGGATGAATAATTGATGTTTATTTCAAACCGATATGCAGGTTACACAATGCGCACGGCATCGACTCAGTAGGATGTAGGACCACCGCGAGCGGCGATGCACGCAGAAACACGTCGAGGTACAGAGTCAATAAGAGTGCAGATGGTGTCCTGAGGGATGGTTCTCCATTCTCTGTCAACCATTTGCCACAGTTGGTCGTCCGTACGAGGCTGGGGCAGAGTATGCAAACGGCGTCCAATGAGATCCCACACGTGTTCGATTGGTGAGAGATCCGGAGAGTACGCTGGCCACGGAAGCATCTGTACACCTCGTAGAGCCTGTTGGGAGATGCGAGCAGTGTGTGGGCGGGCATTATCCTGCTGAAACAGAGCATTGGGCAGCCCCTGAAGGTACGGGAGTGCCACCGGCCGCAGCACATGCTGCACGTAGCGGTGGGCATTTAACGTGCCTTGAATACGCACTAGAGGTGACGTGGAATCATACGCAATAGCGCCCCAAACCATGATGCCACGTTTTCTAGAGGTAGGGCGCTCCACAGTTACTGCCGGATTTGACCTTTCTCCACGCCGACGCCACACTCGTCTGCGGTGACTATCACTGACAGAACAGAAGCGTGGCTCATCGGAGAACACGACGTTCCGCCATTCCCTCATCCAAGTCGCTCTAGCCCGGCACCATGCCAGGCGTGCACGTCTATGCTGTGGAGTCAATGGTAGTCTTCTGAGCGGGCGCCGGGAGTGCAGGCCTCCTTCAACCAATCGACGGGAAATTGTTCTGGTCGATATTGGAACAGCCAGGGTGTCTTGCACATGCTGAAGAATGGCGGTTGACGTGGCGTGCGGGGCTGCCACCGCTTGGCGGCGGATGCGCCGATCCTCGCGTGCTGACGTCACTCGGGCTGCGCCTGGACCCCTCGCACGTGCCACATGTCCCTACGCCAACCATCTTCGCCACAGGCGCTGCACCGTGGACACATCCCTATGGGTATCGGCTGCGATTTGACGAAGCGACCAACCTGCCCTTCTCAGCCCGATCACCATACCCCTCGTAAAGTCGTCTGTCTGCTGGAAATGCCTCCGTTGACGGCGGCCTGGCATTCTTAGCTATACACGTGTCCTGTGGCACACAACACGTTCTACAATGACTGTCGGCTGAGAAATCACGGTACGAAGTGGGCCATTCGCCAACGCCGTGTCCCATTTATCATTCGCTACGTGCGCAGGACAGCGGCGCATTTCACATCATGAGCATACCTCAGTGACGTCAGTCTACCCTGCAATTGGCATAAAGTTCTGACCACTCCTTCTTGGTGTTGCATTTGCTCTGTCAGTCAGTGTATTATTTAAGTCAGAGTTCATATAACCTATTGCTTGATTGATGTCTGAAATTTTGGAATGATAATAGATCTGTAGATCGTCAGCATACAAGTGGTATTTACAGTATCTTAGCCGTGTCGATATATCGTTAATGTAGATAACAAAGAGAATGGTCCAGGTACAGAGCCTTGTGGTACTCCTGAAAATTTCATTACCCATTCGGATGACCTATTCTGAATAATTACGCGTTGTTTTCGTTCCGTAAGATATGAGAGAAAGAATTCTAGAGCTGTCTGTCCAAGATGAAGCGATTTCAATTTAGCAACCAGTACGTCTATATTTACTGTGTCAAAAGCGCTGCTAAAATCAAGAAGTGTAAGTAACGTCACCTGTCTTTCGTCCATAGCGCGTCTCATGTCGTCTGTAACTTTCAGCAGGGCAGTGGCCGTACTGTGTCCCTTTTTGAAACCCGATTGTAAAGGGTCAAGTAGTTTGTATTTATTTAAATAGTCGGTTAACTGCACGTGTACTATGCGTTCAAGAGGCTTGGAGAGAGATGAAAGTATGCAAACAGGTGGATAATTTGTTATAAGTACAGGTGAGGAAGTTTTGGGAACAGGATTTATAATGGCATTTTTCCACATTTTTGGAAAGAGGCCACTTGTGAGGCACGTGTTGTATATGTGGGTAATGGCAGGAAGAATAATGTCAATGATGTGTTGTATTATGAGTATGGGTATTTCATCAGGTCCTACAGCAGATGATGTGATTGATAATACCTCGCGTTTCACGTCAATCTCTGTGACTTCGCGACGTCTTGTGCTATATTAATTCAGCCCTTCTAAACCACGTTATAATTTAATTTTTAAATTAACTAACTTATTGTAATACATGGATAAATCCACAGCAGTCCGAGTAATTCCACAACATTTTGCGGTAGAAAAGACAACTTGAGGAACCACTGAAAAAGCGAGCATCGTTTTGAATTTGAGATTAAGATAAACACTGTGCGTACGATTCATTAATTCGAATTCGTTGTTTATGAAAATTTTCTGCTGGACCCTTCGGGTTCAGATTGACTAAGTTCTACGGTCGTACTAAAATCTCATTTCCGGTTTAGTAGTGTTCTCCCTTAAGTGATTATAGCAGGCAGGCAGGAACCAGCATATCCAGTAAGTATAATGGACTGAAACCGCTGATTTATAATGAGACGAAAGCACTTCATAAACATGTTGAGTGAGACCTGAGCACTAAAATTACCAAGGCGTAGCTGGCATTGTAATAGTGTCCAATTAAAAAACCGCAAGCCTCTTGTTATTAGGAGAACCGGTTGTTACGAAGGAAATATAGAGAAAGAAGGGCGTCTTCTACTTCCTAATTGCTCACTAATAACTTTCTCTAATGAAATTCATATACAGCCATCTCTTGTGATAGGTTTACATTGGAAACTTCTTGTGAAGATAATAAGCCTACTACTACTACTACTACTACTACTACTACTACTACTACTACTACTACTACTACTACTACTACTACTACTACTACTACTACTACTACTACTACTACTACTACTACTACTACTACTACTACTACTACTACTACTACTACTACTACTACTACTACTACTACTACTACTACTACTACTACTACTACTACTACTACTACTACTACTACTACTACTACTACTACTACTACTACTACTACTACTACTACTACTACTACTACTACTACTACTACTACTACTACTACTACTACTACTACTACTACTACTACTACTACTACTACTACTACTACTACTACTACTACTACTACTACTACTACTACTACTACTACTACTACTACTACTACTACTACTACTACTACTACTACTACTACTACTACTACTACTACTACTACTACTACTACTACTACTAATTGTATCGGGTGGTACACCTCCACGCCGCTAATTCAAACTTTGCGCCAATGAAACTCCTCTACTGGAGGAAACCTGAACTTTATCTACAGTGTTAATTCTCAAGTTTCTCTGAAGATGTCCCTACTTGTAAATTTTGAAGTTTCTGAACTGGTTCGTTTTCGATGTATTTTTGTTTTGCCTGTAGTAAGAAGTGTGAACATTCTCTTCTAGAGGACACTACTGAAGAACTACAATTGTGCACCCTAGTGCGAAGTGAAAGAACTATGTTTTTGGAGAAATTTTGGGTTCATAAGTTTGCTCTTTGTTAAATTTCTTTCAGTCATTGTTTAAGTTGGCAATATTAACCCTTTCTTTCCGCCAGTTTTGAATTTGACCAATCAAAAATTTCTGTAATTAATTTTCCACCAATAGTGTGTTTCTTCTTCATCTTGCGTAGGGGTTTTCGTGTTAACCAATAAATGATTGGGGGCGGGTGTTCTAATTCCTGAAACGACTCGAACTTTCCACGAGGGTATATAAACTGCTGATTTTCGGGTCTCTGCGCAACTTCAGTAACAACTATCAGTGTGTAAAGTACGTAGCAGGGGCGGGAAGCGCCTCTTTCGTTGGGCAGCAGTTCATCAATAAGGTAATGGCCTTTTAATAACTTCTTTTCTTGCTAGCTCAGCAGTTTAACTCTCGGGGCAGGTCCGAAGCCTTTTGCCATGTAATTTCCTCTAAAATGTAAAGACACTTGGTATCTATTCTATCTTTTTAAACTACATATTGGGATAGAGAGTGCTTAACCCTCTCGAGCTCCCACTCATATTGTGTTGAGGTGAACTTATTTTCACAACCGTTTCTTCCTTAACGTAATGTAAATTGTCTCCTTCTATAAGTCACCTCTTTAGTATGGGATTAGCCCTGGCATTAGAGGCCTAGCACCAAGTAGGTTTTAAATAAGGTGTATTTGGAGTGCAGTTTCGCCTCCTCTCAAGTTGGTATTGTGGAGGCCATGTAATATTTCTGTTTCTTCACTGAATAGGCCTCAGTAGGTTGGGTATTTTTACCCCTGTGTATATGTCGTTGGAGGACAGCTTGAATGTGGAGTTAGGTGTGGCCTTTGATAGGCTTGAACTGAAGAGCGGGTTGCTCTTTCTTAAAATTTGTTTACGCGTGCCTCGAGGAGGCTTTAATGTGTAGTTGGGAGCAAGTGCTCCTGGGCATGATTGGGGTTTTCTGCCCCTTTGTAGAACCTTGTATTTGGGTAAAGTTGGGCTAATTGCTCAAGAATTGTGAGTCCGGCTCTTGGAGCCCAAATTCTGTAACACTGTAATAGTACATTCTCGTTTTGTTTGCTTTGCTACTCTGTACCTGCCATTTTGTTATTTCTTGATTTTGATAAGAAAAGATAACCTTGTTTACCCCCGCACCTTCTTTCACCTCTGCATATCCACCAAAACGCGGTAACAAGTGGTAGCAGAGCGTGGTTGAATGGGTCTCAATTCTGCCCCTTTTGACGGCTAAACATTGCCTGGTTTTTGAACTCTAACAATTTTCTCAGTTGCTGGAATTTTGATTTTTCCTTTTTCCAAATTGTTCTGGCATCATGTCCGGCCCTCGTGAGGTTCTTCATCCTTTCTATTTGCGTAAAGAGGAATTAATTTATGAATTATCTCTCAGAAACGTTCAATCTGGAGGCGCGGTTGCAGTCGACTCCAATAAGCTAAAAGATTCCCTTGATTTGCCTATTACCATCCCGACGTTGGGAGAGAAAGAAATTGACGATGCTCTCTCCACGATCAATAACAATACTACTGAGCTAGCATCTGTAGTTAGTTTTTTGAAGTAAGTGATCCATCTCCTAATCAACTCAAAAGAGTACAGGCTAGGTTGTACCACTTTTATAATAGGGTATGTGATCTATTGTCTCTGAAGTTAAATGACGTTCAGGGTAAGGAAGCTAGCGCCCTTGCCGAAAACTTGTCCCAAATGTCTAGTAAAGTTAGTCAGTTATTATCTGGACCTGCCATCCCTAAAGTCGACCAACCTATGGTAGTAAATATTGTTAGTGGGGAGGATTCCTCGAAAGAGGAAGGAAGGGATACTGAGAAGACCACACAACGAACATCTGCCCCATTAGGATCCGAGTCCGATCGTTGCACGTCCATTCCACCCTTTGTGTTAAATAGGGCAACTTCGGAATCTGCTTCTCCGCCTCTTAGGCCCCTTCCTACGATGTCACCTGGTTTCAGCAGTTTGCCCCATCCATTAGCTATGTTGCTTAGAGGTATCTCTAAGTTTTCGGTTAACTCTACCAGTGACGTAATTGCATTTTTACGGTTTTTAGTTGAGTTTCAGGACCATGCTCTTGTTTTTCTCTTTCTCCGTGTCAAATTTTGCAGATAATTTATCCCTATGCAATTGGTGTTCTCTCGGACAAAATTGTTAGAGCAATAGCGGAACAGTCATCCATTGAAGATTTTCATGCTCACCTTCTTGAAAATTTCATTCCTGCTCGTGCGAGGTTATCCCTTATTCAGAAGTACTATTATCGTGTACAGCGGTTGGATGAAAATTTGGCAGATTTCATCCAAGATATTAAGTTCTATACCAGGGTGTTTGCTCTTCATTTTCCTGAAGATCAGATTGTACAGGCTATTGTAGAAGGTATTTCACCACCTTACAGATCATACTTGTGTTTTGCGTCGCGTCCGCAAACTTTCGCTGAGCTAGAAGCTATGACTGTATCGGCCGAAGGAGTTAGATACGCCGATACGTTGCGTGTCGCGAAAGAATCCCCTCCAGCCTCTAGTAGTTTTCGGCCTCCACCTCGCCGACCCGTCACACCCCGTAAATGTTACGCTTGTGGGTCGCCTGACCATCTTCGGAACAAGTGCCCATCAATCAAGTCTAGTGGGACAAGGAATGGAGCAGGGTCATCTCGAGGCTGTTTTAAATGTGGCGCTTTCTCACATATCGCCAAGTATTGCCCAAATTTGAATAGCACCCCCTCCTGCTCAACTTCTGGTGCAACTTCCACCAGTGCCAATAATAATAAGTGACTAGTGGCTTCGGCTGAGTCGACTAATCCATCTTCCCGAGGCTCAGCCCCTTGTAAACATGTCGAAATTTCAAAGAAAATTCAGTCTTCAAAATTATCTTTTGAATGCTCTAGAGAATGTCTTAGGATTCCGGCGGATACCCCCACACCTGTTCCATTTCTTAAGATTGAATTAAATAATGAGCCTATAACAGCTCTATTAGATTCGGGCAGTGTATGCTCTATTATTTCGGCTGAATGGTATTTGAAATTGAAATCTATTTGTAAACTTCCTGACTATTGGTCATCTCCTGTTCAATATGTTTCGGCTAATTCTTCTCCACTAGAAATTTTAGGTTCCTTAAAAGCCAAAATTCGTATTTCTAAATTTACTTGGAAAGTTAAATTGTTTGTGGCCAAGCACTTGTCTTGCCCCATTATATTGGGAGCTGACTTCATTTCTCACACTGGTCTTGTGCTCGATCTTCAGAGTAGGTCGTGCACTTTCAAATTTGCGTCTAATTGTAACATCCCTTTATTAAAGTGTAATTCTGCATCATGTTCATCTATTTCGCCTACCCAGGATGAGATGTTGTTAGACCTTAGACATCTACCTGAGGAGCAGGCTGATAGTATTCGTAAGTTGTGTCAGTCGTTTCCAGAGGTGTTCTCTGATACTCTTGGTGTTACTGACCTTATTGAATACAAAATTGAGGTCATGGATTCGATTCCTGTCCGTTTTCCACTTTATAGGCTATCTCCACCTAAAATGAAGGCTCTGAAAGAAATCATTGATCAAAAGTTAAAGGATGGTATCATTCGGCCCTCTAAGTCGGCGTATTCATCACCTATTTTTCTAGTCCCGAAACCCCAAGGTGGCTTCAGGCCTGTCATTGATTATAGGGCTCTCAATCGGAAGGTGGTGTTACAATCTGTGCCCCTTCCCGACCTTCATTCTTGTTTTTCATGTTTTCGTAAAGCTAAGTTCTTCACCATCTTGGATTTGAATCAGGCCTATAATCAAATTCCCCTAGCTGAAGAGTCTAAGCACCTTACAGCGTTTGCCAGGGACTGGAATTTGTATGAATACAACCGCGTGCCTTTCGTGCTCCCTACGGGAACAGCTGTACTCACTAGACTGCTAGATAGGGTCTTCTCCGACATCAAATTCGAGTACTTGTATCACTATCTTGATGATGTCGTCGTATTTTCGGAGACTTTCGAAGAACATCTAGATCATCTGCGAGAAGTTCTCAATCGCCTTCGTAAGGCCGGGTTAACTGTGAAGTTGTCCAAGTTTGCCTTCGCTAAGCCCTCTATGTCATTCCTAGGGCATATTGTGTCACCTGATGGTGTCGCTGTCGATCATTCTAGAACACAGGCCATCCGTGATTTTAAACCTCCCAAGGACATCAAAGGTATCGCCAGGTTCATTGGTATGGTGAATTTCTTCAGGAAGTTTATTCCTGACTTCGCCAATAGAGCGGCGCCCTTGAACCTTCTTCGTAGGAAAGGCATCAAATTTGAGTGGGGACCTTCTCAACAAGCCGCTTTTGAAGATCTTAAATTAGCTCTCTGTAATGCCCCTGTCCTTGCTATGCCCGATTTCTCGAAGAAATTCATCGTCCAAACCGACGCGTCGTCGTCGGCGGTAGCTGCAGTCCTTCTTCAAGAGACTGAACTAGGGAGGCGACCCATCGCCTATGCATCTAGGACTCTATCGGCTCAAGAAGCCAAGTATTCCATCTATGAGCTCGAAGGTTTGTCAGTCTTATTTGCCTTAAAAAAGTTCCGTCTCTATTTGGAACATGTCAAATTCGACCTGGAGACGGATAATCAAGCCTTAAGCTGGGTCTTAGGTAGGCCGCGTCGTACTGGTCGTATAGCCCGTTGGGCCATCCGAATTTCTGCCTTCCAGTTTGACGTTAGGCATATCAGAGGTACTGAAAATGTTGTCGCAGACGGACTCAGCCGTATGTTTTCCAACGACGTCGAGACCTATGAACTGGTCGATAGTTCATCATCTCCCGAGTCCATACTCTCTGAGGTTAATGCCATCTTCACAGATGCTCCCATGCTCTTTAGGGACATTGAGAAATACCAACGTGAAGATCCGACGCTGGCTCCGATAATGGAAACCCTTTCTTCTGGGGAACACGTCGTCCCTTATGTACTGAGGAGTGGAGTTTTATGTTGCCCTTCGAGGCATGATAAGATGATGAAAGTTGTCGTTCCAGCTGTTCTTGTACCTATGATCTTCAAGTACTATCATGAGACCCCATTAGTGGGGCATTTAGGCATCTTTAAAACCCGTGAAAAGATTCGTGAAATGTTCATCTGGAAAGGCATGGACGGTGAAATCCTTGAACTAGTAAAGGCTTGTAAATCCTGCTTGCTTAGTAAACCCACCATGTCCACTAAGGTAGGCCTTTTGTCTTCTCATCAAGCGTCACGCCCTATGGAACGCCTGTATATTGATTATGTAGGACCCTTCCCCAGTCAAAGGGAAATGCCAACAAGTTCATCTTTGTATGTGTAGATGGTTTTACTAGATTTTCCTGGTTATTTCCGACTAAGCTTGCTACCGCTCAGTCCACCATTACTTGTTTAAATTCAATCTTTGCTTCTTTTGGTCCGTGTCAATATATTGTGTCTGACAATGCCAAGGCTTTCACATCTAATCTATTTCGTAAATTCTGTTTTGATCTGTCCATATCTCATGTGACTACTTCTGCTTATTATCCCCAACCATCTCTTGCCGAAAGAGTCAATCGTAATCTCAGGTCAGCCCTGATTGCCTATCATCATGAAGATCATTCTAGGTGGGACACGTCCCTGCATTGGTTAGCTTTTGCTTTGAATTCGGCGGTTCACGAATCCCATAAGTTTACTCCAGCTTCTTTGATGTTCAAGTTTGTTCCCAACTTGCCGCTCTCTAACCTCTGGTCTCTGAGTGATATTCTACCTGAGACAATAGATCCAGATAATATTAAAGTCTTTGGAAGAAGGCTAAAGCCAATCTTAAAGTGTCTCATGAAAACGTTAGGGAAAGATATGATCGTGGACGGAGACCCACCCATTTGAAGGTAGGTGACCAGGTGATGGTTAAGAATTTTGTTCTCGCGGGCAAGCTTGCCCCCAGATTTCATGGGCCGTGTACTATTCTCGATTTCATTACACCCGTTACTTTATTGCTAAGCAATCCAGCCACCGAGAGGATATTTAGGGTTCACCTGTCGCAGGTGAAACCGGTGTAATTTCTGTGCTAACTTGCTTCATATAATTTTGAAGGAAATATGAAGGTTATATTTTTGTTTGAGGGGTTTCACTTTTAAGGCCTTCTGCCCTTGGAATCTGTTTTCCTGTATGTAAGCATTTTTGTAAACCTACCCCGACCAGTTAAACTGCCATCCTGTCCTTGCCATGGCCATTACCACGCTCCCGTCTCCTGCTCAACAACACACAGTGGCTCTTATATGAAATAAATATTTCTACGCAGCTGGCCCCTCCGTTCCACCACAATGAATGTACCCTAAAATCATTCTGGTCCAACAAAATTCTGCCGCCGAGCTTTAATGTTTCAGTGCCCCCGCAGCCGCGCGGCGCGACTGGAATAGAGGAAGGGCCCCCTCTACTCCAGCGAGGTCGACCAGTGTACGGCGAGCCAGAGCCCTCCTTCCGGCCAAGGCTGATGTGCGGCGCACGACCTGCTACTTGCCCGCAGCTTGTATATGTTCGCCGCGGGCGCGGCGTGCTTCAACACCACTACTCCTCTCATAGTGCGGGCGAGCGGTATCTCAGGGTACTTGAGGGGTCCGAGCGGCCTCCTCTGAACGCAAGCTGCAGCGGCCGGTCTGGCCATCCAACTTAATCAACCTTGAAAATATTTAATCAGCTACATGGACATTTAATACCAACCTTCCTACAATTTTTTTAATTCAATGACAATATCTGGTGGACTTAGAAAATTTTCTTCTCTTTCAAGAATTTAAAGTTTTTCCTTCTGAATTCAACTTCTACAAACATAAAGACATTTCTTCAAAAGTTACTACAAGAATTTTGAAACTGGATCCTATCGCTTAAGAAAATTTGGTTGTAAATACTTCTGCAATTAATGTCCATATCAACATCATAACTTGGACTTTGTTTTCAAATAAATTTCATGTGTCACCCCTGGAGGGACTTTTGGGGGGGGGGAAGTCTGTACCGGGTGGTACACCTCCACGCCGCTAATTCAAACTTTGCGCCAATGAAACTCCTCTACTGGAGGAAACCTGAACTTTATCTACAGTGTTAATTCTCAAGTTTCTCTGAAGATGTCCCTACTTGTAAATTTTGAAGTTTCTGAACTGGTTCGTTTTCGATGTATTTTTGTTTTGCCTGTAGTAAGAAGTGTGAACATTCTCTTCTAGAGGACACTACTGAAGAACTACAATTGTGCACCCTAGTGCGAAGTGAAAGAACTATGTTTTTGGAGAAATTTTGGGTTCATAAGTTTGCTCTTTGTTAAATTTCTTTCAGTCATTGTTTAAGTTGGCAATATTAACCCTTTCTTTCCGCCAGTTTTGAATTTGACCAATCAAAAATTTCTGTAATTAATTTTCCACCAATAGTGTGTTTCTTCTTCATCTTGTGTAGGGGTTTTCGTGTTAACCAATAAATGATTGGGGGCGGGTGTTCTAATTCCTGAAACGACTCGAACTTTCCACGAGGGTATATAAACTGCTGATTTTCGGGTCTCTGCGCCACTTCAGTAACAGCTATCAGTGTGTAAAGTACGTAGCAGGGTCCGGGAAGCGCCTCTTTCGTCGGGCAGCAGTTCATCAATAAGGTAATGGCCTTTTAATAACTTCTTTTCTTGCTAGCTCAGCAGTTTAACTCTCGGGGCAGGTCCGAAGCCTTTTGCCATGTAATTTCCTCTAAAATGTAAAGACACTTGATATCTATTCTATCTTTTTAAACTACATATTGGGATAGAGAGTGCTTAACCCTCTCGAGCTCCCACTCATATTGTGTTGAGGTGAACTTATTTTCACAACCGTTTCTTCCTTAACGTAATGTAAATTGTCTCCTTCTATAAGTCACCTCTTTAGTATGGGATTAGCCCTGGCATTAGAGGCCTAGCGCCAAGTAGGTTTTAAATAAGGTGTATTTGGAGTGCAGTTTCGCCTCCTCTCAAGTTGGTATTGTGGAGGCCATGTAATATTTCTGTTTCTTCACTGAATAGGCCTCAGTAGGTTGGGTATTTTTACCCCTGTGTATATGTCGTTGGAGGACAGCTTGAATGTGGAGTTAGGTGTGGCCTTTGATAGGCTTGAACTGAAGAGCGGGTTGCTCTTTCTTAAAATTTGCTTTAATGTGTAGTTGGGAGCAAGTGCTCCTGGGCATGATTGGGGTTTTCTGCCCCTTTGTCGAACCTTGTATTTGGGTAAAGTTGGGCTAATTGCTCAAGAATTGTGAGTCCGGCTCTTGGAGCCCAAATTCTGTAACACTGTAATAGTACATTCTCGTTTTGTTTGCTTTGCTACTCTGTACCTGCCATTTTGTTATTTCTTGATTTTGATAAGAAAATATAACCTTGTTAAATTTTATCTTAACTTTAATTTCGTATTTTGAGACCTGTTCACCCCCGCACCTTCTTTCACCTCTGCATATCCACCAAAACGCGGTAACAATAATAATAATAATAATAATAATAATAATAATAATAATAATAATAATTGTACCGGGCGGTACACCTCTACGCGACGCAAGTTCATATCTTGCGCCAATTGAAACTTCTCTACTGGAGAAACCCGGAACTCTAACCACCGAACTAACTCTACTAGTTATCAGAAGATGTCACTGAGTGTTTTTTGATTTGCTTTTGTCTTTCATTGATCAAGAAGTGTAGACATTCTCTAACAGATGTCTCGACCAAAAACTATGATAATGCGCTCTGGTGTGAAGGAATGAACCTTCTTGGAAAAATTTTGTATTCCTAAGTTTTCTCTTTACTAAATTTTGTTCTGTCATTTGTGGGTTGGCAATATTAATCCTTTCTTTCCGCCTGTTTTGAATGTAGCCAATCAGGAATTTCTGTAATTAATTTTCCTCCAATCATAGCTTTCTTCTTCAAATTTCCATGTGTAATTCATTGTCGTCCAATAAAAATTGAGGGGGTGTGTCAACTCATTCTTGAAAGGTCTCGAATTTTCCACGAGGGTATAAAAACTGCTGATTTTCTTGTCTCGTGGCCACTAGTATAACATCTAACTCAGTGTGTGAATATGTAGCAGGGGGCGGGAAGTGCCTCGTTCTTCAGACAGCAGATCTTCAACAAGGTAATGGCCTTTTAACATCTTTATTTCGTGCTAGCTCAGCAGTTTAACTCTCGGGGAGGGTTCGAAACCTTTCATATGTAAACTATTAAACATGTAAACCCTTTTCCTGGTAAACTTCAGTTTTCTTGAATTTTAATTAGGGGATAGAGAGTGCTTTACCATCTCGAGCTCCCCTTCATTTTGAAATTGAGGTGACTACGTTTTCATAACCGTTTCTGCTCTTCCTTAACGTATTAAAGTATTTTCATACGAGTCACCTCCCTAGCTTGGGATTAGCCCCTGTGTATCGGCCTAGAGCCACTTAGGTTTTAATATTGTGTATTTAGGAGTGCAAGTTCACGCCTCCAGTCCTTTCTGTACTTTGGGCCATTAACTTAACCTGATGTTTTGTTTTCTTCATGCGATGGCCCTGTAGGTTGGGTATTAAATACCCCTATTTCTTTGTGTGCCTTGAGGGCAGTTAGTGTAAAGTCAGTTTATGGCCTCTTAAATAGGCTTGAAAGATCGAGAGCTGGTCAGCTCTTTATGGTGTTGTGGTAAAAGTGCCTTAGAGAGGCTTGAAATGTAAAGTTGGGAGCTAATGCTCCATGTAATTAAGGGTTTTCTGCCATTTGGTGTTTTGTGATTGTGAGCTGAGAGCTCAAGGATTGATGAATTTGGGCCCGTAGCCCGGAATTTGTGAAGACCACTTAACTGGTGCTTTCTTGTAAAGCGGCATTGTACCTGATTTTCTTGTTATTTCCCCCTAGTGGAAACTGTTTAAATTTTTCTCTTGGTTATGTACCTGATTTAACTTGTTATTTGTTGTACGCTCAAAAGTCTATGTCACCATTGTTAAGTTTTGAAAATATAACCTTGTTGAAATTTTAATTCATATTTCGAACTTGTAGTTAGACCCATTCCAGCCCGCACCTTCTTTCACCTCTGACTTCCACGGATAACTCCGTAACAATAATAATAATAATAATAATAATAATAATAATAATATTTAACGAAAGTACAGCACCTCAACACCTAACAACAGAGTACGGTAATATAGAAGAAGTGGACAGGTTCAGGTATCTTTGTGAGATAGTGCAGATGAAAACTAGTGAGAAAGAAGCTGACAACATCAGGCAAGAGAAGATGACCGCAGCTTTTCGTAGGACGCACAACCTATAGAAGAAAAAGTCAATCTCAAGAATAGCTAGACTTAGGCACTATAACACAATGATCAAACCCGAGTGTCTGTACGCTAGTGAATGTGTCTGAGTGACAGCAAAGGCGCGACTGAGAGATGGACATTATAGACTCCGAGGTAGAGAGGAGCTATACAGGGGATAATGAACGGTTGATAGAGTCAATAAGGAAACGACGACTGAAGTTCTACGGACATCTGTTCCGGATGGATACAACCCGACTAACAAAGCTGATGTGTTGGACAACAGACCTAACGTTTCGGATAAATGGTTGAAGGAAGTAAGGAAGGACTTCAAGAGCATGGGACTGAATCAGGAGGACATCTCTAACCGATCAAAATACAGATCAGTGATAAAGGGCCGTCCGCCTCTGTGGTGTAGTGGTTAGTGTGATTAGCTGCCACCCCCGTAGGCCCGGGTTGCATTCCCGGCTCTGCCACGAAATTTGAAAAGTGGTACGAGGGCGGGGTCCACTCAGCCTCGGGGGGTCATCTCAGTAGAGGTGGGTCAGCCATCCTGGAAGTGGCTTTCCTTTGGTTTCCAACTTCTCCTCCAGGCGAATGCCGGGATGGTACCTAACTTAAGGTCACGGCAGCTTTCTTCCCTCTTCCTTGTCTATCCCTTCCAATCGTCCCATCTCCCACCAAGGCCCCTGTTCAACATAGCAGGTGAGGCCGCCTGGGCGAGGTACTGGTCATCCTTCTCAGTTTTATCCCCCGACCAAATGTCTCCCGCTCCAGGACACTGCCCTTGAAGCGGTAGAGGTGGGATCCCCCGCTGAGTCCGAGGGAAAAGCCAACCCTGGAGGGTAAGCAGATTAAGAAGGAAAGATAAAGGGCTTCCACGATGAGCAAAAGTAGAAGAGTGGCTGGACAGAAGAGAGAAGAGAAAGAATACAGCGTTTTAGGGCTGCAAAGAAAGGCTTCCAGAAATGACTTGCCGTTATTTTTTATTTTTTTAATGTTATGTGTTCGGGGCGTCGACCCATGTGGATCTTTTGGCCCTACTGGCCATATTGTATGAACCTGTGTGTTATTGGAATGGCGGTAGTGTGGAATGTTGTATGTGAGGAAAGGAACAAATACCCAGTCCCCAGGCCAGGGATATCAATCATTACCATTAAAAGCCCTGACTCAGCCAGGAATCGAACCCGGGACAGACGGGGTCGGACTGCTTTATAGTTACTTGGGTGATCTCTAATGGTCCTAAACGAAAAGAGAGAGAGGTTTCTTTAACGTTCCCTCTACCTGTTAACAGTCTTAATAGTTTCCACAATAAAATTAATAAAACGCCAGCGTACGAGGAGGAATACCTCAAGGAAGTGGACAGCTTTTATGTTTATTATAACCTATAAGTAAACACTCTCAGAAATGTTCGACTTATGACTATCTTCACTTATTATTATTATTATTATTATTATTATTATTATTATTATTATTATTATTATTATTATTTTCTTTCTTGCTAGCCGGCCAAACTTAGGACCGCGCCAATACCACTCCACTTCCTTCTTATCATCCCTTATTCCTTCCTCTTTCTCCACAGTGCCTTCATTCTTTCAGAATGTTGCGTTCTTCTCTCTTCTGTCCATCTTCCCCCTCTGCGCTCTTTCTTTTCTTCCACAAGAACTTTTATGTTGGAAAGTCTTTTCCTGAATTGATCTCTATCACGACATTCTTCATTTGCAATTCCTAACCTCTTGAGTTCTTCCTTCACCTGCTTGGCATACCCTCCCTGGCTCTTCAAGTAGTATATTTTATTAAACATTTGTTTCTTTAAGCTTGCTGGATCCATTCTGACCATGTGTCCATAGAATCGCAGCCGTCTTTTCCAGGTCTTCCGTTCTTTTGTATATCTCCTTATTTGATCGTAATCTGTAGTTTCCCTCTACTACCCTTGGACCGTAAATCCTCCTTAATATTTATTATTATTATTATTGTTATTATTATTATTATTATTATTATTATTATTAATGAATTCATAGTATGTTTTCACGTAATAAGATATGAATTTCCGTTGTATTGATATCGTTTTTATTAAATTATTCTTCTTATTTCTTCTTTTCTAACCTATTTCAATCCACTGCTGGATGCAGGCCTCTTCCATGTGCTTCCATCGTCTTCGGTCTTGAGCCGCTTGGAACCAGCGTGTTCCAGCCAACAGCTTTATGTCATCGAGCCAACTCCGATGCCTCTCTTGTGTTCCCATGGTCTCCAGTGAACAATCCTAGAGGTCCAACTGTTGTAGTCTTGTCGAGCTACGTGTCCTACCCATTGCCATTTTAGTCTTGCTACTCTCTCTAGGATGTTTGTTACATTAGTTTTTCTCCTGATGTCCTCTGAACGGATGTTATGCCTAGGGCTGATCTCTAGTATCTGTCGCTCCATGGCTCGTTGTGTTCGCTGAAACTTGCGAGCACTTTTCTTCGTCAGAGTGATCGTTTCCAGACAGTAACTAGTAATTGGCAGAATGCAATGTCTAAAGCTGTCTACAAACTGAAGACTAAGGTCCATACAACAGCACAGGGCGAGTTGGCCGTGCGGTTAGGGCCGCTTAGCTGTGAGCTTGCTTCCGGGAGATAGTGGGTTCGAACCCCACTGTCGGCAGCCCTGAAGGTGGTTTTCCGTAGTTTCCCATTTTCACACCAGGAAAATGCTGGGACTGTATCTTATTCAATTAATATGAGTAAATACATTCTAACATAACCTCTGCAAATTATGTTATGGCAGTAAAAACAATACATTGGAAAAATTTTGAAGATAATCAGATTATTATTTCCCCCCTTTAAACGATAGTTTATAGCGTGTTTCTCTTCTTTTAAGAATATATCCCACTGCTGGTCCAGGAGCAACAACTGCTGTTTGCCTTTCTTCCATGTTAAAGCAAAATGTTATCAAACCTTGCCAAATATTTTCAAACCTTGTCAAACCTTGAACAACCTTTGACTCTCTTGTAAAAAGTATTGAACTGAAAGAAAAATGTGATGTTGTACAATAAGTAAAAGATGGCAGAGATACCACACTAAAATGTCTACAAACTGAAGACTAAGGTAATTACAACAGCACCGGGCGAGTTGGCCGTGCGGTTGGGGCCGCGCAGCTGTGAGCTTGCATCTGGAAGATAGTGGGTTTCGAACCCCACTGTCGGCAGCTCTGAAGATGGTTTTCTGTGGTTTTCCATTTTCACACCAGGCCACGGGCGCTTCCTTTCCACTCCTGGACCTTTCCTATCCCGTGGTCGCCATAAGACCTATCTGTGTCGGTGGGACGTAAAGCCAATTGTTATAATATTGATTACAACAGTAAACTCTAAATTGTGCACTGTAAAACGTCAGATTGGTGACACAGTACTTTGTCATTGAAACCACTTCTGGCGTTGCTATCGCACCTAGGGTCAGATATTACCACACATTACGATAAGAAACGAAGGACACGGTGACACTGCCCTGTCTGGCCGTGATAACTTGAGTAACAATATTTTGGAGGTTACACATGTCCACGAAACAAGAAACTCCAAATTAGCAATGTGATTTATGATTCACAAATCCTCCTTAAAAGAAGTCATGCTGTAAATGAAAATGTTGTCATTTTTTTGACCAAAAATTCGAATTTTCAATTTTAAGCTTAAAAATCCCAAAATTCTTCCTCTTTCAAATCCCTTTACCAGTCATTTTGAAAGCTCTTAATACGGGATTCAAAGAACGGCGGTTCGATGTACAGCATATAGAGCAACCCCACTCCCCTTTCTCTCATGCTGTCCGACAACATTAGCTTCAAAGTTATTTCGGACAACATTTCAATAATACCGCTCGAATATATTTACCTTGTAGCAGGCCTACGCTGTATGTAAGAGGAGAAAGACAACTGAGGGAGGGGGATGTGATAGTCATTTGTTTACAGTAACTCACGTAAGTCGCTGCAAGAGCGCGCTGTTATGTCTCTAGCGGGATATTTGTTTGCAGTAACTCACGCAGACGCCACGAGAGCGCGTCGATATGCTTCCCTCCCCCCAGGACAGTTTCAAAGCAAGTATGTTCCTTGAAAGCTTTTCTCTCTGCCATGCATAAAATATTTCTTCATATTAAATTCACCTGAAATTTTCAGAGAATGTTTGAATATCTACAGGCATTAAAAGTAGTTCTGCATTTTATTATCCGTTGAATATTACCTTCATACTTTTTACAACTGAAAGTAATTTTTTCCCATTGAATCAGAAATTGAAAAATACAGTATATCTTCAATAGTTTATACCTGACTGCAAAACCCGTAGTTGTTCTTAAATATTTGAGCATTTTTGACAAGTCTGCCAAATTATAGCCTCCCCAAAAATACCCCGGGTCTAGCCGTTCAGGCAAGTAACTCAATGTTGAAAACATCCTAGGGATATGAGCTACGAATTTTAGGTAAATAAAATATAATAAAGTATGAGAATACATTCTTTATTTATTCCTAAACATTATAATCCTTTTCTTAATCATCGTTATCCGGTCGATTACATTAACAGTTTGCATTTTACTACCACTACGAGCGCTAATTTTAGCCAATGCAGAGTTTCACTTAAGCCCTTATCTACATTCGGTGTGGACATTTTTCAAAAAATAAAACAATCGTCTGAAGGTATTGAACCAAGAAAGAATTATATAAATAAGTTAATTTGGCTAGGATTTGAATTAAAAAAGACTAAAGGAACAAGCTATTTTAGGCTGTTTTTGCGAAATTTCATTTAGGCCTGAAGTTATTTTCGAAATTTGTGTCTTAGTTTGAGAGAGCTATACAAGACTCACAATTTGAAACCTTCCCGGACCCTTTAGCCCTTAAACTTTCGGTACATTTGAGGAAATTGCTTAATTTTACGTTTTTTGTAATATGGGGACTTCTACTTTGCGAAGAAATATTTTCACCGTTAAAATGAAAACTCTGCCACAAGGAGCATTTTTCATGCAACATATAATAACAAAAAATATTTGTCGATAACTTTGCAACCAATTAACTAATAAACTCCAAATTTTGCGTGGTGCTATATCTTATTGATATGTGCTTGTGTTTTAAATTTAGTTTTTGTAACTGGTGAATTGTAGAAGTTCAAAATTACAGCCATGTCTCCCGTTAATCAGATTCGTCAATACTACTACCGTAGGAAGGAAAACGAAAAGAGATATTCTTTATAAATAACTAAATCTGTTACCAATCACAATTATTCTCATTGAATCTTGTAGGCCCTACTTCACAACGCGTTTCAGAATCTACGGTCCATCGTCAGGTGGGGCATTACATTTTAACATTAATTAAATTGACATTAATTGACTGATCTATGAAGTAGAGACAATACCTATCTCTCAGAAGAAGATGAAGCAACTTTTCTATGCCATCAGGTAGACTATGTTTCATACGTCGCTCAAATCGAACAGAGTAGTCCTCAGCGTTCGAATACTTTACATTTTCTCGAGAAACACTTGTTCCATTTTCGAGATAATCACTGTGCTTTAAGGCTATGTGTAGAAAGCAGTGTACGGGGCGTGTTGGCTGTGTGGTTGGGGGCGTACAGCTGTCAGCTTCCATCCAGGAGATAGTGGGTTCGACCCCCACTGTCTATAGCCCTAGAGATGGTTTTTCGTGTTTTCCCATTTTCACATCTGGCAAATCTCTACCTTAATTAAGACCATGGCCGTTTCCTTCCCACTTCTAGCCCTTTCCTATCCCGTCGTCGCCACAAGACCTACCTATTTATTTATCATATCAGAAGCACTAATGTATACATATAAATACAAACGGTACAATCAAAAGAGTAGCATATAACAATTACAATCATAACATAAACGGGAAAAAAAGGTAGGTGCCATTGTGGCAGATTTGGACTCTATAGGCGACTTCCTGTCGAGCATGGTGCTTGGAAAAGTAGAAATAACCGCAATGAAAGAGTTTCAGAAGAGCACAGAACATGGCAGAAGAAGTAACTTATATGGTTAAGGTCTATCTGTGTCGGTGCTACGTAAAGCATATTGTAAATATTGAAATAATAGGTGAAAATAAACATCCACAAACAGCCTGAATGAAGGCCCAATCTAGCGGCGAGGATAGGAATTGTGCCGGCTGCCGAAGCCTGTCGCACTCCTCTGAGGCAACGATTAATGACTGACAGATGAAATGAAACGATACTGGAGGGTGTTGCTCGGACAGGGAAAACCCAGCTACACGAAGGAAAGCCTCTCCCGCCTCCACTTTGTCCAGCACAAATCTCATATGGAGTGACCGGGATTTGAACTAAGGAACCCAGCGATGAGAGACCGGCACGCTGCCGGCTGAGCCACGGAGTTAATTGATATGATAGGTATTTTTATGTGGTATCTTTTTTGAGCCAACAACAAGGTCCCAGCAAAGGTGGTTGAGGGTTAGGATAGGTGTAGGGAACATAATTATATGTACATGGGGCTCAATCCTTTTCTTCTAGACCTGACAGTATTTTTGCTCAGAATTGTGGTAAATGAATAACAGTAATACGATTTGCCCCTATAGTACTTGTACTGGGCCTGTAGTACGCGTTCTGGTGAACGGAGAAAGTGAACAGGATGATATCTTATCAGGAGTGAGTGAAAGTGGCGAAGTTCATAAAGAATAGGAAGAAGGTGATACAACTAAGAACACAGGCTATGTTAAAAAGTATTTATTGTTGAGCTAATTACAAAAATATAAACTGTACAATATAAAACAATGAATGAAGTGTGGGTGATGTACAACAGACAACAGATAACAGTGAAGGGGCGAGATGATACGTGATGAACGATGAGAAGTGATCACAGGAGAGATTATCTGAAACAGAAAGAAAACAAGTGTTAGAATGATGACATCATAATGGGAACATATAGTACAGTATGCGGCAAATCATGCAGAATAGAAAATAACAACCATGTGCTGATTTTTAGGATACTTAATGATAACATGCAAGGTAACAATGGCAACACCCACCCACGTCCATACAGTAAGTGTTCAAAATGTTCACCCTCACATCTCATGTATTGTTCAAAACGGTCCTGTAGATGTCGAACGCCAGGCTGAGAGGTTCAGACGCTTGAGGCGCTGGCCTTCTGATATTTCTGCCATCGATTTTCACACCCATCCTAGACCAGCCTTATTTGATGCCAATTTCTGCATAAAATCTTATTTTCTCAATTAGTTACTATTCTGAATTTTATTAACTTTCCGCCAATATTATTTAGAAATCAATGTCTGTGTGCAAAATTACGTAATTATCTTTAGTAATATACGGGGAATTTCGGGATTTGTCTGGAGAATATTTGATGCTCAATGTGTGTTCATTTTGACTATTCAGTGAGAAACTAAAAAATTAAACTAGTGATGATAGTTAAAATTGATAAAAATAAAACAAGTCAAATACACAAGCACTATTCATAGAACAAAACTTTCAGCGTGGAAATGTGCTGTTTTATCCGGGCCACAGCCTGTCATATGTGAGCTGTCGGCTTCTTCAAACTGATTCTTGCGCTCTGTGCTCAAAGGAGAACTTACGCTTATTAAGATGTTTCATTGAGCAATTCTGATGAATTTCCATAAAAGTAAGTGCACTTAAGTTGGTGCGAAAAAATTGAAATGATAAAGCATGAAAACGATAAATTTTGCCGGTAGGCTGTTGTGATTGTTTGAAAGTTCTAATATTCTTCTACTGGACTGGACACTGATTACCGATCTCGATAGCTGAAGTCGTTTTAATGCGGCCAGTATCCAGTATTCGGGAGATAGTGGGTTCGAACCCTACTGTTGGCAGCCCTGAAGATGGTTTCCGTCGTTTCCCATTTTCACAAGAGGCAAATGCTGAGGCTTTACCTTGATCAAGGCCATGGCTAATTCCTTCCCACTCCTAGCCCTTTCCTGTCCCATCCTCGCCATATGACCTATCCGTGTCGCTGCAGACGTAAAGCAACTTGTAACTTGTGACACTGATCCGTGAGCTAAATAGCCAGAACAGAATCGTTGAAATTCAGATTCCTCGTAGAAGTGTTCAGTTGGAAGCCGAACCCGCGTCTCTTCTCACCGATTTTAGTAAAAACACAAAGAAACATCTCGTTTATGTATTTGTATTTTCATCCTTCTTCTATGGCTGTGAATCATGGACGGTGACAGTAAAGTCAAAGTGATCTCCGTGCATTGGTCCATAGGGTCCCTGGTTCAATTCCCGGCCGGGGATTTTAACCTTAATTGGTTAGTTATGTTGGCTTGGAGGCTGGGTGTGTATGCCGTCATCAGCATTAGAATTCGTCATAGACAGGGCCCAATCCTCATAGACGCTCCTTGGAGGCCACACGCCTTTACTGTTACTATCTCCCTTCAGGCCAAGGAGGCCCTTGAAGGGGGGAAGGTAAAGGCTTCCACTATACCTAACCTCGCCACTTGATGGGGTAGAGTGATTAGCACTACGCCCGGCCGCCTTTGCCCACAGCAATTATCCTAATACTCATTTTTTGGGCAGGTTGAGTGAACAACATGACCACAAGCACCTCTGGGACTGAAAATATAGTTTCTTAAATTTTTCGAGTTCCTGACGGGGCATCGAACCCGCGTTTTTTCGGGTGAACTGAGCATACCTTTACCGCATCGTCCAGGCAGCTCCAATGGACGTTAAAACCAATGACAAAAAAAGCGCATTGAGGCATTTGAAACGTGGTGTTTGCGGAGGATGTTACGAATATTTTGGACAGATCTAACTCCTTCGTAATCGGAGATATTGGTATCTAGAATCACCTTTCAACCCTTGTTAGACAGAGGACCGTGCAGGTCTTTGGACAAATTATAAGGAAGGACAAAATCCACAGTTCTAGCCCTTCAAACAAGCAACTGAAATGTTGAAAACAGCCTACGGATATCAGTAGAGCCCGGATTTTTATGCATGAATAGGTTAGAATGCAAACTTACTGAAGCGAGTAGCAAGTATAGTCTTCCTTCACAACAATTATGCTGTGGAGTTTGCATAAATATTAGGGGTACGGCCCATCAAAACCCCTATAATTTATGTTACTCTTGCTGCATTTTGTAAGAGCGGCTGGCCGACACTTCCTACTAACCTAATTAGTTTGCAGTCTAACCTGTTACTGCATAAAAATCCGGGCTTTAGATATCAGCTATGAATTTTAGGTAAATATAATATAGTGTGAGAATGTATTCTTTATTTATTCCTGAAAATTACAACTCTTTTCTTAATCATCGTTATCCGGTTTCAACATCACCGATTCCTGGAGGGAAGAATGGATGCAAAATGCTCCAGCTACATGCCTGAAAATGCCATGCATCGATAAGACAGTTCCAGGGTTTGATCAACCCCGCAAGGTATGGTCAATGCTCAACCGACTCAGGACTGGACACGGAAGATGTGGGGATTCACTTTTTAAATGGCGAATGCTCTCCTCGCCGCTATGCGACTGTGGTGCACCGCGACAAACTATTAAACACGTCAGGGAGGAATGCAGCATCAGAGCATATGGAGGGCCATATGAAGACTTCTTGATGGCAACCCCAAAATGTATTGAATACATACAAGATCTAGATATTTGTTTGTAGATTGGTTCATTGGTTATTTTTGTTCATTTGTAATAACGTATTTGTATGCCATACGCTAAATAAATAATAATAATCGTTATCCGGTCGATTAGATTAGCAGTTTTCCTTTTTCTACCACTACGAGCGTTAATGTGAGTCAATGCAGAGTTTCGCTTACGCCCTTATAACCACATTCGGTGTAGACATTTTAAAAAGAAATTAATAAACCCCTGAGGGTATTGGTCCAAGGAACATATCACATAAAGATTTATGTAAATAAGTTAATTTGGCTTTGAATAAAAAAAAGGAAAGGAATAAAGAAACAAGCGATTTTAAGCGGCTTTTCCGGAACTGCATTTAGGCCGGAAGCGATTTTCGAAATTTGTTTTTCTAGTTTGATAGAGATATCCAAGACTCACAATTAGAAACCTTTCCCGGCTCTTTAGACCTTCAACTTTCGCCACAATTGAGGAAATTACTTAATTTTACGTTTTTCGTAGTATGGCGACCCCTGCTTTGTCTGCTAAAAATGTTGTCAACATTAAAAAAGCCTTGATAATTGTCCCAAGGAAAAGTAAAGGCGATTAGGCTGCGTTGAAGAGCTCCCAGAAGGTGGATAGACCAGATCAAAGAAGCAACTCACGCACCTCTTTGGGTGACAATCGGAAAATCAGAAGAAAATGGCGACTGCTGGTGATTAGCTAGAGCCCGGACTTTTATGGTTTAATAGGTTAGATTGCAAAGTTTCTGAAGCGAGCAGCAAGTATAGTCTTCCTTCACAACAATTATGCTGTGGAGTTTGCATAAATATTAGGGGTACGGCCCATCAGAACTCTTATAGCTTATGTTACTCTTGCTACATTATGGAAGAGCGGGTGGCCGACACTTTCTATTAACCAAATTTAGTTTGCAATCTAACCTGTTACGGCATGAAAATCCGGGCTTTGATGATTACCATAGGGTAGTAAAGTAACCATGGGATCTTGAAATTTAGACATGAATTATGCGATGGAGAACACAAGAAGAGTTCTAATTTTCAGAGCAGAATTAAATTCCAGGTTAGTAGACGCGCAAAAAGGAACCTTGGCCTACTACTTGATACTGAAATAAGTATAATCTTCAGACAATGCCTTCATTAGCCATGTAAAAGTAACAGCCTACAAGGTGAAGGTCTACGTAATTCCTCGAAGAAGTATGATCTAATTGAAACAGGAATTCTTCACGACTTTCACCTGGAAGTATCTCCTATTACGGCGTCGGTCAGCCTTTCTCCCCTCTCTTGTATCAAACAAGTGAATCAGTGTAAAGCAAGTTCTTTGGGTGTACTTTCTAAAGAGAACGGTGTTACGAAATGGACCTGCTTTACAAGGAAATCCCTTTCAATTCATGGTAGAATTATTTTCATCCTTGAACTAAGAAGAAAAATTATTCAGGCGAAATCTTCCCAGTTATAATGCCTTTATCCATTGAACCTGTAATTTTTACCAGACATTGTCTCTATGACTGTAGTAAATATCCCCTTGTGCCTGTTGTTATTAGCAGAAGTTTTTATTCGTATGGTCAAAGTAGCAACTGTGACTTGTGGTACTGGATTTTGATTGGCTCTGGCGATGATCAACCATATGGCTGAATTGCTCTACACATGCTAATTTACAATTGGACATTGTTAAGAATTCAAGAATTGTACATATTTTACGGTAATTTAAGCATTTTTGAATTGCGTTTGCAGAAAATTGACGAAAGCGAAATATGGAGATTTACTCGATAAAATGTTTGAACCATAACCACCTCAGTACGAAGCTATAGACGATATTGCTTAGCTTTGATGCCTCCAAAATTAAAGAAAACAGTTTTATACTTGTTTTAGTGAGCGATTAGGTGCAAACTCTCAAGTTATGAATGCCATCGATAATAATAATAATAATAATAATAATAATAATAATAATAATAATAATAATAATAATAATGTACTGTATGTGTCCCAACACCAGTTCCGTTTCTCTACGGGGTCATTTATAAAGTGAGATGAACCTTCGTAGCGAGTTTTTACGACCGGATGCCATTCTTGACACAAACTCCATCACATGAGTTAATGAGATGATAGTCGGGTGGGAGGGGATGAAACCCAGTGTTGGAATGTAGCCTAAACCTTTCGAATAGCACTAAGGGGTCTGTTCAAAGCTCGACTAAGTTATATGTTTCGAGCTGTCAGTGGAGAGATGGCGTGGAATGGCATTAGTAGACGAATAAGTTTAAGAGGTGCTTTTAAAAGCAGGAAAGATCATAATATGAAGATAAAGTTGGAATTCAAGAGGACAAATTGGGGCAATTATTCATTTATAAGACAAAGAGTAAGGGATTGGAATAATTTATCAAGGAAAATGTTCGATAAATTCCCAAGTTCCTTGAAAATATTTAAGAAAAGGCTAGGCAAACAACTTCTAGGGAATCTGCCATCTGGGTGTCAGTGGAGATCATTGATGATGATTGATTAACGTCTCCATCGGATGGATAAATCACCATCAATAATAATAATAATAATAATAATAATAATAATGGATGTGTCCCAACACCAGTCCCGTTTCTCTACGGGGTCATTTATGAAGTGAGATGAACCTTCGTAGCGAGTTTTTACGACCAGATGCCCTTCCTGACACAAACTCTATCACATGAGTTAATGAGATGATAGTAGGGTGGGAGGGGACGAAACCCAGTGCTGGAATGTATTCCATGTGAACATTGTGCAGAGGTCTGTAAATGAATAGGCGTTTGGCACGCAATGTAGTGATTATAAATTGTGTACCACTACCTCTCCTACCGTGCCGGCTCACGTTCTGATGATCAACATTTTAAAAATTAACTAGACTTGAACCGGCTAACGGCGGTGTCAGAACATATGGACTTCACGCCTTAACGATCACGGCCTCCAGGCAGGCTGTTAGTAATAAGACCGAGCAAGTTGGTCGTGCGGTTAGGGGCGGGCAGAAGTGAGATTCCATTCGGGAGATAGTGGGTTCTAACCCCACTGACGGCAGCCTTGAAGATGGTTTTCCGTGGTTTCCCATTTTCACACCAGGAAAATTATGGAGCTGTACCTTAATTAAGTCTACAGCCGTTCCCTTTCCACTCCTAGCCCTTTCCTATCACATCGTCACCATAAGGCTTATGCGATGTAAAGCAATTTGAAAGAAAATAGAAATAATTGTGTCAGTTTCAAGATTCATTTTCCTCAGGCAGATGGCAGAAATTTATCATCAGGTATCTTGACATCGTACGACATCCGATTACCTCTGCCGCCCCGTGATATTTGGATCCATAGGTGGACACACTATAAGTGATCCACTGTTCGTCGTACAAGACCTTCAAAATCATACTTCGTGACTGAGTGGAGAATTCAAGGATAATCCTCTGTATCTGTGAAGCTAAAATGCTATTCAATGGCTTTCAGATTCAGATTGGTTCCTTACTAGTGAATGCGGAATTAAGTTTTTAGTGAGAATCATGTGGTCATTAAAAATTAACATTTCCAAGACGAAAGTTCTGATCCGTAAGAAAGGCTGTAAACGAGCGAAGAATGAACAATGGACGATTGATGGTTGTCAAGTGGAGGTCACAAATAGATTAGAGTACCTGGGAATATATATAGCAAACAACGGGAAGTGGATCCATCAAATAAAACAAGCCAAATGGAAGGGTCTTGCAGCATTATCAGTAATTAGAATTCTTGAAAATAAATTCCCAAATATAGACTATAAGATTCAGAGAAATGTCCTGAAAGCCGTAGTTAAGAATCGAATGCTTTATGGAGCTGAGCTATGGGGTGTTGAGAAAGAGTGTGAGATGCTAAATCAGGTTATAAGTAAGTTCTGTAAAATTGTAATGGGGTTACCAAATTGTACAGCAAATTGTGGAGTAAGATTAATATGTGAAGAAAATATCCAAGTAGATGTTCTTAAGAGAGTTCTGAAATATCTGTTGAGATTGAAAGGAAGAGAGGGTGGCGAGCTTCTGCAGATCGCATATCAACATCAGAGAGATAATATCCAGGGAGAGTATTGGTTAACGAAAATCAGAAGTATATTAGATAGGTTGGGATATGGAAGTTATTGGGAGAGGTTGGAAAGATCAACGAATAAACTAATCATTAGACTACTCAGAGATATTCAAAGACAGTGGTTGGTATCCGAGTGTAGAAGCAAGGCGACCCTCTCAGAGTTTATTAGGATAAGGCAGGATATGAACATAAATATTGTGAGTGTAAATAGAAGAGAAATCAGGGGTTTGATATGGTGGTTAATGGAAATTTACAAGAATAGGGGATGGATTAAAGTGAAAGATGCAACAAGGTGCCTTCTCTGTGGTGAAAACAGAGAAGAATTTCACATGTTGAAATCATGTAAAGAAACCATAGCGGTGAGAAGGAAATTTTTGAATAACAAGGAACAATATATGATAAATGAGGATGAGAATGGCTATAGGATTATTAAGATGATAAGCAAAGAATGGTATAAACCTGGTAATCTCAGTAAACTGTTAATTGTAATTAGAAATTCATGTAGAAGAGTGTTGAAAGAGCCTACAATGAGGGTAGGTCATATTACGGATGGATGATTGTGTTGCGAACCGATTAGTTAAGAAATTGCCAATAGGGCTATGTAGTAAAAGGAATATTAGTATATGTAGCACTGTAAAGTCGATATGTTAGTAAGCCATAACGTAATTAACTGTCAAACTGTTTGTAATGAGACAAGGCCCAATGGATATAATGTTTCATCCTCAGCTGCTGGCGATCCGTGGCTGTAGGTTGATGACATTCACTCATTCATTCACTACTCATTACACATATATTACCTATGTATAGTGTCTGTGAAAATGGAGGAGAACTCTGTACAGACTTATGATAAATAAATAAATAAATAAATAAATAAATAAATAAATAGTGAGAATCATACTCTGGACACAATCTCACCTGTACATTTTGATGACGCAGCGACCTCACCACCAGCCGTGGCTACTCCAGCCTTCCTTGATGTAGATAGGTACCTTCTTCACGTGGTGATGATGCACGGTGTGCACGTGGTATGGTACGTGGATGATGTAGTGCTCACTGAAACAAAAACAATGGAGAACCTCAATCATTGATCTAGATGGCAGACTTCCTACCAGTACTTAAATAATTTCGAAGAAGTAGGAAATATATCAAACATCTCCCTCGATAAATTATTCCAATCCATACTTTCTCTTCTATAAACGAATATTCCCGGAAATTGCCCTCCCGAATTCCAAATTTATCTTCTTCTTTTAAAACACTTAATGAAACTTTTTCGTCTGCTAATCTCATTCCAAGTCATCTCTCCACTGACACCTCGAAACACCGCTTAGTCGAGTAGCTACTCTCCTTACATCCAAGTCTTTCCACCCGAAAGTTTGCAGTATTCTCGTAATGCTACTCTTTTGTCGGAAATAACCCAGAACAAATCGAGCTTCTTTCCTTTGAATCTCCTCCATTTCTCGTATCGAGTAATTTTGATGTGGGTCCCATACACTAGAACCGTACTCTATGTGGGGTCTTTCCAGTACTTATACATCCTCTCCATTACATCCTTACTGAAATGAAAATACACACCCTGTTTCCAGTCATTCGACCGGGTCAGGAATGGAATGAATAAAGCCCACATCTAGCCGCGAGGATAGGAACTGTGCCGGCTGCCGAAGCTTATCCTCTGGGGAAATGATTAATTACTGACAGATAAAGTGAAATGATATTAGGTAGTGTTGCTGGAATAAAGGACGACAGGGAAAGCCGGATTACCCGGAGAAAATCCTGTCCCACCTCCGCTTTGTCCAGCACAAATCTCTCATGGAGTGACCGGTATTTGAACCACGGAACCCAGCTTCAGAACAGCATCTCATTTCGCAAGAGTAACTGCGGACGGAACAGATCTTTTTTGTCAAGGCCTTGAGACTTAGACAGGCACATGTTTGGCAGCCATGTTTACCCCTTGTACCCCTTACCCCTCATCCACGTGACTTCTCGTCAGACAACCATAGTACTCCTGGAAGAATCCGAATATGCTGGATAATTTTAATACCAGGCTGTAGTAGCACCAGTGTCTGGCTTCTAGGCGTGATTTGGTACCCTTTTCTACAAACCCCTTTTCTGCCAACAAGATACATAGCTATTTGAACAGATACATTCTTTCCCCCTGTGGGTGGAGGCGATAGGATAACACCCACGGTATCCCCTGCCTGTTGTAAGAGGCGACTAAAAGGGGTCCCAGGGACTCTGAACTTTGGAGCGTGGGTTGGCGACCACGGAGCCCTCAGCTGAGTCCTGGCATTGCTTCCACTTACTTGTGCCAGGCTCCTCACTTTAATCTATCCTATCCGACCTCCCTTGGTCAACTCTTGTCCTTTTCAGACCCCGACGGCATTACGTATGAAGGCCTAGGGAGTCTTTCATTTTCATGCCCTTCGTAACCCTTGTCTTCCTTTGGCCGATACTTTCGTTTTTCGAAGTGGAGGACCCCTTCCATTTTTTCTTTCTGATTAGTGTTATATATATAGAGGATGGTTGCCTAGTTGTACTTCCTCTTAAAGCAATAATCACTACCATCATTTACGTTATTCTGTGCCTCGTACTTTCTACGTTGCTGGTGTTACTCCAGCTGTATCAAATTGATCCCAAATTAAGAAAATAAATACTGTCTTGTATTAATTTATAATTAAATGAAATGTCTTTAGTACTTGTTGCAGAATTTCACTGATAGAGTTCATGAATTTCGTATACACTAAAAGTGTGAAATTCTTGGTCCTAGCTTATGCGTTGCAGAAATTGTGTTCTACCCCTTCTCGAATCTCAAAACAAGGTTGAATAATAGTGACAGTAGCCTATATATCTGAAGTAGTCCTACAGTATTATTGTACATCTTCATGAAAATAATAGGATTAATAAGAGTAAGAATATTGTACTGAAAACTAGTACGCAAATGATAGTCTTTAGGTAATAGAATGTAAATCTAAAAATGGTTGGTGTAACATACCATTAAATCCATTGATTATGGTTATGGTGTTTCTGAACTACAACTAGTTAAGCATCCTAATTTCTTGACTATTAATCTTCTAACTCAGTATGCTTCTTAAAATGTATTCCATATTTTAAAGAAGTTGAGTTTTGTGACAGCCTGTATAGATTTTAAATGAATTAACTATTTGAATTAATTAAGTATACTTACTGCCTGCCGCCGCCCAAGCCGCCAGGTTCAGGGATGGGTACGGCGACAACTGCAGCCACTACGAACGCTACCAGGAGGAGCTGTGAACAAGGAAAACAAGATTCACCTATAAATTGATCACTCATAGTTATTAAATCCGAGGTTATTAAGTACATACACAAAATACATTTTTTTGCGGAGAGACTTTAACGGGCGTGTAGCACAGTATCATGATTGGATACTATTGAGATGCATTGAAAGTGAAATTTGCAACATAATCTTAAAATGGTAAGGGAACATGAGCTCTCTCCGTGGTGGCTTTGGAACTCGGGCAAACACAAATAAATTGGAGTCCCATTTAGCTCTGTTTTTTGGCCATGAAAAGTTATGCAATGTATCAAATTTTTGTAGCACCATTGTTCCCTCTAGATTTTGGAGCGTTACGTGGTTACCCTGACGACATCCTCAGCGGTATAGCTTGACTTTTTTGTGACTGGATCCACTACCCCCCTTATCGCACAGTGCCTCAGTTGGTCACGTGCCTGGATTGAACGAATACCGAACACAGGGTGTTCGGGTAGGAGGCAGGTGCGTTACCTCTGCATCACACGGCTGATATGTTAATTATTGTTACTTTTATTTTATTTCGTTTCGGCCATCTATGGAACACGATTGACAAACTTTGCATTTTTTAGACTTTTCTGCGTTCACTCCGCCAGTATCTTTCCATGCTTTCTCGTACTTCCCCCTTCTCTATAGGATCTCCCTCTTCTCAGTTGTGTTTCCCCAGTCTCCTGGAAACCGTGGGACTTTTTGACGAGTTGTCTAAATCGATTTCTGTCTATGATGTAATCTTCAGGACCCCCACCCCCATCTTAGTCTAGTTCAACCTCACTTCTCGAAACCATTCCAGCTCTGTCTTCCACTTTCTGAAGAATTTAAAGGTTCTCTTCGTCAGTCTGTTATTGTTATCCTCAACAAATGTCCATAGAATTGCACCCTTTCTTCCTCATGAATCCAACTACTCCATCTGTTTCTGATACATTTATTTCTTAGATTTGAGTCTCCTCAGCTCAGTTTTTACATGTGATCTTTGAATATTTTCTGAGCATTTTTTTCACTCTTCCGGATCTTCAAGCCCACCTTTTCCGATGGATGTCCGATGACAAACATACGCATTTCTCTGAAACCGTTTGAAGTAGGAGATTGAAAATTTACATGGTGATTGCTCTTGTATATCTTACATTTTAACTAAGAAGTGGTTTTAAGACAACACACCCTTAAGGGGTTTTAACTGAGGTTGAGTTCTGATGACATAAACATTAATTTTTCTGAAACAGTTTGAAGCACGAGGTTAAATTTTTTGCTCCTATACAATTTAGATTTTAAATAATATCAGCCCTTAAAAGTTGGATGCCACAGTTATCTGACTATATTCAGACTTGGAATAAAGAAACATTTACAATGTTGCGAAATCCTAGAATTGATCCTGTATGGCCAAAAATTTCTCCCAGTCTCCTGAATTCTGGCAGTAGTATGTAGGTTAGACATACACAGAACCGTGTAGTCTCCCATGAGAGAAATAAATATCTCTATCCTGACGTTTCACTGTATCCTCAAAGGAATGACATTCATCTCTTTTTCTAGTACTCCCACGCCTGCAGGTACCGTACTCATGGCCAACAAACGACCCGCATGTAGTAATTACGCTCACCTCACTCGGTGGGCGCTTCACAATGGAGGCGTTACGATTCATTTCCACTTTCACTGCTAACAAGTTTCCTGTAACTGAATTATGACAGGAGTAGCTGGCTTGGTCATTTGAATTTCAAAAGCGTTTCTTTTATAGCCTCACTCATGTGTTGATATGTTTAATTTGACTTTGTCATAATAAATAAGTACCTAATCACTACCACCATTTAAACAGCTATCATGAAGTTCCTTTCTTTATTCAAGGATTTAACTTAAACTCTATTGTCAGCATCATAAAGCTGATTAGATCACATTTCGCTCATTTTTCCAAGAAAACCCTTAATCGAATAAAAAAAACCTCGAATTAGTGCCAGTTTAACCCCTAAGTAAAATAGGTAAGAAAAAACTAAATAAAAAGTGTTGCCTGTTAACTTCAGAAATTTGAACAGTGGTGCTCAGTCTACTACGTGAATGTTTAGCCAGAAAATTTGGGATTTCATGAAACTAAACCCAGGACACATACTGCCCTGATCTGCATAGTACCGGACTGTTACATGGTGTGACCGACAACCGTTCGGCTTTCTTAACCAGGTCTGCTATTTCTGCTGTCAGACAGCCTCTTAGAGACCGTTTCATGTGCCACAGTAGTCCCTCTTTGCCACTTCCGTCTACAGAATTGAACTCTATTGATGTTCCAGGGATCGAAGCTCGAGCCTGGTCAATCCCTACATCGCATGCCAATCAAATTGTGTAAACAAAGCAAAGCACACTCCATTACAGTCCGTGGAGACACACAGCGGAGTGAAATGTCAGAATTCATAACGCCAGCATTAAATGAAGTAGAAATTGCTTTTCTATGCTTGGCCGCCTATGTCGCCGGATATTGATGAAAATGAAAATCCACTGCCTGGTTCCAGTCATTCGACCGGGTCAGGGATGGAATAACTGAAGCCCCCATCTAGCGGCGAGGATAGGAATTATGCCGGCTGCCGAAGCCTGTCGCACTCCTCTGGGGCAATGATTAATGACTGACAGATGAAATGAAATATTTTTGGAGAGTGTTGCTGGAATGAATGATGACAGGGAAAACCGGAGTACCCGAGAAAAACCTGTCCCACTTCCGTTTTGTCCAGCACAAATCTCACGTGGTGTGACCGGGATTTGAACCACGGAACCCAGCGGTGAGAGGCCGGTGCGCTGCCGCCTGAGCCATGGAGGCTCTGCCGGACATTGATATTCATATGTACTTTAGGCTGCGTGAGCATCTACGTTATGTACATCTCCAGAAGTAACAGTCTCGTTTCAATTTTTTATTTCCCAATCTCTTGACGAAGAATCGAACTAAGTACGGCTTTAAAATCTCGGGTATGTGACTCTTTATACACACAAGGGATGAGCATGAAACGAAAAGCTAACTACACAAAAAGAAATGAAAGGAAACTACGGCCCAAGATACCCCCAGATTACTATTCCTTGAGTAAACCATATTCATGGATGGAGTCTGTATCTAATGTGTGCTTTGATTGATTGATTGATTGATTGATTGATGAGTCCTCAACACGAAGGTTGGTTGGATCTTCAACAGATCCTCAATCAGCTGTCACCGGGCGAGTTGGTCATGCGGTTAGGAGCGCGCAGCTGTGAGCTTGCATCCGAGAGTTAGTGGATTCGAACCCCACTGTCGGCAGCCCTGAAGATGGTTTTTAGTGGTTTCCCATTTTCATACCAGGCAAATGCTGGGGCTGTACCTTAATTAAGGCCACGGCCGCTACCTTCCCATTCCCAGGTCTTTCCTATCCCATCGTCGCCATAAGACCCATCTGTGTCGATGCGACTTAAAACAAATAGCAAAAAAAAAAAAAAAAAAAAAAAAAATAGCATTAGCTGTCAGGTGGCCTAGGTGTAAATGGTGAGGTGTAAAATACTAGCGGTAGTTATGAGTAAAGTAGTTTCCCGTTGTTTTTCTCACTATGGGTGGAAATTAGTGTAAAAAGTAAGGAAGAAGTGTGTAGATTTTCTAGGCTGATGATGCGAGTATTATGAATATAGCTACCGAGACTACTAAGTCTTACGTACCGAGCTCGATAGCTGCAGTCGCTTAAGTGCGGCCAGTATCCAGTATTCGGGAGATAGTAGGTTCGAACCCCACTGTCGCCAGCCCTGAAAATGGTTTTCCGTGGTTTCCCATTTTCACACCAGGCAAATGCTGGGGCTGTACCTTAATTAAGGCCACGGCCGCTTCCTTCCCAGTCCTAGCACTTTCCCGTCCCATCGTCCCCATAAGACCTATCTGTGTCGGTGCGACGTAAAGCAACTAGCAAAAAAAAAGTCTTACGTGGAATCCAAACCAAAGCGGCATGATTTTTATTTCAAAATTCGCAGACTACAATCCAAATATGGCCAATTATTGAGAACGTAGTGGCGAGATCCGTTCTCATGCCTACCAAGAAAGAGTGTATTTTTGGTCAAGAACCTTATTTTCCCAAATTAGGCTGCGTCTGCATAAGAAGAAATGATGATACTGATGAATTCCAAAAAGAAGTAGGTCGAATCTTCAAAAAGTCTGTTCAAATCTTGTAAAACCAAAGAGACGATTCTTTTTGTAAGTCTCCGATAAGTTTTTCAGAAAATATTGTGAAGTACTTACGAAGAGCTTGAGCGAAGCCATGATAATCGGCTGGTACTGTGAGAATGCGTGTGAATGCACTGAGAACACACTCAACTGGGTTTGTGATGGTTAGTCGTGTGTCCCTGCTGGTTTTATAAGTCGCTATCTCCCCACTTCTCCCCTCCGTTAGCCGACATAACACACCCAGAGAGAGTTGATGTAACTCTTTGAGGCCGGTCCGGTCTCAAACATCCACTTCCACTTTTCCCCAGACTAGAGCAGTTTCCGCACATACCAGGAAGTAGAGAGGATTGTTATACATGACGACACACAAGACAGCTAACAACAAATACTGAATAACAATAACTGCAGACCATCGCGTGTCTTCCATTCAAAAGAAATATGTCACGCCAATATAATCAAGAAGTATGCAGGAATTTGTGTGTGTGTGAAGCTTACATTGCAGAATATGTGATGAGAACGTAATTGCACAAGATATAATCGTATAAGCCTCGGAATGATACTTGTAGTTACAGAGTGTCTCTGACAGTTGAGGCGCTGGCCTTCTGATCCCAATTTCGTAGGTTCGATCCTGGCTCTGTCCGGTGGTATTTGAAGGTGCTCAAATACGTCAGCCTCGTGTCGATAGATTTACTGGCACGTAAAGAACTCCTGCGGGACCAAATTCCGGCACTTCGGTGTCTCCGAAAACCGTAAAAGTAGTTATTGGGACGTAAAGCAAATAACATTATTATTACTTTTAAAAACTATTCAAGCATATTCGTCGACTAATGTCATTCCACGCTGTCTCTCCACTGACAACCTGGAACGTACCACTTTGTCGAGCAGCTCATCTCCTAACTCGCAAGTCTTCCCAGCCCGAAGTTCGCAATATTTTCATAATGCTACTCTTTTGCGCGGAAAAAACCAGGAGAGTCCGGCTCTTTCGTTGAATGACCGACGTAGTTGCCTTCTCTTCAGAGGGTTGCATGTTCGATTCCCGACCGGGTCGGGGGTTTTAACCTTAAATGTTTAATTCCTTTAGCTTGGGGAGTCGATGTATGCACTGTCTTCAACATCCCTTCAGCCCACACACAACACTATCCTCCATTACAAGAACACGCAGTTCCCATACACAGAAGATGCTACCCACTTTCGTCGGAGGGTCTTCCTTAGAAGGGCTGCTCCGGACGAGCAATAGCCACACGAAATTACAATTATTGTCACCCGGAATAAATCGTGTTGCCTTCCATTGGATATTTTCTAGTTCTCGTATCAAGTAATCCTGGTGTGGGTCCCGTACACTGGAACCATACTCTAGTTTGGGTCTTACCAGACCCGTATACGCCCTCTCCTTTACAACCCAGAAATATCCTGACAACCATAAGAACAAAACATGTATCCTTTGTCTATAAACTCTTTAATGTGATTATCCCAGTGAAGATCAGTTCTTTTATTAACATCTAGGTACTTGATTCACATGAGCTACTTTCACCCCGTTTACCACTTGATGCCATCTTGACTGAAAATTCGATCAAGAAGTTAGTAAAATAACCACCTAATCGATACTTTATTTTTGCCTCTTCTTCTTCTTAAGCCGTCGCCTCCAAACGGAGGTAGACGATCCACACGGCCAGCTCCGATCTTGACGTTGCAGCCATGCCATGTGGATTTACTGGAATATCTCTCAGGATCTTTAATGCAGTGGTTTCCCGTTGCCTTCTGCATCCTAATGCCGTTGACCAAACTGGTTCCTCCGCCTTTGGAAACAATTTCTTGTCCCCAGGACAATAGAGTGCCCTTACCCATACCCGCTCATCCACTCTCAAAGAGAATGTTGGCACTTGGTATAGGGGATCGCCTTATACCGGGAGATAATCGGTCCCTTCATTCGTTAGCCGCCTGCATATAAAATATTACTTTTATATGCAGTCGTTGCCCCCTCTCTACCGCGAGGAGGTGAATGTCAGGATTTCACCGTCATTGAAACAAGGACCAAATGGCATTTCCTTGTTTCTCTGGTTCTTTAGAGAGGTATTATTGCCTCAGGCAAAATTAAATATAAAATTAGCACTTACAGGACATGTTTCGACCACTTAGTGGTCCTCATCAGCTGTATAAAGAAAGAATTGAGAGGAAAAAACAGTAGGACAATAAACACAAGTAATAAAAGTTCTTTGGAGATTCTTTTGTTAAAAAATGGAGGTCATCAGAACAGGACATCTTGCCTCTCGTTCTTGTTTGGAAAAGATGTTTATTCTGCGCTGTCTAGAGGGTTTGTCTTTGAGCGCGACCTGGTGAAGTAATAATAATTTCGTGTGGCTATTTCTAGCCGAGTGCAGCCCGTGTAAGGCAGACTCTCCGATGAGGGTGGGCGGTATCTGCCATGTGTACGTAACTGCGTGTTATTGTGTTGGAGAACAGTGTTATGTGTGGTGTGTGAGCTGCAGGGATGTTGGGGACAGCACAAACACCTAGCCCCCGGGCCATTGGAATTAACCAATGAAGGTTAAAATACCCGACCCGGCCGGGAATCGAACCCGGGACCCTCTGAACCGAAGGCCAGTACGCTGACCATTCAGCCAACGAGTCGGACACCTGGTGAAGTAACGATGTGACACAGTCTGACAGTTCATGCAAAGCTTGTAAAATGAAAATTCGATCTCAATTTTCCCTTCTCGTTAGTGTTAAGACAGGTTGGTTGTCCTGTCAAACGTCCTCTTGAAATAATAAGTACAACCACCACCATCATCGCCACCATTCCTGCGCTTGATAAAAAAAATTGTGTCAAATTTCCCTGTGGTAACAATATGATCACAAATATAGCTTTCAGTAAATGAAACTCAAATTCATAACGAATAGTTTATTTACATGTAACGAATCGCTTTCGAGAGACTTCTGTATGAAAATTGGTGTCGACAAGTGCAGGATTCAGTGCAGTGAAAGGTGGAATCTGATTCAGTTTCTAGGCAACTACTATGAATGAAAGAATAAATTCTCCGGAGTATGATGAAGTGAGGCCTCTTTGATAAAAGAAACTTCTCTACGTCTCTTAGTCGATGGCCATCCATTAGTATTTCACATGACAGTCTTCAAGATCACATCGACCATCTGTACTCTAACGCTCCTCTTTGATAATATGTCCCTCAGTCATGACCATCCATCAATACTTATCATCACAGCCTGTCCGGCTCCATGGCTAAATGGTTAGCTTGCTGGCCTTTGGTCACAGGGGTCCCGGGTTCGATTCCCTGCAGGGTCTGGAATTTTAATCATCATTGGTTAATTTCTCTGTCACAGGGGCTGGGTGTATGTGTTCTCTTCATCATCATTTCATCCTCATCACGACGCGAAGGTCGCCTACGGGAGTCAAATCGAAATACCTGCACCTGGTGAGCAGTACATGTCCTCGGACACTCCCGGCACTAAAAGCCATACGCCATTTCATTTCATTTCATCACAGCCTACAAGATCACATCGACCATGTGTACTTTAAAGCTCCTCTTTGATAATATGTCCCTCGTCAGACTGGCCTTCGGTTCAGAGGTTCCCGGGTTCGATTCCCGGCCGGGTCGAGGATTTTAACCTTCATTGGTTAATTCCAATGGCCCGGGGGCTGGGTGTTTGTGCTGTCCCCAACATCCCTGCAGCTCACACACCACACATAACAATAATAATTAATGTTATTTGCTTTATGTCCCACTAACTACTTTTTAAGGTCCTCGGAGACGCCAAGGAGTCCCGCAGGAGTTCTTTTACGTGCCAGTAAATCTACCGACACGGGGCTGTCGTATTTGAGCACCTTCAAATACCACCGGACTGAGCCAGGATCGAACCTGCCAAGTTGGGGTCAGAACGCCAGCGCCTTAACCGTCTGAGCCACTCAGCCCGGCTCACATGACACTATCCTCCACCACAATAACACGCAGTTACCTACACATGGCAGATGCCGCCCACCCTCACCGGAGGGTCTGCCTTACAAGGGCTGCACTCGGCTAGAAATAGCGACACGAAATTATTATTATTATTATTATTATTATTATTATTATTATTATTATTATTATTATTATTATTATTACATGTCTCTGTCATGGCCATCCATCAATACTTCACACGACAGCCTGCACGGTTACTAAATAACATCGCGTCATACATTTCGTATCGCGAATTTCGTAACGCAAATTCTCAGATGGCTCCTAGCCATAATGCATACTGACATATTATAGATCTTATGGCTGCGGGTCTACTGAAACTTTGCCTTACGGAAGGTAGCGTCACGGAATTGTAACCTAGCAACCGTACAGGTTGTGTCGTATGGCTGGTGATTGTCTCATAGAAGCAGTCGTTGATGGATGGCCGAGACAAATATTTATGATCATTTGATTTTACGAGAAGGTAAAAGTGTTTTCTTCTTTATGTCAAAATATATTGAAATGTTTCAGTTTCTATTCCGTATGCATGAGGATCGGACATTTGCATATAAAGTGTATACTTAGACCCGACAAGAAGTTTGCGTATTTCAAGTGTAACTCGTCGTTGACATCAAAGTTGACAAGTTGCCAATATTTCGCCTTCCGGGCTAATTGTCGCCTCCTCCTTATTACCCCTAGTCCTCTTTCTCTTTTTCCGTGAAAGTTTTGTGAGAGACCTCCGACAGTAATTAGAGTTAAATTTAGTACACAGAAAACAGGTACATGTTGCTTAAGACAGTGAGAGAGAGAGTCCCATAATTAGAGCTAAGATTTACATGAGAATCATTTTAGCTGAAAGGCAAATACAAATAATGAGGCAAGACAAAATGATGTGCAACGAATTTAAAATTAGGCTACTAAAACTATATTTCAAATGCAGAACTATTTACGTACAGGCCATCTGAGCCCTCAGAGGAACGTGCACTCGTGAGATTGATTGGGTAGCTCGGCCGAATTTCACCCTAGGAATTAACCTGGTTGCTCTTGGAGGAATGGATACGACGTGAGATGTAATGTTTCTTCTTTCCGCCTTGAATCTTTCAGTGATGTTCTTGAGTAGAGGTCCGCCTCTGTGGTGTAGTGGTTAGCGTGATTAGCTGCCACCCCCGGACGCCCGGGTTCGATTCCCGGGTCTGCCACGAAATTTGAAAAGTGGTACGAGGGCTGGAACCGGGTCCACTCAGCCTCGGGAGGTCAACTGAGTAGAGGTGGGTTCGATTCCCACCTCAGCCATCCTGGAAGTGGTTTTCCGTGGTTTCCCACTTCTCCTCCAGGCGAATGCCGGGATGGTACCTAACTTAAGGCCACGGCCGCTTCCTTCCCTCTCCCTTGCCTATCCCTTCCAATCTTCCCATCCCTCCACAAGGCCCCTGTTCAGCATAGCAGGTGAGGCCGCCTGGGCGAGGTACTGGTCATACTCCCCAGTTGTATCCCCGACCAAGAGTCTGAAGCTCCAGGACACTGCCCTTGAGGCGGTAGAGGTGGGGTCCCTCGCTAAGTCCGAGGGAAAAACCGAACCTGGAGGGTAAACAGATGATGATGATGATGATGATGATGATGAAAAGAACAACGTTAAGAAAAAGGGACGCAAAATCATAAGAAAAATTCTAGGCCCAAAACTCACTGGCGGACAATACCGACTCAGAGGCAAACAGGAAATCAAACAATATACAAATATCCACAGTGACATTAGGAAACGCAGGTTAAGGTTGTATGGACATATTAAAAGAATACATTCAGGAAGACTTACCAAACGAATCATCGAGTTCTACGAAAACAGGTCTAAAGCCAAAACAGTCGCAATGAAATGGATTGGCGAAATCCAAACTGATCTGAAACAGGCAGGAATTACACAAACAGGATAATCTTCAGATCCAAAATTCACAAATGGCAAGTTGCCCAAGAGGGAATACCAAAGAAGACCGTAACAGCTTCATGTGAAGAAAGAAAGGAAGCCCACATTAAAAGAATGAAATAAATATGGGCACTAAGGAATGCAAACGAACACCCCTAATTACTCTGCTAAGTCCTAATGGGCTTATTGATTCCACGTCCCACTAATAATGTAAACAGTTTTCGGAGACACCTTTAAAACAATAATCTCCACCACCTTATTCTTATTCTTGGACTTTTCCCAATTTCTTGTGATCAGCACTTTGTGTAGATTTGCCCTAGTTTTACAACCGGTTACCCTTCCATACACCAAGCATATATTTAGGGATGTAATCGGTATCGTATTGCTATTTTGTATGGTATGTTGTGTGCAAATGAGTGTACTCAGGTTGGCCTCGTGCCAGAGGAATTAAACTTACGGGAATCGAACCCGAACTTCTCTGAACCGTAGCCTAGGTGGTGGTGGTGATTATTGTTTTAAGAGGAAGTACAACTAGGCAACCATCCTCTATATAACACTAATCGGAGGGAAAAAATGGAAGGGATCCGACACTTCGAAAAATGAAGATATCGGCCAAAGGAAGACAAGGGCCACGAAGGGCGTGAAAATGAAAGACTCCCTAGCCCTCGCAAACCTAATAGCGTCGGGGTCGGGAAAGAACAAGAGTTGACCAAGGGAGGTCGGATAGGATAGATCAAAGTGAACAGCCTGGCACAAGTAAGTGGAAGCAATACCAGGACTCAGCTAAGGGCCCCGTGGTCGCCAACCCATGCTCCAAAGTTCAGAGCCCCTGGTACAAGACCATTCAGCCAAAGAACCGTGTCTAAACCATCACGACTATCACTTAAAACTGTAGGGCATATTTTTATGAAATTCACCTTACAGTTTAAGTGATATCACTGTTCATCGCAATACTCATTTTCCCCTTACATTATTACTGTGTGCTCTGCGTTGTGTTTAATCAATTTTCAGTTTGTATTTTACTTGTTGTAGCCTCCATGGCTCAGGCGACAGCACGTCGGCCTCTCACTGCTGTGTTCCGTGGTTCAAATCCCGGTCACTCCACGAGAGATTTGTGCTAGACAAATGGGATGCGGGACAGGTTTTTCTCGTGGTACTCAGGTTTTTCCCTGTCATCTTTCATTTCATCTGTCAGTCAATAATCATTGCCCTAGAGGAGTGCGCCAGGCTTCGACAGCAGGCATAGTTCTTGTCATCTCCATTAGATGAGGGCTTCATTAATTCAATTCCTGACCCAGCCGAATGACTGGAAACAGGTCGTAGAATTCCATTTTCATTTTCCTTGTTCTTCATTGTGATGTATTGCTATTCTCTTCCTTTTTACTTCTTGTGCTTTTGCTTTCTTTCTTCATAATATGTTTTCCGCATCCTTTTCATTTAGCTGGATTTAGAATGAATTGAAACGTATTTTTCTATACATTACCGCAATATTTCCTAATCGAATGTCACTACTTTCTCGAGTTCCGTGAACTCTTAGCCTATATCTGCATGAGAGTACTGAAGGAAAATAAACATTACTCAGTGTCAACTACTTCGTAACATCTCTTGTAGATGACTTAGTAGCGTGTGAGGACAGACTTCCTCGAAGAATTTCACCATGTTAGAGATAGGAAAAAACGTAAGAACAGTCCCTAGAATGAAAATATAGCCTACCAAATAGTGTAGTGTATTGCATAATATCCTGTCATGGTGATCGTCCAAAACGAAAGAAGAAGGAATTTTTTTACGAGTTGTCTTGCGTCGCACCGAGACAGGTAGGTCTTACGGAGACGATGGGACAGAAGCGGCCATGGTCTTAATTAAGGTACAACCCCAGCATTTTCCTGATGTGAAAATGGGAAACCACGGAAAACCATCTTCAGGGCTGCCGACAATGGGATTCGAACCCCCTATATCCCGAATTCTGGATACTGGCCGCAGTTAGGTGACTGCAGCTGTCGAGCTCAGTAGAAGATCATTTATCAAACGAGTGTTTATATACTAATTTCCATGCTTCAAATGTATTCCCTTCATGAATAATTATAAAAATTAACTAGAGGAGACAGCATATTGGTATGAGCTTTGCATCAAAATATCTACGATTCAGATCATGTTCAATGCGTATGATTACTTCTGAAAATAATTTCACGAATTGCATGTAAGTATGTAGTTATATTGATAGAAGATGTGAAAAGGGCTAGTGTTCTTGTTTGCTTGTATAGAGAAATGATCTCTATAATTGTGTGGGAGTCACATCATTTCATTCGTTGTTCGCAGTGCAAGAAAAAAGTCTACTTACTTTCTAAGGAATTCAGACGGTGATCATTTCGCGAAATACACTGACTGACAGAGCAAATGCAACACCAAGAAGGAGTGGTTCGAAAGGGATGAAAGTTGGGGAAAAACAGAGACGGCACGGACGAATAATTGATGTTTATTTCAAACCGATATGCAGGTTACACAATGCGCACGGCGTCGACTCAGTAGGATGTAGGACCACCGCGAGCGGCGATGCACGCAGAAACACGTCGAGGTACAGAGTCAATAAGAGTGCGGATGGTGTCCTGAGGGATGGTTCTCCATTCTCTGTCAACCATTTGCCACAGTTGGTCGTCCGTACGAGGCTGGGGCAGAGTTTGCAAACGGCGTCCAATGAGATCCCACACGTGTTCGATTGGTGAGAGATCCGGAGAGTACGCTGGCCACGGAAGCATCTGTACACCTCGTAGAGCCTGTTGGGAAATGCGAGCAGTGTGTGGGCGGGCATTATCCTGCTGAAACAGAGCATTGGGCAGCCCCTGAAGGTACGGGAGTGCCACCGGCTGCAGCACGTGCTGCACGTAGCGGTGGGCATTTAACGTGCCTTGAATACGCACTAGAGGTGACGTGGAATCATACGCAATAGCGCCCCAAACCATGAATTGCGTTGTCTAGCGGTAGGGCGCTCCACAGTTACTGCCGGATTTGACCTTTCTCCACGCCGACGCCACACTCGTCTGCGGTAACTATCACTGACAGAACAGAAGCGTGACTCATCGGAGAACACGACGTTCCGCCATTCCCTCATCCAAGTCGCTCTAGCCCGGCACCATGCCAGGCGTGCACGTCTATGCTGTGGAGTCAATGGTAGTCTTCTGAGCGGACGCCGGGAGTGCAGGCCTCCTTCAACCAATCGACGGGAAATTGTTCTGGTCGATATTGGAACAGCCAGGGTGTCTTGCACATGCTGAAGAATGGCGGTTGACGTGGCGTGCGGGGCTGCCACCGCTTGGCGGCGGATGCGCCGATCCTCGCGTGCTGACGTCACTCGGGCTGCGCCTGGACCCCTCGCACGTGCCACATGTCCCTGCGCCAACCATCTTCGCCACAGGCGCTGCACCGTGGACACATCCCTATGGATATCGGCTGCGATTTGATGAAGCGACCAACCTGCCCTTCTCAGCCCGATCACCATACCCCTCGTAAAGTCGTATGTCTGCTGGAAATGCCTCCGTTGACGGCGGCCTGGCATTCTTAGCTATACACGTGTCCTGTGGCACACGACAACACGTTCTACAATGACTGTCGACTGAGAAATCACGGTACGAAGTGGGTCATTCGCCAACGCCGTGTCCCATTTATCGTTCGCTACGTGCGCAGCACAGCGGCGCATTTCACATCATGAGCATACCTCAGTGACGTCAGTCTACTCTGCAATTGGCATAAAGTTCTGACCACTCCTTCTTGGTGTTGCATTTGCTCTGTCAGTCAGTGTATAACAATAATCTCCCATACATGATCTTTTATTCAGTGAAAAAATCAAATTTTAATTGCTCTCCCGTAAACAAATTTTGACATAAATATGTCTTATGGCTTGTGTAACATGACGTGACAGAATGTGTGACGGAAGTGTAACCATAGCAACGGTGCAGACAGTGATGTAAGGTATGGATGAATGGATGGACGGACGGAGGGGAGGGTGGGAGGGAGGGATGGATGGATGGACGGCCGGACGGATGGACGGACGGATGGATGGACGGACGGACGGACGGATGGTTGGATGGATGGATGGATGGATGGACGGACGGACGGACGGACGGATGGATGGACGGACGGACGGATGGATGGATGGATGGATGGATGGATGGATGGATGGATGGATGGATGGATGGATGGACGGACGGACGGACGGACGGATGGACGGATGGACGGATTTACCTAGCAACCGTGCAGGCTGTGTCTTAAAGCTAGTTGTCATGGTAAATTAGCAGCCGTTGATGGATGGCCATGACCGGCAGAAACGTTCATTTGATTTTCGCAAAGGGAAAAGTTGTTTCTCTTTTTCATCACCTTCCGATGTTGTGAACACACGAACTAGACCTTGTGCGGCGCTTGCAATGATGTCAACAACACTGACCTCCAAGCTGGTTGGGTTCTTCATGCGACTACTAATTGAAAAAAAAAGACAAGCAAGGAAGGAAACATTGTTGTAGCTTCACGTGTCTGTTGATATCGAGTTGATAGCCGCGGGACCTCTGACTATTCATGGAACCCGAACTACATGGAGGTGATCTTTCATTTCAAAAATAAATCCGCATGGCCTGAACGAAATTCGAACCTCTGCCCATTAGTGAAGATTCCAGTGACGATGCAACACGGATGTCGCATATTTTCGTATATTTCTGAAGCAGGATTGATATGGGTAAGTTTACTGTTTTGGACTGTTTTAGGGAGAGGGTGATAAAATAAATCAGCGGTACCCGCTACTTGTCGTAAGAGGCGAATGAAAGGGAAAGGTGGTTGTGGTGATTATTGTTTTATGCGGAAGTACAACTAGGCAATCATCCTCTATATAGTATTGTATTTATTTATTCATGAACATAACAGGCGTTCATCCCCAAATACATGTTCACAATAAAACCATCCAACCTAAGCCATCACGTTCACAACAATAAATAAGATAATCATAACACAGAAGAGAATAATAATAACTTAATTATAATAATCATAATAATAAAATAATAATAATATTAATAATAATATTAATAATCTTCTGGCCAACGGTTGATTCCCTCTATGAACCGTTTGCCTTACTTTAAAAAAAATAAACATAGAATATCACATGCGCGGTCCCGGTGCCAGACGACACCTTCTACCAAGTGTCCTTGTTGACTCTGCACATTCCAACACCGCCATTGTTTTTCTGTATGACCTACTCTGCATTGCTGTGCTCAGGCAAACCTTGTCTCGCCAGCCATAACTATGTTTACCTCACACCTCACCTGATGCCAACTTTGTCCTTTAGCAATGCATATCTCATACACCCCTCCGTCTCCACAATTTCGCCACCAATAGATTTATATATTACACAATACATCAATAACTCCCCATTTGCCAACCCGTATTTACTCTTACAAACTCACATACATTTTACACATACTTGCTCCCATACTCTTCAGTTGCCCTTATTTCACTCAACACTTACATCACTAAGAATGACAAAATAACACCACTTCTCACCACATTTCAACCATAGTCCTCAATAACTGCGACCATTTTATACCACCACTTCTCCAACACCTCATTTCAGCAATATGACACATCATAACTTAATCATAACACATAAACCTATCTAGATACCAAGCCATCTTCACCTTAAAATACCAAACACTCATATACCATCTCTTCACCAACATCACATTTCAACCTCCACCATCCAAAACTCTGCTCCCTCTACTCACTTGATTATTGTTCATACCAACTATCATTCAATACATATAACACTCAAAATACCAAACACTCATATACCATCTCTTCACCAATAAAAATACCATCGCCTGTCCAACACCACCTTTCACATATTATAACAATAAATAAATTTCATACCACTCACAAATACTATTGCATCCACAATATATACCATATCATCCTTCAAAATACCACTTCATCTTAATATCCAGTATTAATAATTAAATGATCAGATTTACCTACCAAGCTATCTTCCACATTACGCCAACAAACCAAAATTTCACCTATAAATACCAAACACTCATATCTACCGCCTCTCCAACACCACCTTTCACATATTATAACAATCAAGCCCTCTATAACTTCCAACACCACATTTCAGCAATATAACACCAACTCCACCTCATATACCACCTCTACTTCTTCGACCAGTACACTCACCTTCTGCCATCTACCATCTTAAACCACCACTTCTCCAACACCACATTTCAGCCCTATAATACATCATAACTTACATACCACTTCTCCATCACCACATACCATCCCCTCTCCAACACCACCTTTCACATATTATAACAATAAATAAATTTCATACCACACACAAATACTATTGCATCCACAATATATACCATCGCATCCTTCAAAATACCACTTCATCTTAATCTCCAGTATTCATAATTAAATTATCAGATTTACCTACCAAGCCATCTTCCACATTACGCACACTACTGCCTTTTGCTTCTAGTCATTACGCCCCTCTCTTTTCCACCTGTACCCCACATGTCAATCGAGTTTCTATCCCTTCTTGTTTCTCTATTATTCCACATTTCTGTCAATCTTCTTGCTACTTCTCTATATTCACTCTGTCGACTTCTTTTATCTCTATCTTCAGCTCCGCTCAGGTCCCTTAAACTTCTGGTTTTCTCTCTACTCTTACTCAGGTCAAGGCTCTCTCCGGTTGCCTCTGCCCTTACCTTTCTATCCTTCACTTCCCTTATTTCACTGCCCTCACTTCCTTGACTTTCCCCTTCACTGATCATGGTCACTTTATCACTTGGCACTTCTCCCTGCCTCTCTTCACACGGTACACTTCTACTTTTGGTCTTTTGCCTATCTTCTCCACTAATCGCTGCACTACACCCTTTTTCTTCGTCCTGCTTTGACTTCATTTCTAAGTCCGTCCTCATCACACTGTTATTTGTATTTCGCCTCACTTGCCTTCAGTTTATTGCACTACTCTCCTTTTCTCCATCCTGTTTTAACTTCGTTTCTAAGTCCTTCAATCTATCCACATGCCAGATTCTCTTCCAAGTTCTGTCTGACACAACTAGATTTTGACCTCTGATAGTTGCTCTCAGCCCCTGTTTCACAGCCAGTATCTTGTGTTTTCTGAGTAACATCTCATTTTTGATCGCGTCACTTCCCGCGTCTCTCTTTATCCACATTTTCTCCCTCTGCACATTACCCGCATTTGCTAACACAATATCCGCCATCAACGTTGAAAACAATTGGTCCTTTATAGGCCTGTTGCCTCTAGCTCTTCCCACTCTCTGCACATCGTCGATATCCACTTCACTAAAATTTATTTTCATCTTCCCCTGTATTAGGTCCACTACTTTATAGGTTGTAAGTACTTTGTCTTCCTTCGACTCCTCAGGCACTCCATAGATAAACAAGCACTTCTTCCTTCTATATAAAGTATTTGCTTCCACTTCTACTTTCAGCTTGAAATTCTCCTCTTCGAGTCGTCCTACTTTTTCCCTTAATGTTACCACTTCATCGGTGTTATTTCTCACTTGTGCTGTTATGTCGTCCGTTTTTTCTCTTAACCATACTTCCATTTCTCCAATCTTACTAGTTTGTTCTTCGATCATATTTTTTATCTGCTCGAAAGGGCAAACTTCTTCCACCACCTCTCTTACAGCTCTTTTGATTGCGTCCATATTTTCCCTTTCCTCCTTTCTATTAGATGACGGGCTGGGTTCAACTCGACCCCCCCAATACATAGTAAAATTATAATCACTGCTGCCGATAACAATACTTCTCCTTTCCTCTCCATATCCATTTTACACCCACCTGGCTTCTTTTCTTCTTTCTTCATTTTCCTCTGCCATCTTCCTATCGTCGCTCTGTACTGATCTATACCAATCATTGTCGGCCCACTTCTCGGCAACCTTCCAGCACTCCTCACTCCCGAACTCCACTCCCACTCCAGGGACCCTCGGCTCAATGCGACCTCCTTCGTCCGTGGCTTAGGCAAGACTGTGGATCATCCTCTATATAACACTAATCGGAGAGAAAAATGGAAGGGGTCCGACACTTCGAAAAATGAATATATCGGCTAAAGGAAGACAAGGGCCACGAAGGGCGTGAAAATGAAAGACTCCCTAGTCCTCGCAAACCTAATAGCGTCGGGATCGGAAAACACCAATAGTTGACCAAGAGAGGTCGGAAAGGATAGATGAAAGTGAGGAGCCTGGCACAAGTAAGTGGAAGCAATGCCAGGACTCAGCTAAGGGCCCCGTGGTCGCCAACCCACGCTCCAAAGTTCAGAGACCCTGGGGCCCCTTTTAGTCGCCCATTACGACAGGCATGGGATACCGTGGGTGTTATTCTACCGCCCCCACCCACAGGGGTTAGTGAAAGGGAGAACGGAGACTTTCAATTTCGGAGCGTCGCTTGACGACCATGGCTCCCCTAGCTCAGTTTGGCATTGCTTGTGCCAGGCTCCTCAATTTCATCTTTCCTTTCCAACCTCCCTTGGTCGACTCTTTTCCTTTTCCCACCCCTACAATATTAGGTTTGCAAGTCCAGGGGAGTCTCATTTTCATGTCGTTCTTGACAAATCGGTGATAGTAGTGATACTAGTATTTAACAAAATCGCTGCAAATTAATGGTGCAGCAAAGTTTCTCATGAGCGTCAGCCTTTATTTATTTTGACCAAGAGAGGTCAGATAGGATAGATGAAAGTGAGGAGCCTGGCACAAATAGGTGGAAGCAATGCCAGGACTCAACTAAGGGCCCCGTGGCGCCAACCCCACGCTCCAATGTACAGAGCCCCTGGGCCCCTTTTAGTCACCTCTTACGATAGGCAGGGTATACTGTGGGTGTTATTCTACAGCTCCCACCCACAGGGGGGGTTGCATTCGGGAGAGAGTGCGTTCGAACCCCACTGTCGGCAGCCCTGAAGATGGTTTTCCGTGGTTTCCCATTTTCGCACTAGACAAATGCTGGGGCTGTACCTTAATTAAGGCCACGGCCGCTTCCTTCCCACTCCTAGACCTTTCCTATCCCATTGTCAGCGTAAGACCTATCTGTGTCGGTACGACATAAAGCCAATCGCAAAAAATAATCTCTCTACATGACGTTCCTGTGATACAGAACTTTCACGATTCTTTACCATCGTTCGGTATTTTATCATTAATACTGATTTGGTTCACATGAATAAACGAATTATTATTATTATTATTATTATTATTATTATTATTATTATTATTATTATTATTATTATTATTATTATTGTTCCTTCGTTATGCCCGTTTACAGAGCGCGTTGGAACTTGTTAGCTTGATGATGGTTTTCCTTTCTTCTTCTCCTCCCATAATCTCTTCATGAACTCACTATGCTGTTTCTTGCATTCTTCCGTCCATTATTATTATTATTATTATTATTATTATTATTATTATTATTATTATAGCTGCCTCTGTGGGTCCGTGGTAGAGTGTCGGCCTCCGGATCCCAAGATAGCGGGTTCAAACCCGGCAGAGGTAGTCGGATTTTTGAAGGGCGGAAAAAAGTCCATTCGACACTCCATGTCGTACGATGTCGGCATGTAAAAGATCTCTGGTGATACATTTGGTATTTACCCGACAAAATTAATTAAATCTCAGCCATAGACGCCCAAGAGAGATCCGGTTTACTCTAGGTCCGCTAGATGGCAGACAGAGTAAACCGGAACGTCGAAATTGACGAGCAGACAGCCAGATGGCGTCAAATCGAAATGTCTGCAAACGGCAGCTGAGGCCATACGATTATTATTATTATTATTATTATTATTATTATTATTATTATTTATTATTATTATTATTAAAAGCCGGTCCCGTGGTGTAGGGGTAGTGTGCCTGCCTCTTACCCGGAGGCCCCGCTTTCGATTCTCGGCCAGGTCAGGGATTTTTACCTGGACCTGAGGGCTGGTTCGAGGTCCACTCAGCCTACGTGATTAGAATTGAGGAGCTGTCTGACGGTGAGATAGCGGCCCCGGTCTAGAAAGCCAAGAATAACGGCCGAGAGGATTCGTCGTGCTGGCCACACGACACCTCGTTATCTGCAGACCTTCGGGCTGAACAGCGGTTGCTTGGTAGGCCAATGCCCTTCAAGGGCTGTAGTGCCATGGGGTTTGGTCTATTATTATTATTATTATTATTATTATTATTATTACTATTATTATTATTATTATTATTGAAAATCCGCAGCCTATTTCCAGTCATTCGACCGGGTCAGGAATAGAATGAACCCCTATCTAGCGGCGAGAATAGGAAATGTGCCGGCTGCCGAAGCCTGTCGCACTCCTCTGGGGCAATGATTAATGAATGACAGATGAAATGAAATGATAGTGGATAACGTTGCTGGAATGGGATATGACAGGGAAAAACGGAGTAGGGCCTACCCGGAGAAAACCCTGTTCCGCATCCGCTTTGTCCAGCACAAATCTCACATGGAGTGGCCGGGATTTGAACCACGGAACACAGCGGTGAGAGGCCGACGCGCTTCGCTTGAGTCACGGAGGCTTATTATTATTATTGTTATTATTATTATTATTATTATTATTATTATTATTATTATTATTATTATTATTATTATTATACCATCCAGAGAGGATTGACTGTGACGACGAAAAAGAACTGGATGATATACCCCTCTTCACTGTAGAAGAGCTCAATAGAGCTATTAGCTCTCTTAGAAACAAGAAAACTCCAGGACCAGATGGTATACCTACAGAAGTGCTAAAGATAATAGCAGAACTATGTCCAGAACTGTTGCTGAATATGTACAATCATTGCCTGCAAACGGGTGTTTTAGTCCCCGATGGAAAATGGCTCGTTTGGTTTTGATCAGCAAAGGAAAACTTGGCGGTTATAGACCTTTATGTATGCTGGACACAGCTGGAAAAGGCCTGGAGAAACTTTTGCAGCCAAGAATCCTCTCAGCAGTTCAACTAGCAGGGGATCTATCTGTTCGCCAACATGGATTTCGGAGAGGACACTCGACGCTAGATGCAGTGTGGGAGGTGGTGAATACAGCAGAAAGGGCACAAATGGGCAACCATCATTCACGTAAATTGACACTTCTTGTGACCCTGGATGTGAAGAATGCCTTCAATTCGGCAAGATGGAGCGACATGTTGGTAGCTCTTGAGGAATCTTTCAAGCTACCACAATATCTTATGCGCATAATGAGAGATTACTTCAAAGATCGCACTCTGTTGTATGATACGGAAGATGGAGAAAAGACAAAACGCCTGACGGCTGGTGCAGCGCAGGGATCGATCCTTGGTCCAGATCTTTGGAACATAATGTATGATGGCTGGTTACGTTTGGAGATGCCAGAGGACACGAAGCTTGTGGGCTACGCTGATGATGTGGCCGCCTTGATAGTAGCTCGTAATGTTGAAATGGCTCAAATCAAACTGAACCAGGTGATGCGGCGCATAAAAGAATGGATGATGAGCCACAGTCTAACATTAGCCGAACACAAAACGGAGATAGTTCTTCTGACGAGGAAAAGGATCGAAACTCTTATACCAATGACTGTTGGAGAGTTAGTGATTGAAACAACTGCGAGCACAAAATATCTAGGAGTGACACTTGACTCCAAGCTCACATTCTGGAATCATATTCAGAGAGCGACAGACAAGGCAGTAAAATACATGACTGCACTTAGCAGACTAATGGGAAATATTAAAGGTCCGAAATCCAGTAACGACGTCTTCTCATGTCGACGGTTCAGTCAGTGCTCCTATATGGCTCTGAAATCTGGGCTGAATCCTTGAGATTTGCTTGGTATCGGAGAAGGATAGCTGCCGTACAACGGAGAGCGGCTTTACGTATTGCATGTGCATACCGCACTGTTTCCGAGCCGGCAATCCTCACGGTGGCAGCAATAGCCCCAATAGATCTACTTGCATTGGAGCGACATGAAATCTGGTGTACCCAAGGAGAGCCGGGAAAGAAATGTGCAAAGAAGCGTGCCTTCAGTCAACGGATGAGGCGATGACAACTCAGATCGGAAAGTGACCCTCGAGGCAAATGGACCAAGCGACTGATACCACGCTCGGATATCTGGGTTGAAAGGGCCCATGGTGAAGTAAATTACTACCTCACGCAGCTTCTAACAGGGCATGGATATTTACGGAAATTCCTGCATAAAGTGGGCAGAGCGAGTGACGCAGCATGCATATACTGTGATGACATTGACGACGTATTTCACACCTTTTTGTATGCGGCCATTGGACGATTCAGAGAAGATGTGTGGAAACTGAACTAGGAGAATTGACAACAGATAATATTATTCGGTGATGCTGCGAAACGAGGAATCCTGGGATCGCGTGGCAGTGTACGTGGAGAACGTCCTTCGTCAGAAGAAGAAGAATTTGGAAGCATACGAACGTTCGTAAAGGAGAAATGAAGAAAGAAGACGTCTGAAAGACAAAGCACGATATCACCCTGATGTAATGCGAGAGCGGTTCCGGGGTGTGGGAAAAGGGTGTGTGGTTTTTAGTGGGTAAGAATCCCACACACTTGTGGAGTGCGGACCCCTCACAAGTGTCTTTTGAAGATTTTCCACAATCCCTCGTAAAATTATTATTATTATTATTATTATTATTATTATTATTATTATTATTATTATTATTATTATTATTGTTATTTAGTCTCTGAAAATTGTATATACAATTCAGGGATGGTGAATGCAGAAAGGACCCCACATAAAGGAATGTGCCTCCATCCTCACTTAAAATTACAATATTAAAATATACAATTATTTTCTACATAATACGGTTATATACATTTCCCGTATTTTCATAGACATGTATTTATGTAATATTCACGCGACCTGTTCAGCACTCAAGTAATTCGACACACACACACACACACACACACACACACACACACACACACACACACACACACATACAGTCTCACTCACTCGGGATCACATAAACTTTAATCCGTCCTCCCACGCACACTGAACATTCACACAGTAGAAAATTATGTTATGTACAGAAGGTTTCGTTATATATACATTCTTTTTACCTCTTTACAAACCGGGCGAGTTGGCCGTGCGATTAGAGGTGCGCGGATGTGAGCTTACATTCGGGAGATAGTGGGTTCGAATCCCATTGTAGGCAACCCTGAAGATGATTTTCCGTTGTTTCCCATTTTCACACCAGGCAAATGCATCGGCTGTACGTTAATTAAAGACACGGCCGCTTCCTTTCAACTCCTAGGCCTTCCCTGTCGTATCGTCGCCTTAAGACATACCTGTGTCGGTGCGACGTAAAGCCACAAGCCTCTTTACGAGTTATTTCGGTAGGAACTTCTTTTCCGTGTGGTGAGAGTTAATTCCATAGCCGAGCAGAACGAATAAAGAAGCAACTTTCATAAGTTGCTGTTCTTGCTAGAGGTGTGAAAAAACACACGTCGACCTCTTTGAGTGGAACGCTAGTTCAGCTGTAAGCGGTTGAAAGGGTTTTTGTGAATGTTACCTGCGAGGGATTTTCTCAGGAAAGCAATATCTATTGCTTTACAGAGAGCTGTTTGGCGGGGGGGGCAAGTGACCTGTAATTAGTCTCTCTGCTCGGCGTTGAATTCCCTCTAGTTTCGTCATGTTCTCCACTGTAGTAGGGTGTCAGGAAGGAAGCCCGTACAACCGTACTGGCCGTACTAATGCGAAATAGGCTGTCTGAACTGCTTTCTTCCTGGCTGGTGGTGGTGGTGATTATTGTTTTAAGAGGAAGTACAACTAGGCAACCATCCTCTTTATAACACTAATCAGAGGGAAAAGTGGAAGGGATCCGACACTTCGAAAAATGAAGATATCGGCCAAAGGAAGACAAGGGCCACGAAGGGCGTAAAAATGAAAGAATCCCTAGCCCTCGCAAACCTAATAGCGTCGGGGTCGGAAAAGAACAAGAGTTGACCAAGGGAGGTCGGATAGAATAGATGAAAGTGAGGAGCCTGGCACCAGTAAGTGGAAGCAATGCCAGGACTCAGCTAAGGGCCCCGTGGTCGCCAACCCACGCTCCAAAGTTCAGAGCCCCTGAGGCCCCTTTTAGTCGCCTCTTACGACAGGCAGGGGATACCATGGGTGTTATTCTACTGCCCCCACCCACAGGCGGATGAACCCCAGGACTCTGTATGTTTTGCACCTTATTTCCTCAACATGCTTCTTCTATTTTAAATTGCTGCAAATATGAACGCCAAGTTATTTCATTGAGGTGCAAGGCATCAGGTTTTTACCACACAGTGAAATTTGGTGTCGTAACAGTGGTCTGGCTCTAGTTAAGCGGATATATTTACATTTCTGTACATTTATAGACATTATATTTATTTTGCACCACAGAGCCACGTTGTCAAGATCTTACTGTAACCTATTTACGTCGTTCTCATTGCGAATGGCACTGTGAACGATGGTGTCATCAGAGTACTACGCCACAGTAGACGATACGCAACCTGGCAGATACAGGGTAAAGATCGTGTACAGAAATGGCCCTATCACACCACCTTGAATCACAACCGAGGTGACTAAAGTGTGGTCTGAACACAACGCACTGCGTCCGACTTCCCAGGAATGATCGAAATCATGCCAGCAGGTTGCCTTGAATGCCATATTTGTCAAGTTCTAACAATAGTCGTTGATGAGGTACCTGGTCAAAGGGCTTACTGAAGTCGAGAGTTACACAGTCCAATTGAGATATATTAGACTGGCCCAGGGAATGTTGCCACTCATCAATTACTGTTGTTACAAGTGTAGTAAAGGATTTTCCACTGAGGAATCCATGTTGGTTTTTATTCAACAGGTCTCTCTCATTCAGAATATCCAGCACATGTTTAAGAATTAGGCGTTTCATGCATTTGCATAAACCAAATAGCTGTCTACATTTTCCCCGTCACCGTCTTTGAACACGCGAACGACGTTTGTAGAAAGCGTAGTAAGACCAGACATTGTTGTGAGCAACCAAGGTCAATGTTTTTAGGTTAGACTATAATCTGTGGATTGAATAAAACTGAATGTACCACAGGGTATGCATAAAATAATAATATAATAAACGCAACCAACAAATGTTAGTTAAAATGTAAAAATATATAATTTTACTATACAGTCGAAGTATTTCAATCAGGTCTGTATTAGCATAAAGTTCGGCTAAGCCCAAGTTATGTAAATCTCGAACACAGTGACTCCTATTCGTAATTTCTGAACACTGCCAAAGTAGTGTAGGTTGCAGGTCGTATTTCTGTTGCCGTGGCGGAGAGGAAATACTTATAAGTGAAAAATGAAACTAACGTCCATCTCGACAGTCTGGTAGTATCCCCAGATAACATCTCTACAGGTCATACAGTTAGGGAGCACAGTAATCCGATGGCGATGCAAAAATGCGACGTGCTAAGCAAAATGCCAATGAACTACCTTGAGGTAGGCACAATGAATGATTTAAACATTTGACAGTGTTCGTGCCAAAAGAGCGTGAGAACAGACATGTGATGAATTCAATGACCATTTAAAAGTTAAACACAGGGAAGGGAACGACATCGCCAGTATTATGTCAATTTAAATTCCATAGTAAAGAAAGAAGTTGATAATTATGAGACCGCCTTCCACTGGTCTCACTGCATACTTGGACAGTTTATCCAGCAATGAACTGGATGAATCGTGTCACATACACAATTAGAAGCCGTTACGTTGTAGGAAGAGGAAGGTTCTTGCTTTTGTGAAATGACACAACATACATTCAGTTTCAGAAAGCACATTTTCCACGACTGGTTTTCATAGTCTGTATCTTCCCAAGAAATGTTTTCTGTGGCATATTCGAATTCATTCATTTCTTTATTTCTTTATTTATTTATTTTCTTTCTTTCTTTCCTTTTTTTTTTTGCAACATTGAGATAATCCAGATATCATAAAATTTGCATTCAGACGATTCTCGCCATTATGAAAACAAATATTAATTTTTAAGGAATTTTAACAAAATTTTGGACCAAAAAGTATTCGATGAAACAACTCCAAATGTTAAATTATCTGTTAAACATAGTTAAGAACTCTTGAATAGTTAACATGTGTTGGTGAAACTGGCCCTAAAGAATGGTAAGCCTAACAGAAGGGTCCCATATCCTCCACCTTGGCGCTAAACATGAGGTTGACAGCCCTTTTCTGAAAAATAACGTATCGTCGAGAAGCCGTGCAAGAGATTGTGGAATGCTTAAGAGACGAGTAAAATGTAAGCCGGACGCTGATGATCCCACAGCATCCTTATTCTCTGGAGAAAATAATCAGAATTCACAGTGCAAATTCTGTAGTTCTACATACTGAACTTAGCCTGGGCACGAACCAGCAACTTTCTATAAACCGTTTTGGCATTGTTCGACTCCGAAGACATGACATTTGATCTTTTATTAATTCAGTTAAGTTCAGTTAACATCTTCTGTACAGTTTCAACGATTTTACCATGCAATGAGATGCTGCTCTCTCACAGAAATTTCCGTCTACCCACAAGGCATCGCCATCTTCTCAACGGGCACAAGCCACTGAAAACAATTGAAGTGAACTTGTAAGTAATGATTTAGTGTTTTCAATGCTGATTGTGACAATACTTGAATTATATGAAATATAGCATATAGGTTCTGGAGTAGAGGTACAAAATCTTGGATTTTCTTGGTATGTGTGAACGCACAATGTGATGAGCTCGTCAATATATCCATCCTCTAAAGATTAGGTCTAGCTGCTGCAATAATACATTTCTGTCGTGACCATTTCCTTGAATTTCTGTTTAAAATACGAAGGGCAAGTTCTTGAAATATCACACTGTTGATCGTTTCTTCGACTCTTCCCAACAAATTTCCCACCAAACTTGTTGAAAATGGATCCATGAGAAAGAAGAGACTAGCATTCGACAGCCTCTTGATCCGCATGGACTCCTGCAGACTCGCCAACGAGATCTTCAGCACAACAGTTAGAGGGACAGCCTCCAAGAACAAATGGATTACCTAAGTGAAATAGGACCTAGAACAATTAGAAATTCCACTAAACACCATACAGGATGGATCATTAAACAGAGTGTCTTCCCAGTTTCCTTCACCAGAAAGAAGAACACAGGGACCAAACTTTTAACTGTGTTGCTAAATGTACTTCTGGCTAAGTTTTTGACCACCGAGATGTTTAACCTTTATTTATATAACCGCATTTCCTTAATCCATGCTGTAGAAGTCTTCATTTTCCAAAATTCATCAAGCATCTGCTTTGTATTATCGATGTTAATTACGTTTGAGCCTACTTAGGATCACGGGGCAGATTTTGACACGAGTCTTCTGTTTCTTCTCGGCCTAGACAGCTTTCATTTTCTGACAGTGTGCCAGCCCACCTCGTTCTGGTGCTCCCTGTGTTCTTCTTGCTAGTGAGGGACGCTGCGTATGGTTTAATTCCCCTGGCTCAGGGACTTAGTATTTGTATTCGTCTTAATGCACTTCTCTTCATCCCAGAAGCACGCATCCCAGAGTTAGCGTCAGCAAGAACATCCAGCCATAAAAGTCAGACAAATCTACATCAAATGACGGCCCTAATTCGTCCATCCATCCATCCATCCATCCATCCATCCATCCATCCATCCATCCATCCATCCATCCATCCATCCATCCATCCATCCGTCCGTCCCTCCCTCCCTCCGTCCATCCGTCCGTCCGTCCGTCCGTCCATCCATCCATCCATCACTAATCAGAGAGAGAAAATGGAAGGGATCCGACACTTCGAAAAAAGAAGATATCGGCCAAAAGGAGACAAGGACCACGAAGGCCATGAAAGTGAAAGACTCCGTAGGCTTCGGAAACCTAATATCGTCGGGATTGGAAAAGAATACGAGTTGAACAAGGAAGGTCGGATAGGATAGATGACAGTGAGGGGCCTTGCACAAATATGTGTAAGCAATGCCAGGGCTCAGCTAAGGGCCCCGTGGTCGCCAACCAAGTTCAGAGCCCTTGGGGCCCTTTTAGTCATCTCTTACGACAGGCAGGGGATACCGTGGGTGTTATGCTACTGCCCCCACCCAGAGGGGGAAAATTTTCATAAGCTATAAGACATACTTATGTCTAACTATTACAACCAATTATAAGCCAATAGACACAAGAAAGGAAAGAAGCACGCACACTGGGCCTGAAGACAAGTGTATGAGAGCTGAAACTTCGTAATCCGTAGAAGGTATAAACAAAGTAAAATAAGGTAAAGAAGGAAAGAAGAGAGAAAAAAGAAAGATAGAAAGAAAGAACGAAATTAATAAATAAATAATTGCCAACTATTAAGAGCAAATGGGATACACACCTTGGTTGAAAACTTAGCCAGAAGAAGAAATACTTCGAGTGCCACTTGCTTCGTCATTCTGACTGGTGCACCACCCTGTTTGAAGGGAAAGTGGGAGGAAGAAGGATTAAAGGAAGACCTAGAGTGCAGTTAATAAACATCATTAAAGGCAAGCGCACCTGTTGTCACTTGAAGATGTTGGCAAAGGAAAGGAAACGCTTCGAACCCATGCATCTTACCCTCAAACTTTAGGATGAGCAGAATAAGGAGGAGATATGTTTATTTTAGCCAAGTGCCTCAGGACTTGTAATAAGGAACTCTAGCAGCGCTTTCATTCTAATAACCTGGTCTCGACTTTAAGATGGTATTAAATATTTTGGTAACTTTCTTTATCGTGGTAAGCGCCCGGGGAGTTATATAGATATCCAAAGCATGACTTATAAACTTCCGCCATTACCTATTTATTGTTATATTGTAACGTGTTTAGTCTTAAGGCAAGGCACTTTCACGGAGTTGTACAGATCTGCCTTTGATGTACCAGAAGTGACATCAACGAGATATAGAAAGTACGAGGCGTGTCATGAGTAGTAGTGATACTGGCCCTTAGAGTATGTCTCGCCTGCAGTGATAATAGTCGAGGACTTCGAAAAAAGAAGCATAAATCCAGAAAAGAGTAAGGCAAGGCTGCAGTTTGTCCCCTCCTCCTTTTCAGTGTTTATATAGAACAGGTGGTAAACGAAATCATAGAAGAACTTGGAAAGGGAATCACAATCCAAGGAGAGGAAATCAAAACCCTGAGATTTGCCGATGATATTTTTATTTTATCTGATAGTGCAGAAGATCTGGAGAAATTGCTGAATAGAATGGACAGAGACTTGGAGAAGGAGTACAAGATGAAAATAAATAAGTCCAAACCAAAAGTAATGGAGTGCAGTCGAACGAAGTCAGGTGATCCAGGAAATATTAGATCAGAAAATTTACAGATTTTACTTCCTAATGAGCCCTCGATACGCAGTGGGCTTGATGGTTTCTGAATCTTGATACCGCAATCACACTGGGGTGAGGAATGTTCATCCCACCTACACAAGTTATACAGGCAGTAATTTGTTCAGTAATTGCTCTCGGTAACCTTAATTGTATATTCCCGAAACATGACAGTCTAATAATGATTTGTTGCTTGTTGTGTTATAATATGACGAGTTCGAGGGAGGCTTAACAAGGCTTCAGAACTAACATAAACCTCTTAAGTACAAGAACACCTTGTTGTAAGATGTGGCCACTTAAAAACCGTGAGGTAATGCGAATTTGGATGAGCCACTTGATATGGGCGAGACGTATGATGGAGCATGCGTAATGCCGCCTCGAAAACACGCAGTAGCACTTTCACTTATCCGGTTCGACCTGTCGCAGTGTCCGACGTTCCCCTTTGGCCACAACCAGATGCGCGCCATTTACGAGTGAGAAAGTCGTCCCTATCATCCAATTGATCATTCAAGAGATGTCATCTATATCTTGTTCCCTTGCTTTCTTTTTACCTCTACCGCAAATGCACCTGGAATGACTAAATATGAACACGTAGTGGACAGTGTTGAAACAAGGAACGTCCGAATACAGTAGGCTTCTGCAATAGAATGTTTCACCTCGGCAATGCTGAATTTTAAGTTAATCTCAGGTACTTGTGTCTCGGAAACTCTGCTGTTCAAACGACGAAATACACTCTTCTAAGGAAAGTTGTCACTGTGTAAGTACTGCAGTATCTAATAAGGACTACAATGGAAGAAATGGCGTGAGTGTGAGTGTGAGTGTTCTGGTGAATGGCCAACAAGTAACGTTGAAGAAAATGGAAAATCTCTCAATACAGAACTATCTAAATTTTGTCGAAAAGCACCACTTCCGATTTGGATGAGGCAGTCGGTTACACTCCTTCGTAAGTTGGTTGCAGAAATGCTCAGTAGTGCAGCCTGAATATAATAAAGTAGAATAATGATATTTCCAATAATAGATTTCAGAACAGAACTTGGTGGATATAAAGATCGTTCAGGATTTAGCCTTATTAAAGAATGAGCTGATTTTACTTTCCCCATTATTCTCCATACACCATACCTAAAAAATGTAACTAATCTTGGAATCTCCATCAATGCGAATCTGACCTGGAATTAACACGTAACAAATGTATGTACAGTAGAAGAGTTCATGCAATTCTATATCCCTTGAAACGTCACAAGAATTCTTTTCCTCAAAAACTTAAATTAAAATTAATCCAAGCACTACTATTCCCAATTTTAGACTACTGTAGTAGTCAATCTAAATGCTGAACAAGCTTTGAAACTTCAGCGAACACAAAACTCATGCATACGACATGCCTTCCAACTGCGGCATGACGCTCATGTTACACCATATTTCAAAACATTGGGATGGCTACGCGTAAATGAACGAAGGAATTTTCACCTAATGACACTTGTTTACCAAGTGCTTTCGACGAACACTCCTACTTACCTCTCTTCTAATTTTCGTTTCCTTTCCTCATTCCATGAAATTAGTACCCGTTCTGGTTCCCTACTTGAGTTTCCACTAAGTCGAACGAATTCCTACAATCATTCCTTTTTAGTTACTGCATCGAGACTCTGGAATACACTCCCATTGGACATTCGGCACCTTACTTTGTATCATAAATTCAAATCTGCCTGCCGAAAGTTTTTCCTGGGAACATAAAACTGAGTTGTGTGAGTCATTGTGTGTTTGTTGTGTGAATGGGGTTCCTTCATTTCTTCTTCTTCTTCTTATTCTTATTATTATTATTATTATTATTATTATTATTATTATTATTAGTATTGTCACACTAATTGTCATACTGATATGTAGGCCTAACTTAGTCTTAGAATTATCTGTCCGTAGTATTATTTCTTTTTAGAACTTCTATGTCTTACTTTTATGTTTACATTTTAAAATTTTATTGTTTATAGTGGTTAAGTGTAAGAGAGGGCCGTGAGCCCTAACTTCGCCACAAATATATGTCAGGGATAAAAATACATACATACATTATCATTATAGACTGTTATGCCTTTCAGAGTTCAGTCTGCAAGCCTCTGTGAATGTACTAAACGTCGCCACAATCCTCGATTTGCAACTAGTGTTGTGGCCTCATTTAGTTCTATGCCCCTTATCTTTAAATCGTTAGAAACCGAGTCTAACTATCGTCGTTTTGGTCTACCTCTACTTCTCTTACTCTCCATGACAGAGTCCATTATCCTTCTAGGTAACCTATCCTCCTCCATTCGCCTCACATGACCCCACCACCGAAGCCGGTTTATGCGTACAGTTTCATCCATCGACTTCATTCCTAAATGAGCCTTTATCTCCTCATTCCGAGTACCCACCTGCCATTGTCCTCACCTGTTTATACCAGCAATCATTTTTGCTACTTTCATGTCTGTTACTTCTAAGTTATGAATAAGATATCCTGAGTCCACCCAGCTTTCGCTCCCGTAAAGCAAAGTTAGTCTGAAAACAGACCGATGTAAAGACAGTTTCGTCTGGGAGCTGACTTCCTTCTTACAGAATACTGTTGATCGCAACTGCGAGCTCACTGCATTAGCTGTACGACACCTTGATTCAATCTCACTATATTACCATCCTGGGAGAACACACAACCTAAATACTTGAAATTATCGACCTGTTCTAGCTTTGTATCACCAATCTGACACTCAATTCTGTTGAATTTCTTACCTACTGACATCAAATTAGTCTTCGAGAGGCTAATTTTCATACCATACTCATTGCACCTCTTTTCAAGTTCCAAGATATTAGACTGCAGGCTTTCGGCACAATCTGCCATTAAGACCAAGTCGTCAGCAGAGGCCAGACTGCTTACTACATTTCCAACTAACTCAATCCCTCCCTGCCATTTCATATCTTTCAGCAGATGATCCATGTAAACTACGAAAAGCAAATGTAAAAGATTACAGCCTTGTCTAACTCCTGTAAGTACCCTGAACCAAGAACTCATCCTACCATCAATTCTCACTGAAGCCCAATTGTCAACATGAATGCCTTTGATTGATTTTAATAATCTACCTTTAATTCCATAGTCCCCCAGTATGGCGAACATCTTTTCCCTCGGTACCCTGTCATATGCTTTCTCTAGATCTACGCTCCATGGCTAAATGGCTAGCGCGCTGGCCTTTGGCCACAGGGGTCCCGGGTTCTATTCCCGGCAGGGTCTGGAATGTTAACCTTCCTTGGTTAATTTCTCTGGCACGGGGGCTGGGTGTATGTGTCGTCTTCATCATTATTTCATCGTCATCATGACGCGCAGGTCGCCTACGGGTGTCAAATCGAAAGACCTGCATCTGGCGAGCCGAACTTGTCCTCGGACACTCCTGGCACTAAAAGCCATATGCCATTTCATTTCATTTCTAGATCTACGAAACATAAACACAACTGCCTATTCCTCTCGTAGCATTTTTCAATTACCTGACGCATACTGAAAATCTGATCCTGACAGCCTCTCTGTGGTCTGAAACCACACTGGTTTTCATCCAACTTCCTCTCAACGACTGATCGCACCCTCCCTTCCAAGATGCCAGTGAATACTTTGCCTGGTATACTATTCAATGAGATACCTCGATAGTTGTTGCAATCCTTCCTGTTCCCTTGCTTATAGACAGGTGCAATTACTGCTTCTGTCCAATCTGAAGGTCCCTTACCAACACTCCATGCTAATTTTACTACTCTATGAAGCCTTTTCATCCCTGTCTTCCCATTACAGTTCACCATTTCAGGTCTAATTTCATCTATTCCTACTGCTTTATGATAATGGAGTTTATTTACCATCCTTTCCACTTCCTCAAGCGTAATTTCACCGACATCATTTTCCTCCTCCCCATGAGCTTGGCTGTTCGCAACACCACCAGGATGATTTCCTCTTACATTGAGAAGATGTTCAAAGTATTCCCTCCACCTCTCCAGTGATTCCCTGGGATCAATTATGAGTTCACCTGAATTACTCAAAACACTGTTCATTTCTTTTTTCCCTCCCTTCCTAAGATTCTTTATTACTTCCAGAAAGGCTTCCCTGCTGCTTGACCTAGCCTTTCCAGGTTATTACCAAAATCTTCCCACGACTTCTTTTTGGATTCAACAACTATTTGTTTAGCTCTGTTTCTTTCATCTACGTACAAATCCCTGTCTGCCACGGCCCTTGTTTGTTTTCTGATAAGCCTTCTTTCTACGTTTATAAGCTTCTCTCACTTCATCATTCCACCAAGATGTTCGCCTTTCCCCATCTTTACACACAGTTGTTCCTAGGCATTCCCTTGCTATTTCTACTACAGCATCCCTGTATGCCACCCATTCACTTCCTATATCCTGAACCTGCTACTGTCCACTGTTCGAAATTTCTCGCTAATCATATCCATGTACTTCTGTCTAATTTCCTCGTCCTGGAGATTTTCTACCCTTATTCGTTTGCAGACAGATTTCACTTTCTCTAACCTAGGCCTAGAGATACTTAGTTCACTACAGATCAGATAATGGTCTTTATCATCGAAAAATCCCCGGAAAACTCGTACATTCCTAACAGATTTCCTGAATTCAAAGTCGGTTAAGATATAGTCTATTATGGATCTGGTACCTCTAGCCTCCCATGTGTAAAATGGTAAAATGGTAAAATATCGGCAAAATACAATTTTTCCGTAAATTAGTGCAGAAAAATTCAATTTTTTGGTAAAATACCGGTAGAGTACAATTTTTCAGTAAAATACAGCAAAAAATACAATTTTTTGGTAAAATACCGGGAAAAGTACAATTTTTTAGTAAAAGTGCAAAGAATACAATATTTTGGTAACATACCGGGAAAAACACATTTTTTCCTAAATATTGTAAAAAAGTATTTTGTTAAAATACCGGTACAAATGCAATTTCTTAGTAGAATAGTGCAAAAGAGTCCAATTTCTTGGTAGAATACCGGGAAAAGTACAATTTTTTAGTAAAATAGTACAAAAAAGTACAATTGTTTGGTAAAATACCGGGAAAAGTACAATTTTTTAGTAAAATAGTGCAAAAAATACAATATTTTGTTAAAATACCGGTAAAAATACAATTTTCTAGTAAAGTGGTGCAAAAAAGTACAATTTTTTGGTAAAACTCCGGGAAAAGTACAAATTTTCAGAAATATACAGCAAAAAATACAATTTTTGGGTAAAATACCGGGAAAAGTACAACTTTTTAGTAAAATAGTGCAAAACATACAATTTTTTGTAAAATACCGGGGCAATTACATTTCTTTGCTAAATATTGCAAAAAAGTATTTTGTTAAAATAACGTAAAAATACAATTTTTCAGTTAAATAGTCCAAAGAATTCAATTATTTGGTAAAATACCGGTAAAAGCACAATTTTTTAGTAAAATATTGCAAAAACGTAAAATTTTGTGGTGAAATACCGGGAAAGGTTCAATTTTTTAGTAAAATAGTGCAAAAAGCACAATTTTTTGTAAAATACCGGGAAAAGCACAATTTTTCAGTAAAATATAGCACAAAATACAATTTTTGGCAAAATACCGTGAAAAGTACAATGTTTCAGTAAAATATGGCAAAAAAAAATACAATTTCTTGGTAAAATACCGGGAAAAATACAATTTTTTACTAAAATAGTGCAAAACATACAATTTTTTGTAAAATACCGGGACAATTACAATTTTTGCTAAATATTGCAAAAAGTATTTTATTAAAATAACGGTAAAAGTACAATTTTGTGATAAAATAATGCAAAAAGTCCAATTTTTTGGTAAAATACCGGGAAAATTAAATTTTTAGTTAAATAGTAAAAAAAGTACAATTTTTCAGTAAAATATAGGAAATAAATACATTTTTTTGTAAAATGCCGGTAAAATTGCAATTTTTTCCTAAATGTTGCATAAAAGTATTTTGTTAGAATACCAGTAAAAAAAACAATTTTCTAGTAAAGTAGTCTTAAAAGTACAATTTTTTGGTAAAATACCTGGAAAAGTACAATTTCAAAAAATACAATTTTTGGTACAATACCGGGAAAAGTAATTTTTTTTAGTAAAATAGTGCAAAAGAGTACAATTTTTGGTAAAATAGGGGAAAAGTACAAATTTTTAGAAAAATAGTGCAAAAAGTACAATTGTTTGGTAAAATACCGGGAAAAATACATTTTTTCGTAGAATAGTGCAGAAAAATTTAATTTTTTGGTAAAATACCGGGAAAAATACATTTTTTCGTAAAGTAGTGCAGAAAAATTCAATTTTTTGGTAAAATACCGGGAAAAGTACAATTTTCTTGTAAAATAGTGCAAAAAGTACAATTTTTTGGTAAAACACCGGGAAAAGTACAGATTGACCAGCGAACATCGCTGTGGCTAATGCTCCAGACCAAACTGGGGAGACTAATCGACCAGAGCGCATTGGTAAGGCTATTGCACAAGACCACACTGGGGAGGCCAATGCAGAAGACCACACTGTCGAGGCTGATCGACCAGAACACACTGGTGAGGCTAACGCACTAGACCACGCTGATGCTGCGGATCACGAATAGGCGGACCTATTGGCTGTTTACCTAGTATTTTCTTAAATAATTTCAGAGAATTTATCGAGTATTTCCCTTGGTAAATTTTTCCAGTCCCTAACTACTGTTCCTATAAACGAATATTTGCCCCAATTTGTCCTCTTGAATTAGCAGGTCCTGCGATGTAGGGGTAGCATGCGTGCCTCTTACCCATAGGCCCCGGGTTCGATTCTCGGCCAGGTCAGGGATTTTTACCTGCATCTGAGGGCTGGTTCGAGGTTCACTCACCATACGTGACTACAATTGAGGAGCTATCTGACGGTGAGATGGCGGCTCCGGTCTAGAAAGCCAAGAAGAACGGCCGAGAGGATCCGTTGTGCTGACCACACGACACCTCGTAATCTGCAGGCCTTCCGGCTGAGCAGCGGTCGCTTGGTAGGCCATGGCCCTTCGGGGCTGTTGCGCCATGGAAGGGTCCCTCTTGAATTCCAACTTCATCTTTATATTGTGATCTTACCTGCTTTTAAAAGCGCCAATCAAACTTATTCGTCTACTAATGTTATTCCACGCCACCTCTTTCGGACAGCTCGGAACGTACCGCTTGTTCGATCAGCTCGTTTCCTTTCTCCCAAATCTTAGCGTAACGATAAAAGCTACAGACATGAAAATTACGGCATTGTGATCCTCTCTCCAAGATCTCTTTTGTTTTTTTCTAGTGGCTTTACGTCGCATCGACATAGATAGGTCTTATGGCGACGATGGAATAGGAAAGGCCTAGGAGTTGGAAAGAAGCGGCCGTGGCCTTAATTAAGGTACAGCCCCAGCATTTTGCCTGGTATGAAAATGTGAAATCACGGAAAACCATCTTCAGGGCTGCTGACAGAGGGAATCGAACCCACTATCTCCCGCATGCAGGCTCACAGCCGCGTGCCCTTAACCGCACGGCCAACTCGCCCGGTATCTCTTGTGTTAATTTGGTGCATCAGTTACTTTCCTTCCTGTGTATACTGGAATGTGCTTTGATTATGTTACATGATCTCACGAAACTTCAAATATCTCTTATGGTTACCACGAATGTTTTGAAATTGTACTTTTTTAGCGTATGACTTTTAGTGTCGGGAGTGTCTTAGCTCCTTCACCCGGTACACCCCATGGGACTGAGCTACATGTACTACTGTATGAGGGTGGGGTGTTGTCTGTGGGTGTTGGTGTAATTGTACGGCCTAGGAATGGGAAGGAAGTGATCATGCTCATGATAAAGGTACCCTCCCAGCAATTGGCTGGAGACGAAAATAGGAAGCCACGAAAAAACATTTTTGAGGATGGCCGATTGGGGATTAGAACCCAGCCGCCTCCTGCAGTAGCCGTAACGCACTGAGATAATCTGCTTGGTACGTTCTCCCAGATATGGAAACCTAGCTCTATATATGGGCACATTGTTGGAAAAATGTAAACGCATTAGCACATTTCGTGTTGAAAAAACTACCAGTTTTCCCCAGGGGTGTTACGTAAAGGAAGGGCAGTAGCTACTTATAGTTGTGGTTCAAGTGACATTGCAGGTAGTGTTGGTACTTCGCAAAAAATTCTCCGAAATCAACTTAGAAAGATGCTGTTCTTTCATTTCTGTTTTCAGAAAATCCTGGGACTGGTCGTGATGATCCCTAAGAATTGTATTTATAGATACGGTAACTGAAAAGCAAATATAATCTTCGTTAAAATATCACTGAACTTATGTTATTCTAATATTCGGAATTACCAAATGTACATTTTTCCTCACAGTTTTAGGGTTTTGACCTTTAAATATATCTTGCATTATTTATGACCCATCAATGTTTTCTCCGCGAGAGGAATATCTCTGTTTATGGCATTCTAAATTATAGATTACGCTGATTTAGTTTTCAACGACAAGTTCTTGACAAGGAAGAACAGTTTCATTCCCTACTCGGTAAGCAGTGTTGTAAATTTTTCACCTATTTTCTCTGGTTCTTATTTAGCTTACCTTATCTTGAATGGTGACATAGCTAATTAAAATGAAATTTGGGTTGTCAACACCGGTCGCATCCGGCACGTTTACAGATTATGCGGTCGCTAGTGGCACGGGTCGCACACGGCATGGTTGCATCTAGCACGACACTCACCGGAGAAACTCGTCAAGTCACGCAACTTCTTGGTTGAAGAGCGGCAATGGGGACTAAAGAACATCTGGAAGGAATTCAAAGAAAGGAGAATAAGTTTGAGAGATAGAGGATGCGGCGGATTGTATAAACGTGGTACATCTTCTTCTTCTTTTCTTCATGGGGCCTCTAAATATTAGTTCCTAATTAGTGTCGACCTCTAAGATCTTTTGCCACCATGTTTTACCTTCATTCCCACCTAGATATACCTGCACCCTTCACAAAGCTGCAGGTTGTTCTTATTGGGTCTTCTTGGAATTTTTCTCTCTCTTCACCTGGTAGTCCTAGAGTGGAGAGTCTGATTCTACCCAGCGCCTCACAATCGAAACGTATGTGTTCAGCTGATTCCTCTGCTTCATTGCATTTCGTACATATATTGTCTCTTATTACTCCAATTCTTCGTAAGTGTTTCTTCAGATGACAGTGTCCTGTCAATAATCCTACTACCTAGCTTATATTTTCTCTGCTGAGTTTCAACAGTTCATTAGTATGCTTCTTGTTTGGTCCTTTTATCAGTTCCTTTGCAAGCCTGCATCCTTGAGTGTTTCTCCAGTTCTCAACGTGGTTCATAGATGACCTTAACGAATAAAATGAAATAAATAATAGAATCCTTAATTTTAAAATACGCAAAATGAAGTACATTTAAATTACGTCACTACAGTAACCTATTAATTCATCTCGTTCATTCTTTCATTCAGCAGTTATCCAGAAAGTCCGCGGGATCTACTCAGAAACTTCTCGCGGTAAGCCATTTTAAACTTGCGATGAGAGGGATTGTCTCTAATGTTCGCAGGTAGCGAATTTCATGATCTGGACTTACAGAGCGGTTGTAAACAGCAGTGGGGTTTACAGATATGGCAAGAGAGGAGCTAGGTCTTGTATTGTGGTCATGATAGGATGAGAGGTAAGAAGAAAGATGAAGAAAGATAGTTAGGAGTAGGGTAATTCCGGAAGAGTTGCCGCACTTTTTATGTCTTTTGTTATATCTCGGTATATTTACATTAAAAATTATTGCAAATTCATCGAGCATAATTTTAAAACATGTACATTTGATCAGGGATGAACAAAATATTGGCAATTGAAAGTAAATGGGAGAAAGGAGGGAACAAAGGAATTGTTGCATCTGCGGCGTCTCTCCCTGGATCCCGGTATAGATGCCGACTTTGCTCGGGAGAGATGCCGGAAGTAAAATAATTAATGACAAAATCAAATTTAAGCCAATTTCTTCAACTTTAATATAACCGAATACTAGAATGTTCTACAAGACAATTATATCCACATAATATAATCATTCAATGGAAAGAAATCTATCTCATAATTTACAACATTAAATTAATCATATTTTAATTTCGATTTACTATGAATGTGCATGTGCAATGGATTCTTCACTGTGTTATATAAAACCCCACGGCACATAACACCCTTGAAAGGGCTCTGACCTGCACAGCGACCGCTGCTCAGCTCAGATTACGAGGAGCCGTGTGGTCAGCACGACGCATCCTCCCGGCCGTTATTCTGGGCTTCCGAGACCGGGGCCGCCATGTCACCGTCAGATAGCTTCTCAATTCCAATCAAGTAGGCTGAGTGGACCTCGAACCAGCCCTCATGTCGAGAGAAAAACCCTGACCTGACCGGGAATCGAACCCGGAGCCTCCGGGCTAGAGGCAGGCACGCTATCCCTACACCACGTGACCCTCGTGTTATATAAAGGAAACATCAAAATTATAATGAATATAATTCTGTCCTGACACAGTAATTTGGAAACATGTCTAAGGCAGGATTCTTGAATAAAAACTGATGTTTATCCTCCTACAAGTTTTTACAGATTGTTTCTTAAAACTTTGTTCTCTAGCAATTTTGCTGCAACAGTCGTTATATGTAGAGCAAGATTCATGCAGTCACTGTTTGTAACTCAAACACTGGATACAGTCATCCTTTTTTGAATATCATTTTGACTTCGGTGATTATTGAAGTAGCTATACCTGCTGGACCCAGAGAGCCTTTTTCCAGATTTCGTGACTGCATTCTAAGTTTCAGTGTTCGTTCCGGAATTCTGTAGTATCATTCTGCCTCCCTGATCAGTATTTCCTTGGCTTTCAGTCTTTTCCTGTGCCCATTGAGGTCTTTTAACAGTGCCCTTACTTTTATACTGAGCAGGCATGTCGCAAATTTTTATTGCTGAAAATAATATAATTTTATATAATAAAATAATGTTACCAATGAAATTAATAAAAATAGATTATGTATATCAAGAATCGTGAGACGATAAAATATTCGAATAAAATACCGCTACACTCTGGATAGTATTGAATGTTTCCAGATCGCTTGTAGAATCTGATAGTAATAAGGCATCTCAGCCGAATTGTTGTGCGCACGCTCCTGTTTTCATACCTCAAGGCTATCATGGCCCAAAATTAGCTTACTCTCAACTACAGTTATGTTTCTGACGTCTGCTGTACTAAAAACGTCTGATTTAAGCATTTGAAGCCAACTTAATATACAATAAATTAACACACGCCAAAACGTTGTCAGGAGGAAACATGTACTCGCCTCATGATATCGGCTATAATTGGAGTAATATACGAGCAAATTTCGTCACACTCGCAGACAGTAGTTCTTCCTTAGAAACTGAAAAACCACACATATTGCCATCTAGCTGTAACGATGGGAACCTTTAGCTACAGTGTATGCGGCATCTCTACCGGGGCGGCATCTGTCCCGGATTTACCTTATTAGAAGAGATGCCGTGTGAAGTTCACGGCGCTGATGCACTCGAAGCAACGAAAGCTGCTCATAACAAGGTGATATATGATCATTATATTGTACCCTATAGGGCATAAACAACACTGCAATGTCGAACTTACCTTCTTACCTGCTATTTGATGAATGCGCCAGCCCAACTACAGTCGGCAGGAAAGGTCGTTTACAGGGTTCTTGTGAACGAGAGTAGGGAGATAAAAAAAAATAATTTGTTCTATACGTATGCTTACGAAATGAGGAACACAAACGCACCTACTGACATTTCGAGCAAAAGTTGTGTATTCTTAAATCAACATTTCTTTTCTTTTATATTACAATTGATTGCACTAATAGTGCTAAAATGGATGCCCGGAAGGCTCACATCGTAAATTCAAATATAAACATAAAAAAAATATACCCTAGCTGGTTAATTTGTCGTGCGGAGAATCGATAAGTGAACCCAAGAAACAAATGTGTCCTTACTCGGAACAGCCTCGCTGTACCTGCACATAAAGTATATGATGCCAGGGTGAGAAATTGTCCTGCAGAAATAACGCCACTAAAAGATCCCCACACATATTTGGGAAAGTGCACACAACAAAGATAATAAGTTTGAACCTACAACTACAGGCATAACCTTTCTAATCTCGCATGAAATACCTTATTTTTTTATGGATATGAACCAAGGTCCATTCAAACAAACATTATATTTACACAATGTACTGATTAATCGAGTTTTCTTAGTGCCCAGTTCCTACATAACACATCGCCATTTACAGCAAATAAAGAAAGTAAGAGGAACGAAAGGGTGAATGAATGACGCCACCGTCGCATGCTTGTCTCGCCTGCGAGAAGGAATTCCACCCCTCCCCTTGTATTTTAAAAATGGCTGCGAGACTCCCTGCTGTGAACGCAGGGGAAACGACCTCCAAGTCTTGGGCCGTGAAACACCCCTTGCACAAACAAATAAAAAAACATAACCTAGTTTTCAAACATACGGAGCTCAGCTCTACCTCGACCTTGTCTCGACACATGACAAAGATCGCCACAAATAAATGAGTGAGGAAATCACATACGTGTCTGCACTATCCAATGTCCGTGACAGACCGCCCTGGGTCTCGATTATACCATCTGGAGTATTACACATAGTTATACACATCCATCTCGCCGTCAACCTAATGCGACGCGTTCCAATTAACCCTCAAATCTAGGGTTCAATCCCTTACTTGGCATAGTACAAGGGGTCGCAAATATACATGACATAGCCTACGGGGTATTTTCATTACACACACAGTCAACCCAATTCAATATAGACATGGAGTAAACAATTAAATCCTGGCCGCATGCGTGCTCTACATTATGCATACAGATTCCCTTCCCAACATAAGGGTACTCTATCATGATTAACCTATAATTACAAGCATATGTCGTCTGATGCCGGGCACTAAGAAACATTGATTTAAGCTCGTACATAAGCTTCCCTACGATTATGTGTACAGTCACACTATCATTTAAACTACCTTAATCCTTGCTTTCTATAAACAATAAAATAAAAATGTATATGCCTTATCCTAAAATATATAAAGGAAATACCTTAATAAATGGCCTAATGGGCCGTAATCCTACTCCTTACTATATTTACAAATTAATCACCGTATTTCTGCATAACAACCCCCCAACCCTACACATATATATTAATTTTGTTCACTTATCTATCATCTTGGAGACCTCTTTCTCCCTCTGTCAGGGTTAGGCTGTGCCTGCTCAGCCCATCATGGTAGCGATGTGGTCCTGGGTCGATCCTCTGCGTCCAGTCTCCATGGGTTGCTCGTTCATGAAGCCGTCTTCTTGAGGGATGGCTCGTTCATGAGGCCTTCTTCTTGAGATTGTGGTCGGCAGGTCTCGTATCACGCGTCTCTTGAGACACAGCACGGGTCTTCACTGGAATGAAATGCCTAATTTATTAACAGCACAGCATTCCCGGTACTTTTATTTAATTTTCGAGGCAAAAATCAGTACTGGCGATCTGCGACGTTAAAAATCATTGTTCCCCTTTAGCTGCTTAACCGCACACGAATGTATATAGGCAATATATCTACTATCTGAGATCAGCAACCTAATCGGTCGAACAAATTGTCGTTATCTCATCCTCGACTGATTCAGACCCATAAGTATAGCAGGAATAACACAAATGACTTTAGTTTATACTTGCACTTCTTCCGCACTTCACAATATTTTACGTGGTTACCCGTACCGCTTCATGATGAAGTCTACATGTACAGCATTGTCTACAGTTGTTTAGTTAGGCACTTGCGACCGCACTGTAAAGCGTCTACATACAATCATACGATTGAATAATTACTGGAAAGTTTATGGATCACCGATTCATTGAATAAACATTAGCGCAACTGCATTAAAGTAATCACAGTCTTTGTCCTAAACAAAGGTTTCTGGCGCGAGTATCAGCAGAAACGCAACGTGCACGGACAGCGGTCTTATCATGGACTGAACACCTCCTTCCACCTTTCTCTGCTCTTATAGAATCCAGGAACCCACGCGACTCGCTGGGAAGTCCCGGGAAACAACTTGAGATTGGCATGTGGCCTCGAAACATTTTCTCACGGCAGTCGGCCTCCCACGTAGTTATTTATTCGATTATATATTAATAGACTTTGAGGTATCTATGGCTTCGGAAAATTCTGGCACCGATTCCCATCCTATTACTCTCCTGTAAAACCTTCAAATATAGGAATTATGACTCAATTTCCATAGCGTGGTGAGCCTGTCTGTTCCCGCTGAAAATCTCTGTTAAGGTGGCATGTCTCTCCCCCAGACAAAATCCCATCTCTCTTTCTTTCTTCCTCACATATTCTTTCTTCGTCGCACATGACCACGCCTTGCCTCGGGAATCCCCTTCTCGATTCCCGCGCTCTGTATAGCATCACGCCCTCACAGTTAGCGTCCTGTTGCGCATTATTTTATCAGCGTTAAATATCCATTCTTATAACTAACAGAATGGTACAATATCGCAGATTAAAGATATATCTTACACAGTTGTTCATGCTCCGGTCCAGTTTCTGGTTACTGTCGCAGATTCCCCTCATTCGGATCTCCGGGAGGGGTGTACAACGAGGTTTTTAAAATATGGAAGGAAGGAGAAGAAGAAAGAAGAATTATTGCGGATAGGGACATGGAATGTTCTAACCCTTTTACAGGAAGGAAAATTAGAAAACGCTAAATATGAGATGAAGAGAAATAATTTGGATGTACTTGGAATGTGTGAAGTGAGATGGGGTGGATGTGGAGAACTAGAAAGCGGTGACTTCCGAATGTACTATTCGGGTGAAGATAAAAATGGATTGCATGGAGTGGGAATACTGATTGGAAAACGACTGAAGAACAAAGTTATGAAGGTTGAATATATCAATGGAAGGATTATGATGATAAGACTGAACGGGAAAAGAAAAGACTTAGTGATCATTCAAGTTTATATGCCGACCTGTAATCATTCTGATGAAGAGGTAGAAGAGTGTTATGAGAAGATAGATCAACTCATTGAGAAAGAGGAAAAGAATGCATGTATTGTTGTAATGGGTGATTGGAATGCGGTTGTTGGTGAAGGATCAGATGGTAAGACCATTGGTAAATTTGGATTGGGAGACAGAAATGAGAGGGGAGAAAGGTTGATTGAATTCTGTAATGAAAATTGCATGGTGGTTGGAAACACTTTGTTTGACAACCACAAAAGGAGAAGGTATACTTGGATATCTCGATTAGATGACAAGAAATATCAAATTGATTATATATTGATACAACAACGGTACAGAAACTGTCTAAAGAATGCTAAATGTTACCCAGGAGCAGACATTTATTCTGACCATATATTAGTTGTAGCAGAGGTAATGATTAAATTGAAAATAGTATGGAAAGGAAAGAAGAGAGAAGAAATTAATATTGAGAAACTGAAAGATAAAGACAAGTGTAGAGAACTAGAGGATGAGTATTGTAACAATAATACATTAGGAAATGAAACAGAAAATGTAGAAAGGAGATGGGAAACTTTTAAAAATGGGATAAAAGAAGCAGCTAAGAAAACGCTTGGAGTCAAAGAGAGGAAAAGGGCAAAGAAGGAATGGATAACATCAGAAATGATAAGTAAAATGGAGGAACGCAGGAAATGGAAAACAGTAAATACAGAAGAAGGAAAGCGTAACTACAGGAAGTTAAATAATGAATTAAAAAGAGAAACAGAAAAGGCAAAGAAGAAATGGTTGACAGAAAAGTGTGATGAGATAGAGCAACTGGAGAAAGAAGGGAAATATGACTTGATGTACAAGGAAGCAACAAATATAGTATTCAGAGAAAAGAGAAGGAACAACAGCAATAAGGAAATAGAGGCTACAGATGGCACAATGATATATGAACCCCAAGAAATAATGAAAAGATGGGAAGAATACATAGAATGGCTATATGATCGGGACAATCGACCAAATGAAGAAGAACTTGAATTAGAGGAGGAAGATATGGTTAAAGAGGATGATAAAGGGGAAACCATACTGAGAAGGGAGATCGAAGCATCACTGAACGAGATGAAAAATAGAAAAGCAATGGGAATAGATGAGATTCCTGTTGAACTGTTAAAAGCGTTAAATAACGAAGGGAGAAAGGAGTTGATTGGGTTATGTAATCAAATATACATGACAGGAAAATGGCCAAAGGACTTCAGTGAAATCATCTTAATCCCTATGGAAAAGAAAAAGAACAGCAAAAAATGTGAAGAACATAGGACATTGAGTCTAATTTCACATGCAGCCAAAGTCTTACTGCGGACGCTCAACAGAAGGATATATGGAAAGCTGAATAACTTTATAGGTGAAGAACAGTTTGGTTTCAGGAGAGGAGTTGGAACAAGAGACGCCATTGGACTTCTGAGGGTGATAGGAGAGAGGTACATAGAGAAAAACAGGAAGGTTTATGCTGTATTTATTGACCTTGAGAAGGCTTTTGACTGTGTCAGATGGGACAAATTGATGACAATCCTGAAGAAACATGGAGTTGATTGGAGGGATAGAAGGCTAATAAAGAATTTGTATATAAACCAGAGAGCAAGAGTGAGAATAGGAGATGAGTTAAGTGAAGAAATTGAATTAGGAAGAGGTGTAAGACAGGGCTGCTCTTTATCACCGACACTATTCAACATCTATCTCGAAGAAATAATCAATGAAAGTTTTAATGGAAATAGTGGAGTTTGTGTTGGAGGTAGGAGAGTAGAATGTATAAGATTTGCAGATGATATGGTTGTGATGGGAGAAAGCGAACGTGAAATGATACAAATGTTAGATAAACTCAACATGAAACTAGAAGAATATGGAATGAGAATTAATAAGAAGAAGACCAAAAGTATGATAATTGGAGGAAAAGGTAGAAGTTGTCATATTAGTATAGGAGGAGAAGAAATAGAGCAAGTCAGTAACTTCAAGTATTTGGGAAGTATGATCAGAGATGATATGTATTGCACAACAGAAATTAAGAAAAGAATTGCCATAGCAAAAGAAGGCTTTAGGAAAAAATCAAAATTATTTTGTGGACCACTAAACAAAGATTTGAGGAAAAGACTTGCTAAGTGTTACATTTGGAGCATAGCGCTGTATGGCGCAGAGACTTGGACATTGAGAAAGAAAGATGAGAGAAGATTGGAGGCACTAGAGATGTGGGTATGGAGGAGAATAGAACGAGTGAAATGGGAAGACCGGGTAAGGAATGAGGAGGTATTACGAAGAGTTGGAGAAGAACGAAGTATTTTACAAACCATTAGAAGGAGAAAAATGAACTGGGTTGGACATTGTTTGAGGAGGGACTGTTTACTGAAAGAAGGAATAGAAGGAATGGTGAAAGGCAAACGAGGAAGAGGAAGGAAAAAATATCAAATGTTGGACAATATCCAAGGAAATAAATATTCGGACATGAAAAACTTGGCGCAGGACAGGCAACAGTGGAAGAGGTTCATCCCATGACAAGACCTGCCATAAGGCAGAATACCTAGATAGATAGATAGTGTCACAATAGTCAGATAGTGGTGGTGGTGGTGATTATTGTTTTAAGAGGAAGCACAACTAGGCAACCATCCTCTATATAACACTAATCAGACTGAAAAATGGAAGGGATCCGACACTTCGAAAAATGAAGGTATCGGCCAAAGGAAGACAAGGGCCACGAAGGGCATGAAAATGAAAGACTCCCTAGCCCTCGCAAACCTAATAGCGTCGGGGTCGGAAAAGAACAAGAGTTGACCAAGAGAGGTCGGATAAGTGAGGAGCCTGGCACAAGTAAGTTGAAGCAACGTCAGGACTCAGCTGAGTGCCCCGTGGTCGCCAACCTACGCTCCAAAGTTCAGAGCCCCTGGGGCCCCTTTCAGTCGCCTCTTAAGACAGGCAGGGGATACCGCGGGTGTTATTCTACCGCCCCCACCCACAGGGGGATCACAATAGTCAGAGAGTGAATTAGTTGTACTTTAAGTCGACTGAGAATACATTACAGAATCGTTTCAATGGATATAAGTACGAGTATTTATGTACTTTATTACATGTACTTATCACCTGTTGAGTCTAATTTAAGGTCCCAGTCATAAAAATTCCTAAGTTAGTAACAGAAGTAGAGTAGGGTATGATTTTACTGTTTAAAATTATTGTATATATGCCACGGTGCTTGCAGGAATATAGGTTTTTACTAGTATCGATGTCCCCTTTAAAGATGTCTAATAACTTTCTCAAATATTATTTCACTTTGCGTCCGGTTCCATGGCTAAATGGCTAGCGTGCTGGCCTTTGGTCACAGGGGTCCCGGGTTCGATTCCCGGCAGGGTCGGGAATTTTAACCATCATTAGTTAATTTTCCCTCGCACGGGGGCTGGGTGAATGTGTTGTCTTCATCATCATTTCATCCTCATTATGACGCGCAGATCGCCTACGGGAGTCAAATCGAAAGACCTGCACCTGGCGAGCCGAAGCCGGCACTAAAAACCATACGCCACTTCATTTCATTTTGTTTCACTGTAAATTTGTATAACTCGCTGAAACAAATCAAATGCCATATCACACCACGTGCTACCATGCCGGAGCCCAGAGCTACACTAATTGTTGGCCGGGTGCCACTTAGATTTTGTACCTCTACATGGCAGCACTGTTGCTTCACCCTATGACGTCGTACTTAGCTGAGATTTGTTTTGCTAGTTACAATGGTCCCTCCTCTTTAAAATGAATACTCTTGTAGCATGTATTAACAGAAAATTATTTTTGTTTTCAGAAACTTAATTTTTCGTAACACTTTTCTGCGCAAGGACCGTTCCGAATGCACGGACAAATTCTACGCGACAAACTATACGCAATGGAGAGTAATACGAAATTTTGGATTTTATTCCTACTTCAAGCAACCTAAACAGTGTTCGAAATATTATTTTTCGGATATTAGGATGCACACCCAGCAAACGTATCGTTCCCATCTTCTAATTTCGATTCTGTCACGACAATTACTTCCTCATGAAACACAGGTCTTGAAGAAGATACAAACCTTTGACCTAAGCCTAGAGAAAGCTGAATTGTTCCTAGGAATTGCAGGTCTCTTCATCTCTCTAGTAATGTACTTCCTAGTCCGTTTGGTATTTCATACTGACCATACTAGAACCACCACCCCACTCTCAACAGGCCATACATTTATCTCAAGCAGTTGATGGAGCCTCAGTTATGGAGTAGGCGTCTGAAAAGGTCATGGGATTTCTTCCTGCTCTTAAGAGGAGCGATAGAGTAGGCTACATAATAATATTTTTATTTGTTTAACGTCATTGGTAATTGCTAACGCACTTGGCAAACGGCGAGTTTCTGCAATTTAGTCCCTCAAGAGTTTTTTAACGGTACGGAACCCAACGACACTATTGATTTTAGCCGGGGGTGAGACATAAATTTTGGAAACGTAAGGAGAACGACTAATTGACTGCACCACAGAGGTTAGTCGCAATACATTTCTTTATGTCAGATTATCTATCTATCTATCTATCTATCTATCTATCTATCTATCTATCTATCTATCTATCTATCTATCTATCTATCTATCTACAACCGAGCAAGTGGCCGTACGGTTAGGGTCGCGCACCTGTGAGCTTGTATTCGGGAGATAGTGGGCTTGAACCCCACTTTCGGCATCCCTGATAATGGTTTGTCGAGGTTTTCCATTTTCACACCAGGCAAATGCTGGGGTTGTACCTTAATTAAAGCCAGGGTCGCTAATTTCTCACTCCTAGCCCTTTCCTATCCCATCGTCACCATAACACCTACCTGTGTTGGTGCGACTTAAAAGAAAATGTAAAAATTTTAAAAATCTGCAGTGTCTACATGACTTCAGTCCCGCAAGGTTGTGGTAGGCCACCTACTGGGTAACGTCCACTTCCTAGCCTCAACTTTGTTCTTGTACAAGTGTGTAGGACGTATCTTCACAATCACTTCAGCAGAGAGCTTCCAAATCAAATCTTAAAGTCGGGCTGAGTGGCTCAGATAGCGGAGGCGCTGGTCTTCTGATTCCAACTTGTCAGGTTCCATCCTGGCTAGAGGCATGATTTTTTCGCATTAATTTTTGAACGATTTCGCGAGAAGAATACTAATTTTCGCGTTGTTTCGCGAAATAGATATTGCCGTATCGCTTTAATTTCGCTTTAATTAAATTCTAAATTAATCATTAAAGGTTTAATTACTAATCACTGATCCTTGATTGTGGAGGTTTAATTGATAGACTGTATATACCTGATACATACTTTTGTAGCCATTTCCGGACTGCAGGGTCGCCTACCTTCTCCAGCGGGATGTTGGCTTTGAGTAGCAGCGCTGTTGTTTCGTGAATAAATTCTATTTTTTTTACTCTTAGCTTTCTTTTTCACATCTAATGAGAGTTCTATTGTTGCCTGCCGTTTCACTGTTGGAGTGCTAAATTTACGTTCTGAATGTTCTTTATTTTTGAAACAATGTTTTGAGACAGTATCTTCTTTCTCTCACTCGATACGAGCATTACAAAATTTACACATTAAAATATTGCTTTCCGAAACGTATAAACCTTCACTCGCAAACTGTTTAGCTCTGCTCTGCACCGTAACACTTGTCGAGCGACCCATCTTCACTACTGTCTGTGATCACTTTCTTAATTTTACCTGACCACGAAGCCAAAATACACCAGTCAGTTGTGCTGCTTGTAGACGTCATTAGCGATTCCAGGATTGCACAATGCCGTGAGGAGACAGGTTGGGGTGGGATTACCACCCACCACAAGAACAACATTCCAAACATTTCGTTTGGCAAGAAACCTGGAGCCAACCCCATTTCTTTGATGCTATGTCATAAAGAGATTTTCCAGAACATTAATAACATATTTCTTTCCTGTTGATGAATCTTTCTTCGCTCTTCCTTTTCTTTTCATACATAATCTTGGAACAAAATATCAAGTTCGTTATTCACTACAGATTTCTCTGTAATATCGCGCTTATCGCGAAATAATTGAATTTCGCTTTAAAATGGCCTTATCGCTTTAATTCGCTTTAACTCGCGAAAATAATATCCATATTTTCTTAACCAGAAACATATGATCGTAAAGCTATCGCAAAATCGCTTCAAAATATTTTTGTCGCGTTTATCGTTGATGCGAAAAAATCATGCCTCTACATCGTGGCTCAGTGCGATTGTATTTGAAGGTACTGGAATTCTTCAGCCTCGTGTCGGTAAATTTACGGGCACCTAAATAAACTCCTACGGGACCAAATTTCGGCATCTCGGCGTCTCCGAAAATCGTAAAACTAGTTAGTGGTACGTAGAGCCCAAAACACTTTTACAATTAATAGGAGGATGCAAGTCGTGTGTTATGAATACCGTTGATGATGAAAGTGATCAATCAATCAATCAATACTGATCTGCATTTAGGGCAGTCGCCCAGGTGGCAGATTCCCTATTTGTTGTTTTCCTAGCCTTTTCCCAAATGATTTCAAAGAAATTGGAAATTTATTGAACATCTCTCTTGGTAAGTTATTCCAATCCCTAACTCCCCTTCCTATAAATGAATAGTTGCCCCAGTTTGTCCTCTTGAATTCCAACTTTATCTTCATATTGTGATCTTTCCTACTTTTATAAACGCCATTCAAACTTATTCGTCTACTAATGTCATTCCACGCCATCTCTCCGCTGACAGCCCGGAACATACCACTTAGTCGAGCAGCTCTTCTTCTTTCTCTCAATTCATCCCAACCCAAACATTGCAACATTTTTGTAACGCTACTCTTTTGTCGGAAATCGCCCAGAACAAATCGAGCTGCTTTTCTTTGGATTTTTTCCAGTTCTTGAATCAGGTAATCCTGGTGAGGGTCCCATACACTGGAACCATACTCTAGTTGGGGTCTTACCAGAGACTTATATGCCCTCTCCTTTACATCCTTACTACAACCCTTAAACACCCTCATAACCATGTGCAGAGATCTGTACCCTTTATTTACAATCCCATTTATGTGATTACCCCAATGAAGATCTTTCCTTATATTAACACCCAGATACCTACAATGATCCCCAAAAGGAACTTTCACCCCATCAACGCAGTAATTAAAACTGAGAGGACTTTTCCTACTTGTAAAACTCACAACCTGACTTTTAACCCCGTTTATCAACATACCATTGCCTGCTGTCCATCTCACAACATTTTCGAGGTCACGTTGCAGTTGCTCACAATCTTGTAACTTATTTATCACTCTATAGAGAATAACATCATCCGCAAAAAGCCTTACCTCCGATTCCACTCCTTTACTCATACCATTTATATATATAAGAAAACATAAAGGTCCGATAATACTGCCTTGAGGAATTCCCCTCTTAATTATTACAGGGTCAGATAAAGCTTCACCTACTCTAATTCTCTGATAAACGATAAACGATAAACACAGTCTCGTTATGAAGGAGACATATTTGCGGGTTCTGTTAGAGTGGCAGTAACGAAGAATAGGAATAAACAAGTGATATCTTAGAAGATTGTGAAGGAGGTTGGATAGGATAGGGTTTGGAGTGCATTGGAACGATGGATGAAAAGTTGAAGCTATCTCTCTCTCTCTCTCTCTCTCTCTCTCTATATATATATATATATATTAATTCAGTTCCCACTTGAACGCGAGGAAATACTGGCATTACGTGCTACTAACCACAGCAGAATTAACGACACGCGACGTTCCAAAATTCTTTCCGGTTTCTCATAATCCAGCGGTGAATGATCCCAGCAGTTTCAAAGCAGTATATTGGAGATGAAAAGTGAAATTTCTACCTTGACTGCATTGTTTCCTATCCACGCCCAGTTCCTGTAGTCTTAGATCTTACTTGCTTCTCCCACATGATTCATACTGACAACTTTCGTTTTATTTCAGATTCTTGGCTCCTTAAAAATGGTGGACAAAGAAATTACAGGATGGAGGATGGAGGTTAATTGCCTGCCTGTTTAAAAAGTTTACAAGGAACAGAGTTGTGAGAAGAAGTGATAACAACGAAGATAGAGAGAAAAGACAAAAGGAATAATTAGCGAAAGAAAATGAAGAAACTTCTCCTTTCTAATTACAGTTCTGAAAACAAATCTCTATGCTTTGGAATGTTTGATGTAATATCCGAATGGTCGTGATAGTTTAACCTCTTCCTTTTGGAAATGAACAAGGACAAGGTATTTTATCCATTGAATTTTAAGCAATGTACGTACTTTCTAAAGCAGATATAATGAAATGAAACCTTAGAAAAAGAAATAGATGCCGGGCTGAGTGGGACAGATGGTTGAGGCGTTGGCCTTCTGATCCCAACTTGGCACGTTCCATCCTGGCTCAGTCCGGTGGTATTTGAAGGTGCTCAAATACATCAACCTCGTGTCGGTAGATTTACTGGCACGGAAAAGAACTCCTGCGGGACTACATTCTGACACCTCGCCGTCTCCGAAGTACTTAGTGGGACTTAAAGCAAATAACATTATTATTATTATTATTATTATTAGTATTATTATTACCGAGCTCGATAGCTGCAGTCGCTTAAGTGCGGCCAGTATCCAGTAATCGGGAGATAGTGGGTTCGAGCCCCACTGTCGGCAGCTCTGAAGATATTTTTCCGTGGTTTCCCATTTTCACACCAGGCAAATGCCGGGGTGGTGGTGGTGGTGGTGATTATTGTTTTAAGAGGAAGTACAATTAGGCAACCATCCTCTATATAACACTAATCAGAGAGAAAAATGGAAGGGAACCGACACTTCGAAAAATGAAGATATCGGTCAAAGAAAGACAAGGGCCACGAAGGGCGTGAAAATGAAAGACTCCCTAGCCCTCGCAAACCTAATAGCGTCGGGGTCGGAAAAGAACAAGAGTTGACCAAGGGAGGTCGGATAGGTTAGATGAAAGTGAGGAGCCTGGCACAAGTAAGTGGAAGGAATGCCAGGACTCAGCTACGGGCCCCGTGGTCGCCAACCCACACTCCAAAGTTCAGAGCCCCTGGGGCTAGTGGGATTCGAACCCACTATCTCCCGGATGCAAGCTCACAGCTGCGCGGCCCTAACCGCACAGCCAACTCGCCCGGTAATGTTATTATTATCAGTATTCTCGAGTCGAAAACATACATATTTACTGCTAATACACAAGTCAGTTTGAAGTGTGATCATATTACACATGCCTAGTATTTTGCAGTCTCCAATGCACTCGGAGTGGCTTGTAGGAGATCATCCTCTGTGCAAGATGAAGTATGTAGCTCGTGGTTTGTTCTTGTCCACATTCATACCTTGTACTACTTGTACTGAGCCCCCATTTCTTCCATTTATCCCTGAATCTTCGCACTCCTTATCGTAGCCTGTTCAGCGACTTCCACACCAGCCAGCTTTCATTATGTCCAGGTGGTAACTTCTCAGCTGTTGGCATCCATCCGCGGAAGTGAGGGATCCTCTTCTTTCACAGCTTCGGTCTTGCCGTCTCTGGCGAGACGGTAAGCACCTCAGATGTCCTCAGGAAGCTCTTCCGGGATCTCAGCCGTTGCTGAGGAGGACCACGTACATACAGTGGGTGGGCGCTGCTCTGTTCCACTTTTAAGCCCCTCCCTGTTGGCAGCTACTTCTCTACGTCTGTGCAGAGGGTGGCGCTATCCCAGCTTGTCTGTCGGAGTAGGCTTTAAGCAACCTGTAATCATCCTACAGGTTTCATTGAGAGCTGTATCTACCTGTCTGCCATGAGATGAACTGTTCCAGACTGGGGAAGTTAAACTGTTTTTACGGTTTTCGGAGATGTGGAAGAGGTATAATTTTATCCCACAGGAGTTCCTTTACCTCTCGTCAGATCTACTGACCAGAGGCCGGTTTATTTGAACAGCTTCAAATACCACCGGAATGAGTGGGGATTGACCTCGACAACTTTGGGCTCAAAAAGGCAGCGCTGTGCTGTCTGAGCCACTCAGCTTAGGCTAGGCATATTTTATTGCGGAATCTTAATGACAATTGAGAAAATTGACGACAAAAATAATGAGATGAATTACTCTTGTACCATGTGACTGTTACAAACCTTGTAAGATAGAGGAATGGTTCCCTTTCTCTATGCATTAATTTCTAATTAATTTTTCTAAAACAGTAATCGGGAGATAGTGGGTTCGAACCCCACTGTCGGCAGCCCTAAAGATGGTTTTCCGTAGTTTCCCATTTTCACACTAGGCAAATGCTGGGTCCGTACCTTAATTAAGGCCACGGCCGCTTCCTTCCTATTCCTAGGCCTTTCCCATCCCATCGTCGCTATAAGACATATCTGTGTCGGTGGGACGTAAAGCAAATAGCAAAAAAAATCTAAAATGCTTACATTATTTGTCAATCTTTAAGTTTCCTTTTCAGTTGCATTAAATATACATAAGGACAAAAAAGACATATATTACTCAGCTAAAACAGTCTTATACGTTTTATTTAATTTGGTGTACAGTACCTTTCGGGAGTAGAGAAAAAATATACGTACTAAGAATACGGTGCTATTAACAATATTTTCGGTCTATTTTCATAAATCGTGGAAATTTAACATAACAACGATGGCAGCTAGGACTAACACAGAACACACCTGGTTATAACAGTTTGTGGGTTGGTTGTTCATCGAGTTATGTCAAAGACTTTAACGCTATGATAAGCGAGAAACATTTTCGAATTTCCTTAGCAAATTCAAATCAGGGCCACTTCCTGTACGTGGGGTGCTTACAATCTAACACGGCGGAACGATTCTTCCCGATGGTGTTCCGATGGGGTCCACCCGACTCTTCTCGACGGGTGTATGTACACTCGCGTTCGCAGTGTGCAACACCGAAGCACAGTGCAGTCAGAATGGTTCTAGTAGCGAGCACTGCGTCGAAACGTCCAACCTGCCTCTGTTTGTCCGAAGATGTAGCCCCTCTCGAAGTTATCGTGCTTGTCGAAGGCTTGCCAAATGTGCCGTCAGGGCCTGCTATATATGCGCTCGACTTGGCTTTGTGGCTCACGCTGCTCGCACTGTTACTAAGGCCTTATTCGGTGTCTTGTATCTATCAATAAGGGTACTATGTGGTAACCTTCCTTGTATTCGCGTGATTCCTTGATGGTGAACGTTCTTTTGGTAAGTAAGTTTGAGTAGAAAATAACGGGATACACAGTCGTGGACAATGGCTCCGACTACAGCTTTTAATTAGTTGATGGAGGGAACTTGGGTAGTGCAAGCAGTCGATATCTAGCGCTTTATTCCAAATGTATCTGATGTCTCTTCGAACTGATAGTGATTTGAACACTTTGCTGAGAAAATATTTGATAATCCTTCAGTTCCAGTTCAAAGCTACCTTAATGTTTAGAATTAATGAGCAAAGAATCAAAACGGAGTTTCAACTCCTTCAGGAGGTGGCCATGAAAGGGCGGGGGTTTGGGGAGCAGTGGAATAAAGACTAGAAAAACACTGCAAACCCCACATGTTTGAGGTAGAAGATGGACGGTAGTTAACCACTAAAGGTAATACTGTACGCCCGTTGGGTCTGGCATAGTCCTGACCTACTTGAACGTGATTCCAAACTTTCATCCTTCCTGTCCGACCTTTCTTGGTCAACAGTTTTCACCTCCGATTCCAATGGTATGAAATTTACGAGACCTAGAGTTTCGCTCATTTCTTGCTTCCGTGACCTTTTCGTTTATTTTAGCTAACCCCTTAATCCAGAGCCTCTCAGGGTGCATGCACCAGTGCATTGCGCGGTGCAAGGTGCAAAAGACGACTTCGCTTGTTTGACCATAGTGCAGAACCACACTCCTCGATTTGGAGCAATTGCGCGCTCTCTCTCTCTCTCTCTCTCTTTCCCACGTCTGTCTCCCTCGCTCCGCCTGTCTCCCTCTTCCTCACTTGCTTCGTAGCGCTCCAAATCCTAACCGAATGGAGCCGAACTTAGACGAGTCACCCCGATACGACGCGCTGGTCCGAGCCGAGCCGAGTGGGACCCATGCACTGTGCACAGGACCTCTGCGCCTCAGTTTGCACGCGTGAGATTTTGGGCGTTTGAGAGGCCCTGCCTTAATCCTTCGATGTGCCAGACAGGTGGTGGTGGTGATTATTGTTTTAAGAGGAAGTACAACTAGGCAACCATTCTCTATATAACACTAATCAGAGGGCAAAATTTAAGGGCTCCGACACTTCGAAAAATGAAGATATCGGCCAAAGGAAGACAAGGGCCACGAAGAGGATGAAAATGAAAGACTCCCTAGCCCTTGCAAACCTAATAGCGTCGAGGTCGGAAAAGAACAAGAGTTGACCAAGAGAGGTCGGATAGTATAGGTCAAAGTGAGGAGCCTAGCACAAGTAAGTGGAAGTACTGCCAGGAATCAGCTAAGGGCCCCGTGGTCGCCAACTCACGCTCCAACGTTCAGAGCCCCTGCGACCCCTTTTAGTCGCCTCTTACGACAGGCAGGACATACCGTGGGTGTTATTCTACCGCCCCCACCCACAGGGGGGTGTGCCAGACATATTTGTCTTTACACTATCTTCTTTCTCTTTGCGTTATGATGATTCTAATTGTTATTTTGTTATATCCCTTTATAGCACGTGGGAATTGTGTTGCATATGTGGATTTGGACCAGTTTTACGGTAGATGACCATGCTAACGCCAATCATATGCTTAGGTAGCGACAGTGTGTGCTTCCGGCTGGGTTTCGCAGTATTTGTGGTTAGTACCACTCTATGAGCGATACCATGGGTGAGCGACACCATGGGTCTGCCTTGCGTATGATTAGTACCCACTATGTGAGGAACAGCACGGGATGGTACGAGTCCCTGTGGTTAGTACACTTACGTGCAGAACACCATAGGCTTGCGTTGCCTGTAAATGGCGCCTTGATATGAAAAACGCCATAGGTCTGTGTTACATGTGCGCATTACATTACCTGTGAGTAGTGCCATAATGTGTGGAATACCACGAGGTAACGCTAATTTTGATTAGTACCGCAACATGACAAATGCCGTGGTTCTACTTTCTTAGCGATAAGTACTATTATGAGGGGCCGATGACCTGGATTTTGGACTCCCTTAGACTACAAGCATCATCGATTCAGCATTGTGCTTTAGAAGCAGTCCCTTGGTCAGTAATACTATTGTTTAACACTAGTTTCTTGGAATGCGGGGCATTGTGGGTCGGATACACTGATTGTTTTAAATGCATATCCATCCATTCATTATTCGTCCTCACGTTTTGAATTCTGGTCAGTGGAGGATTTTGGACTTTTAAATTGTCATTACATTTCGTCTCATTTCGTACGATTAGGGGCCGATGACCTAGTTGTTGGGTCCCTTTAAACAACAACCAACATCATCATCATCATCATCATCAGAAATGTGGTAATGATAATTTCATGGGGCTGCTTTAGCCCGGCTACAGCTTTCTCTAGGCAGAAACTCTGTGGAGATTGGGTGGTGTCTGCCCTGTGAAATACTGCACGTAGTTGTTGTTCGGAAACGTGTTATGTGTTGTATATGAAATATGGAGGGAGTACCCTCAACCCATTCAATGGAACCTGAGTCCACTCGGAACAAATGCTTACGCGCTACCACTCGGCCAAGGATACGGATGACAGTGTGATATATTGTAAGCACAGGATCATCATCACAGGCTTGTATTCACTGCCGGGTATAATGTCTTCCGAGTACATAAAGATCGCCGATTATCGGTTCTTATATTCCTGAACAAACCTATTTTAGAACTAGAACCTTTGTCGCAATGCTGGAACGTCCAACCAAAGCTAAATTCCTGCTCACAGTAGCTAAAAAACATTTGGAAACAGGTTTGGTTACAAGTCTGCCATAAAAACAAACCACCACATCTCTGCCTAATAATAAAAACAAATGTTGTTGTTGTTGTTTGAGTCATCAGTCCATAGATTGGTTTCATGCAGCTCTCGATGCCACCCTGTCCTGTGCTAACCTTTTCATTTCTACATAACTATTGCAACCTACATCTGCTCTAATCTGCTTGTCATATTCATACCTTGGTCTACCCCTACCGTTCTTACCACCTACACTTCCTTCAAATACCAACTGAACAAGTCCTGGGTGTCTTAAGATGTGTCCTATCATTCTATCTCTTCTTCTCGTCAAATTTAGCCAAATCGATCTCCTCTCACCAATTCGATTCAGTATCTCTTCATTCATGATTCGATCTATCCATCGCACCTTCAGCATTCTTCTGTAACACCACATTTCGAAAGCTTCTATTCTCTTCTTTCTGAGTTAGTTATCGTCCATGTTTCACTTCCATACAATGCCACGCTCTACACGAAAGTCTTCAAAAACATCTTTCTAATTCGTATATCAATGTTTGAAGTGAGCAAATTTCTTTTCTTAAGAAAGCTCTTCCTTGCTTGTGCTAATCTGTATTTTATGTCCTCCTTACTTCTGCCATCGTTAGTTATTTTACTACCCAAGTAACAATATTCATTTACTTCATTTCCTAATTTAATATTTCCTGCATCACCTGCCTTCATTCGACTGCACTCCATTACTTTTGTTTTGCACTTATTTATTTTCATCTTGTACTCCTTACCCAAGACTTCGTCCATACCATTCAGCAACTTCTCCAGATCTTCTGCAGTCTCAGATTTAAAAAAACAATTTCATCGGCAAATCTCAAGGTTTTGTTTTCCTCTCCTTGGATTGTGATTCCCTTTCCAAATTCCTCTTTGATTTCCTTTACTGCCTGTTCTATGTAAACACTGAAAAGGAGGGGGGACAAACTGCAGCCTTGCCTCACTCCTATCTGGATTGCTGCTTCTTTTTCAAAGCCCTCGATTCTTATCACTGCAGACTGATTTTTATACAGATTGTAGATAATTCGTCGTTCTCGGTATCTGATACCAATCACCTTCAGAATCATAAATAGCTTGGTCCAATCAACATTATCGAATGCCTTTTCTAGATCTACAAACGCCATGTACGTGGACTTGTCCTTCTTGATTCGATCCTCTATGATCAGACGTAAAGTCAGGATTGCTTCACGTGTTCCTACATTTCTTCTGAAGCCAAACTGATCTTCTCCCAACTCAGCTTCAACTTGTTTTTCCATCCTTCTGTAAATAATACGTGTTAAAATTTTGCAGGTATGCGATACTAAACTAATGGTGCGGTAGTTTTCACACCTGTCAGGTGGTGGTGGTGGTGATTATTGTTTTAAGAGGAAGTACAACTAGGCAACCATCCTCTATATAACACTAATCAGAGAGAAAAAATGGAAGGGATCCGACACTTCGAAAAATGAAAATATCAGCCAAAGGAAGACAAGGGCCTCGAAGGGCGTGAAAATGAAAGACTCCCTAGCCCTCGCACACCTAGTAGCGTCGGGATCGGAAAAGAACAAGAGTTGACCAAGGGAGGTCGGATAGGATAGATGAAAGTGAGGAGCCTGGCACAAGTAAGTGGAACAAATGCCAGGACTCACCTGAGGGCCCCGTGGTCGCCAACCCACGCTCCAAAGTTCAGAGCCCCTGGGGCCCCTTTTAGTCGCCTCTTACGACATGCAGGGGATACCGTGGGTGTTATTCTACCGCCCCCACCCACAGGGGGATCACGCCTGTCAGCACTGGCTTTCTTCGGAATAGGTATAACAACATTCTGCCGAGAATCGGATGGCACTTCTCCTGTCTCATACATCTTACACACTAAATGGAATAACATTGCCATGCTGGTTTCTCCTAAGGCAGTCAGTAATTCAGAGGGAATGTCAAATAAATAATAAATAATAAGGGAGTAACAAATAATGATATAATAATCTTTAGAAATAACAATAATAACAGTAGACATGATATAGGCTTTTGGGCTTATGCCGTGTCAAGAAAATAAGGTGAAATTCTTTACGTTTCGCAGAGAACTTAGCTCTGCGTCATCAGAAGAAAGTCTCGACTGTCCACGAGGAAGGTTTCAATTTAGACGTTATAACAGAACGTTATCATTACAACCCAAGCAATTCCGTGTGGTCTCAGTAAGGCCTCGATTGTGAATCACATGATTTTTCTACTTGCAAAACTAGTTTTCTATGGCTTTGTGGAAAAGAGTTTCAAGTTGTCAAATCATGCTTATGAAATCGAATCCAATAAATTGAGGTCTACGCATGATTTCCACGGGAACTTCCCATAAGTATGGTATTCCCCAAGGATCCGTTTTAGGGCCATTTCTTTTCTTAATGATGCTTTAAATAAAATAATATTCGTCGTATGCAGGCATCATGTTTTGGATACAAAACATATGCTTTAAGCTGATGATTAAACTCCCGGTTTTTGTAGAATCTGATAGTCAGTCTTTGATTTTCTCGTTGTATTCTGCTATGGCAGTTTTCGGATTTTAATATTGTGGCCATACGGCTCCACTCGGGCTGATCAGGTGTAACATTTCTCCAATCAATGATGTCAGTCTGACATTTCTTCATATAAGACCTAAAAACGTTCCCTGCTGTCCTCGTTGATAATGTTACACATATTTCAATTCAGAATGCTCAATTTGCTTTCGAAGGCATGTGTTGGGATTTTCGGTGACTTTATCGGTCCATCGAAGTTGATGTAATAATAAGCGCAAACAAAACGAACCGACAAATTTAAGAATACGTTTCGACGAATCAAATCTTCACCCCTATGTCAATAGAAGTACAACCAACTTGTTTCATTTTTATTTCATATTCCTCTGATGGTACACCAACACGGTGAAAGCTACTAGACATGAGATGTTCCATTTAAGGCTACATCTTTCCATCTCGTACAAAGTTAAAAAGCCCCATAACCAGTAAACATCGACCGCAGAACACAAGTTCATAACGACTTTTAGTGTTGTTTTGGGATGTACCTTCTAACCCCCGGATTGCTTTCAATTTATTTGGGAACATCTTATACACATTTATAAATCAAAATATATCATACAAGTGGAAACACGAGGAAACCTTCAGGCTCTAGTGATCGATATTAGCCTCATAATGAAGTTCCGTCAAGTAAAAGGTTTGTAAGGCTTGATGGAATCCGCAAAGTAGCAGCACGCTTAGGAATGGAAACGTATCAGAATACACAATGCGTGCATCTGATCTTCTGTGTCATCAGATAGAAGTTACCTGCATGCTACCAGAGATGTCTGATCAAATGAACCAACATTTTCACTTTTAACATTCCTCAATGTCTCAAGGAACAACAAAACTATCCTTGTGTAAATTTACTGTGCCCTATAAAGATGTTAACCATGTAATAATGGGAACATAGAGTCGTTATTGAAGATGATGCAACTTACGTAAGACATTCGGGGAGCTTTCTCCGTTCTTGGTAGAGATTTATTGACTTTCACCTATTTCCTTTCCTCGAGTACCCCACGGTCGTTTGTTACTGAGTGCGTGACGCAAAGTGACCACACACTGTCCTATATTTCTTGAACACACATCTTTTTTTAATAATCTCCTTTACGTCGCACCGATACAGATAGGTCTTATGGCGAGGACACGACAGGAAATGGCTAGGAGTGTGAAGGAAGCGGCCTTGGCCTTAATTAAGGTACAGTCTCAGCATTTGTCTGGTGGTGGTGGTGATTATTGTTTTAAGAGGAAGTACAACTAGGCAACCATCCTCTATATAACACTAATCAGAGGGGAAAAATGGAAGGGATCCGACACTTCGAAAAATGAATATATCGGCCAAAGAAAGACAAGGGCCAAGAAGGGCGTGAAAATGAAAGACTCCCTAGCCCTCGCAAACCTAATAGCGTCGGGGTCGGAAAAGAACAAGAGTTGACCAAGAGAGGTCGAATAGGATAGATTAAAGTGAGGAGCCTGGCACAAGTAAGTGGAAGCAATGCCAGGACTCAGCTGAGGGCCCCGTGGTCGCCAACCCACGCTCCAAAGTTCAGAGCCCCTGGGACCCCTTTTAGTCGCCTCTTACGACAGGCAGGGGATACCGTGGGTGTTATTCTACCGCCCCCACCCACAGGGGGTGCATTTGTCTGGTGTGAAGATTGGAAACCATGGAAAACCACCTTCGGGGCTGCCGACAGTGGGGTTCGAACACACTATCTCTCAAATGCAAGCTCACAGCTGCGGCCCTAAACTCACGGCCTCTATATTATTATTATTATTATTATTATTATTATTATTATTATTAGCAGTAGTAGTAGTAATTGTTTTGTACTTGTTGTTGTTGTTTTGGGTCAACAGTCCATAGACTGGTTTGATGCAGCTCTCCATGCCACCCTATCCTGTGCTAAACTTATCATTTCTACTTAAGTACAGCATCTTACATCAACTACGTTTGTCATATTTATACCTTGGTCTATCCCTACCATTCTTACCGCCTACACTTCTCTCAAAATCTAACTGAACAAGTCCTGGATGTCTTCATATATGTCCTATCATTCCATTCCTTCTTCTCGTCAAATTTTCCCAATCATTCTCCTATCACAAATGCCATCCAATATCTGTTTATTCATGAATCGATCTACCCATCTTACCTTCTGTATTCTTCTGTAATAAAATAATTCAAAAGCTTGTATTTCTTTCTTCTGAACTAGTTATCACTTCCGTAAAATGGCATGCTCCAGCTGAAATTCTTCAAAAACATCTTTCTAATTCCTATATCAATGTTCCAGGTGAGCAAAATTTCTTTCCTTAAGAAAGGCCTTCCGTGCTTATACTAGTCTGCATTTTATGTCCTCATTCCTTCTGCTATCTTTAGTTATTTTTCTACCCAGGTAACAATATTATTATACTTCCTTTAAAACTTCATTCCCTAATATTTCCTGCATCATCTGACTTCACTCACTTTTTATTTCGATTTATTTATTTTCGTCTTCTACTCCTTCTCGAAGACTGAGGCCATACTATTCAGCAGTTTCTCCAGATCTTCTGCAGATTCAGAAAAAATGACAATACCATCGGCAAATCTCGGAGTTTTGACTTCTACGCATTAAATTGTGATTCCCTGTCGCAATTCCTCTTTGATTTACCGCCTGTTCCATAAATACACTGGACAAGAGCGATTATTATAATAACAAAACAGGCCCTTTTCAATTTAGGCTATAAAGAGCAGAACAAACCCAAGGCGGCATAGTTCATTAAAGACCTTGGTCTGCCATAACAATTACCACCTAAGTCAGATGGACTGCAGATATTGGTGTGTCTGTTGATCACCTTTACGTCATCCTGAATCGTATTGATTGGCTTTCTTGACCGGCTCCTCTATCGTATCAAGTCAGCTCGTCAGTTGATCTCACCCGTTCTATCCCTCTGTCCAGAATAAAAATCTTTAGACTGGCTGAGAATAGAACCCTTGTCTTCCGCGTAGGGAGCAAGCATGCTATCCCTACACCACTGCTTTTCACTTACTCTTCCGATGTCTAATTTATTTATAATCTTTTGACTGTCCGACTGTATGGATAATTGGTTGGCATGTTGTCCTATGCTTCCACGGGTCCGGGGATCGCTTCCCGAACGAGTCGTGAATTTTAACCTTCATTAATTAATTCCTCTGATTCAGTGTGTACCGTCTTTAGGATTATACTTTATCTTAGGTAGAGCCCAATTCTCACCCTCACGAACACGCAGGTCGTCAATGGGCGACATCTCCAAAGACCTGTACCAGGCTTCTCCGGAGACCATGCGATATTATTATTGTTATTATTATTTGTAATTTTAATTTCGTGTGGCTATTTCTAGCCGAGTGCAGCCCATGTAAGACAGACCCTCCGATGAGGGTGGGTGGCATCTGCCATGTCCAGGTAACTGCGTGTTATTGTTGTAGAGGATAGTGTTATGTGTAGTGTGTGAGTTGCAGGGATGTTGGGGACAGCACAGTCACCCAGTCCCCTGGCCTTTGGAATTAACCAATGAAGGTTAAAATCCCCAACCCGGCCGGGAATCGAACCCGGGACCCCCTGAAGCGAAGGTCAGTACGCTGACCATTCAGCCAACGAGTCATATATTATTATTATTATGGGGTGGTGGTGGTGGTGATTATTGTTTTAAGAGGAAGTACAACTGGGCAACCATCTTCTGTATAACACTAATCAGAGGGAAAATGTGGAAGGGGTCCGACACTTCGAAAAATGAAGATATCGGCCAAAGGAAGACAAGGGCCACGAAGGGCGTGAAAATTAAAGACTCCCTAGCCCTCGCAAACCTAATAGCGTCGGGGTTATTATTATGGGGACGAGCGTTGCTTTACGTCCGTAGGTGAAACCTTAAATTACCCTACACGTGTCCCCCGGGTGGTGCTAAGAAAGCAACGGCGAAGAGATGCGATCGAACTGTCTGAAAAGACCTCTCGGTCATAATGCACAGAGTGATGAAGAAATCGGTCCTTATCAGGACCCGGAAGCCTATAGCCGAAAAATCGGACCTTCAATTCGAATATGCCATCTTAACATCGAAGGCATCAGCAGAGCAAAATGCGAGTGTCTAGCTAAAATTCTGAAAGGTCAACAGATTGATGTCATTGCGCTACAAGAAACTCATACAGCCAATGAAATGCAACTAAGAACAAGAGGCAAGATCCCAGGCTTCAAGTTAGTGGCTCACAATAATCACGAGATGTATGGCTTAGCTACCTATGTGAGAAACAATATTACTAACTACGCAGTAGTCGACTGTAGCTCAAGTGATGACATTTTCACTGTCACAATTAAAATCAATAATCTAACAATAATGAATGTATATAAGCCACCAAACACAATGTGGCCCACTCCTCCTCTACCATCCTTACAACACCCAACCGTAATCATAGAAGACTTCAACAGTCATCACACATGTTGGGGCTATCAACAAAATGATCTAAATGGGGAGGCAATTGTTGACTGGATGGATATGGAAAATCTTAAACTAATCTATGATGCTAAAGAAAAAGGAACCTTCTTCTCCGCCCGATGGGGTAAGGAATACACTCCAGATCTTTCCTTCATAACCCAATCCCCAAACTCTCCAAACCAGATACTTCGCTCAGTTCTCAACAGTTTCCCTCATAGTCAACACCGGCCTGTCATACTCCAAATTGGCATGTATATTCCTGTCATTCGATCTTATCCGAAACCTAGATGGAACTTTAAAAAAGCTAATTCGAAAAAATTTAAAGAACAAACTGATGCAAATATAAGATGGATTAAGCCAACCTTTAATAACTATGACAGATTTGTTGGAGTTATAAAAGGTGCTGCTCGGCGCTGCATTCCAAGAGGATGCCGTAAAGAATATATTCCTGGATGGACTGCAGAGAGCGAGAGCCTTCTTAAGGAATTTGATGAAAATGGCAACAATGAAACAGCCACAAAACTTATTCAATCACTGAATGACAATAGAAAACAAATTTGGAACGACACTGTGTCATCTCTTGATTTTACCCACTCAAGTAGAAAGGCCTGGTCTCTCATTAGAAAGCTTGACTCATCAAAGCCAGCTGGCAGGCAGAAGCTGAGTGTTAACATTAATGATCTAGCCAAACACATGATCTCTATCTCAAAGATCAATAGAGATAAACAAGTTGTAAGGGAAATCCGGTCAGCACTGAAACATAAAAAGCAATTAGCAAAACAACAATCATCCCAATTCTCTTGTCCTTTCACAAGAGAGGAAACCCTAGAAGGCATCAAGAACATAAAATCCGGGAAAGCAGCAGGTATAGACGGCATCTATCCTGAATTCCTGCAACATCTTGGACCTGCAACAATCACTTGGCTCACCAAATTCTTCTCCAATATTTTGGAGACAGGTAACCTTCCTTCACTATTCAAGAAGACCAAAGTAATATCGATCTTGAAACCCAACAAGGACCCTCTGAGAGCGGAAAGCTACAGACCCATTGCACTGCTAAGTGTTACTCTAAAGCTCCTGGAAAGACTAATATACAATAGGATCTCAGAAACCATCAATAATCTCCTTCCCACAGAACAAGCTGGCTTCAGACCTGGAAGAAATTGCGCTGACCAAATTTTTTGCATTGACCTCTCATATTGAAAATGGATTTGAGAATCGGAAGATTAGTATGGCTGTCTTCTTAGACTTATCAGCAGCCTATGATACTGTTTGGCGAGAAGGGCTTCTGCTAAAACTTATCTCTGCCATCCCTTGTGTCAAGCTTACAAATCTCATTGGCAATATGATTAGCAACAGAAACTCTCAGATCTTCTCGGATGATGCAGTAAGCAAAACCTACAAACTGAATGATGGACTTCCACAAGGATCTGTTCTGGCACCCTTACTTTTCAACCTCTATACTGCTGACTTACCAGCAACTAAGTCCAGGAAATTTATTTACGCAGATGATATACTACTGGTTAGCCAAACACCAAGTTTTCCAGATGCTGAACAAATTCTTACAGCAGATCTAGAAAAGCTAGATACATACTTCCAAAAGTGGTGTCTCCGTCCAAATCTCCAAAAGACTGTTGTATCTGTGTTTCATCTCAGAAATAAATTTGCCAACTACAAGCCTTCAATAACATTCAGAAATCAATCCTTACAACACTGTCCCTTCCCAAAATATTTAGGTGTCACATTAGACAGATCCCTAACATATAAACATCATATTAACAACACAGCCGCCAAGATTAAAAGTCGGAATAATATTCTTCAAAAATTAGCCGGCACATCTTGGGGTGCAAACAACCAAGTGTTGAGATCTACTGCTCTAGCTCTTTGCTATTCAGTTGCCGAATACTGCGCTTCAACTTGGCTGAACAGTGCTCATACTGCGAAGATTGATGCTCAACTAAATCAAACAATGCGCATCATAACCGGTTGTATTCGCTCTACAAACGTGGCCTGGCTGCCTATACTCAGTAATATTCCTCCGCCTTGCTTAAAAAGGTCTGAAGCTCTTCTAAAACTGTGGAAGAAGACCAGCCAGGACTCCAACCTCCCCGTTCACCAGGATATTACTCAACCTGCCCCTCCTCGACTTAAGTCTAGATCTCCACCCTGGCGCACTGCACTTACACTGGAAGAATCTGGGTTCTCCATCACGAACGCCTGGTTACACCAATGGCAGCAGTCTTCTGTTCCCAATCAACATCTTGTGACTCTACCTCATGTTCAACCTCCTGGATTCCATCTACCCAGACGTCAATGGAGGACTCTAAACAGGATAAGAGTCAATCAAGGAAGATGCGGCTATACACTTTATAAATGGGGCTGGCAGAAGTCTTCTGGGTGTGATTGTGGAGCTACCTCACAGACCATCCACCACGTAATTGCCGAGTGTCCACGGAGAGCTTTTCAAGGTCCTTTGGAGGACATTCATAACGCAACTGAGGAGGCCTTGAAATGGATCAATGGACTTGATTTGGAACTATAGGCTTCTGCTTGTATATATTGTGTATATATTGTATACTTATTTATATAATCTATCTGTGCACATCATACGATAAATAAATAAATAATAATAATAATAATAATAATTATTATTATTATTATTATTATTATAATTATAAAACTATAATCGTGCACCCTGGTGTGAAGTGAAAGAACTTTTTTGAAGAAGTTTTGTATTCATAAGTTACTTTTTTACTAAATTATGTTCATTCATTTTTGGGTTGGCAATATTGATCTTTCTTTCCGCCAGTTTTGAATTTAGGCAATCACGAATTTCTTTAATTAATTTTCAGCCTATCACAGGCTTCTTCTTCGATTCTGAGGGCCACTTTTAAATTTGACCAATAAAAGTATGTGGGTGTGTCTTGATTATTCATGAAAGGTCTCAAACTTTCTCCGAGGGTTTATAAACTGCGGATCTTCACGCCTCTTGGCCATTTGATCGTCATCTAAGTGTATGCGTCAAGCAGGAGGCTGGAGGTGGCTCTTTCCCAGGCAGCAGTTCTTCAGCAAGGTAATGGCCATTTAACATCTTTATTTCTTGCTAGCTCCGCAGTTTAACCCGAGGGATAGGTCCGAAACTTTAATATGTAACCAACTTCTCTAAAATGTAAGTTCTGCCGGCTAATGTGAAAATTTCATAAAATCTGTAACTGTAATTCGGGGATAGAGAGTGATTTACCCTCTCGAGCTCCCCTTAATATTGGTTTGAGGTGACTACGTTTTGTAACTGGTTTTCTTCCTTTCCGTTTTTATACGAGTCACCTCCATAGTTTGGGAATAGCCCCTGTTTCATCGGCCTAGTGCCTTTTAGGTTTTAATAATGTAAATTTAGGAGTGCAAGTACACGCCTCCATTCAATTTGAGTTTCGGGCCATTTACTTAACCTGTTATTTCTTTTACACGAAGGCCCGGTAGGTTGGGTACGCGATACCCCTGTTTCAAATTTTGTAAGTTGGCCCATGGAAGGCCAAAAAGGGTGTAAGATATTTTTGGTGTCGCCTTGTATAGGCGTGGAAAGTGAGAGCACGTTAGCTCTTTTTCTAGTGTTGTAGAAGTGCCTCTGGGAGGCCTGATATTGTAATTGTTGGAGCAAGGGCTCCATGTATTAGGGGATTTCTGTCCTTAAGTAAAATTGTGTCTTTGTAAATTTTGAGCTGAGTGCTCAATAATTGTGAAGCGAGGGGCTGGAAGCCCTGATTACTAAACAGTCACTAAATTTTGGATGTTCTTGCCTTGTATAAACCTTGTCATGGTACCTGAAATGTCATTGTTATTTCACTAAGTGAAAAGTTGTTAAAATTTTGTTGTTGATTTTTGAAATTCCTAAAGAAATATAACCTTTGTTACAGTTTTAAATTAACTTTGAGTTGGTAGTTATACCCATTCACCCCGACACCTTCTTTCACTTCTGCTGAACCACGGGTAGCCCCGTTACAATTATTATTATTATTATTGAACGGTGTGTTTGCGCGTGTTAACGAGCTACGGTATGGAGGCAAGCTCTGCATTGCTGAGACACATGAGTTCAAGCCCCACCGTCGACTGTCCTGGAGATGAAACAGCATACGAAAAGCTTTCTCCGACCATTTTCTGTGGTTTTTCCGTTTTCACTTCCAGGCAAATATCCGGACGATTCGTATTCATAGGCCACAGGAGATACCTTCCACTTCCTTACCCAACTGCATTCACCCTCATTCATTTTAACTTCATTAACTCCCCCGGCTTTGGTTGGCGTCAGAAAGGGCATCTGGCCGTAGAAATATGCCATGCAAATTAATCTCACTTCATTCGCGATCCCGTGTCAAGAAGTGGTAGATATACTGTAAAATTATTATTATTATTATTATTATTATTATTATTATTATTATTATTATTATTATTATTATTATTATGCGTGAATGGTCTCTTTCGGAACATACGAAGCTTTATTTATGATTTCGTTTGCGGAGGATCCAGGATGCTTTCATCTGTGACTAAAGATCCTCTTCCTTTCTTCCGTCCACTTGGTACTTCGTTCTCTAGAGTAACTCCCCACTTGTCAATTTTCTTCCTATATATATATATATATCGATTCATAATTTCTTCAGGTTGAATTTGTGCATTCTTCATATCCGCTTTTGTCTTTTGTGTTGTGAGGATAATTTAACGTATGAATTTCTTAATTCAAGTCCCTCTCAACATGTAAACAGAACTGCATGGACCCTTGTCCGTGTAGTTCTGTAATGTACTCTATCCCCTCCCCTTCTTGGTATGGCTAAGCGGATGCGGATGGCTTTGGTGAGTGTTGGGGGTAGCCATGTTGGGAGCTTTTGCCTGATCTTTCTACGAGACAGACGTGCCATGTAGTCTTATGTACTTTTTCCGGGGTTTATCCCGGTTTCCACCCTCTTTTGGGAATTTGGTTATGATGTATTTGTTTTACAGTTATTAATCTACCTGCTATGTAAATTTAATCCTTTTATGGTTTGATCTGCATTCTCCTCCAACCTCCCATCCTATTCCGGTTAGTATATGTCATATTATAAGATGTGTTCTTTCTTGATTTCATTACTGGCCCTTTTCTAAAACTCCTTTTCCTTCTGGTTTGTGGATTTAAATTTTACCAAGGTCAGTAATTTTCTGTACGCCTTTCCGTTTAGGAGGCGTTCAAACTTGTACCTTACCATTGTAACTCTGCATCCTTTATTACGCTGGTTTAAATCTGCTTATGTCAGATACCACTCGTATTATATCATGTTTTGTGGGAAATCTTGCCCAATTTCTTAGAGTGAATTATTTCACCTTCACTTTAAATGTTGAAAGGGGTTTCATGTATTTTACCCATCAGGTGGGGAAGCTAACCGTGAAAATGACTATCATTTAATGTAAAGAAGTACCGGTATGTAAAGAGAAAAATGAAACCACCTTTATTGCGGTGATTTGTCCGCATGTTTTATGTTTTTGGGGGGGTCCCCTTGGTGACTATTGTTTGATGTTTTTTTTTTTTTTAAGAGGTTGGGACTGATTCGATTTGGTGGTGTGACGCGTAGGTCTCGATTTCATGTGAGATCTACCCTGCATATTCTGGTTTGATATTTAATAATGCAATCTTACTTGGAGAGCGTCTGAGAGGAGAGATTTGTTCATTGCGATGTCCAGGAACCACTGATCTCTATACCTGGATGGCTGGTAGCTTGGGTAGCAGTAAGCCGAATAGAAGATGACTGGCGCAGTAAGATGGCAGCGAGCGCATGGTGCAGTAGACCACGAGGAGCGCGTTTGCTTTGTTTATGCTTAGTTCAGTGACGCCAGGCCTCTTGATTGTAGTTCCACGAGTGTTCTGTGCTGTGTTATTACAAAGCAAATAGTAGTGTATTTTACGAATTTAGGTTCGTTGCCTTGTAGTATACTTGTGGATTACAAGATTCAATTTAAATATGTATGTGTTTATCTGAAATATGAATGAAGAAACATTCTACGGGGTATTAACATACCGCAGTGTTCAGCTTATGGATGTACAAACAGAACCGATCAGCAGAAGGAGAAATCATTTCAACGGGGAGTTTTATACTGTACATAAGAATCTTCCTAGGGTAGTGTTTTGAGTTTTAGGTTTTTTGTATCTTTTTTCGCATATTCCGGGAGCAAAATGGCAATTAATTTTTGTAGGTTTCCTTTCTCGAGACCCGAACTTCTAAGATCATGGATTATCAGGCGGGAGAATTGGGAGCCTTCTAAAACAGCTGTTCTCTGCTCGGATCACTTAGAGGAAGACTGTTTTGATAGAAATGGACAAACTGTACACCTTAGAAGTGATGTACAGCCAACTGTTTTCAATTTTACTGATCATTAACAGCAAGTAAAGATTTACTTTTTTTCTCTCATAATTAAACTGACGGTTTCGATGAAATAATTGACGTGACCTTATAACAATCTTAGAAAATGAAGTCTGGAGGAATTCTAGACCTTATTTACATCAGTAATAATTATGGGTTTCAGACACTGGAGTGGTGGGAGAAGGGAAAGTGAGGTGGGTGTTTGAGGCTATCCCATTATTCTGTTCGTGGTATTTGGGACTCTTTTAACTGGTGTTACATATTTCTGATGATGACTATCAATATCGCTTTGCTAGCTGAATTTAATTAAAGAGGTCTGTAATAGTAAATTAAGCTGCAGGTAATGTGATATATTGACAAGTTTTGAATATTTGCTGGTTTTATAAACGTGTACATTTGCTTCAATGATATTTTAATTTGATAATATGCGCGTTATTTCATGGAAAGAGGAAACAGAAATTCAGTATCAAGCACCGATTACGATATGTCGAATCTAGGCCTGTATAGTGAGCTACGTTTATAGGTACACCATTTTAAGAATGCATAATTTCGTGGCATACATGTATACAATTTACAGCAATGTTTCCAGAAACTGGTTGTCACTCGTATTGTGTTACTGATCGCTAATTGCATGTATTCAGCACCTACGTTAATATTTGTCGGCCGTTATTATACACTCATGTTTATTGCTATCCCGGAGATTTACTGACCTCGGAATGACGTGTCAGTGATCCCAATGTCCTTATGCTTTCAGTGAACATGTCTCCATATTTTTAATTATTCCAATGCGCCATTAATTGCAACTTAAAATTGACTATATTATCATTGCTTCCCCATAAGAAGAGCTCTAGGTTGGGTACGCCAACATGGCGAACCGCGCGCTCAACTTGGCGTACTTTCTCCTGCAGCGGAGACCTGCCATAAGCGATCCATGTATAGAGATCAGTGCCAGGAACCTACCAACCCGCCCCAAGAAGTACATTTACTTTTATAACCTAATTAAGATTATTACACGCCATATTCATTTCTCAAGTAGCTTCGTGTATTCCTATTGGCCAATGTAAAATGGCACGTGATCTCCTTCCCGAGAAGGAACTTCATCATAATGCGTTACCAACCGCAGCACAATAAAAGCGCAATTAACGTCGTCCCAGTCCACGGTCTTTCCTCACGAAACTAGGGGCCTAACGCTGCTTCGCAGCTTCTAACCGTCCACACCAATGGTCTTGTCCACGGCAAGAATTCTAACTGTCCAGACCAATCGTCTTCCGTCCAGACCAATCGTCTTTCCTCACGAAACTAGGGGCCTAACGCCGCTTCGCGGCTTCTAACCGTCCGGACCAATGGTCTTGTCCACGGCAAGAATCAAACTAATAATCACCACCACCAGCTATCGAAGCAAGCGAAGCAAGCATAGTTCCTAAGTACAGAGGTTGGCAGCACTGAGCACTGCTAGAGAACATCCTTTCCGAGCATTGAACTGTAGGTATAACCTATAGTTCAATGTTTCCGAATAGGCCGCGAGCGAAGAAACAAACGACAGTCGCTACGCGTGAGTGCCTCCATGGCTGGACTAATGATAATTATTGATCTGTTACTATTTTCATTCTAGTTTTGTTCCGGATTATCTGCGATAATCTCTGTTATAAACTTTACCTTCTACGTATGAAAATACTGAATTAGGGAGTGTGCTCTGCTCCCCGAGAACTTCGGCCTGGTGATTTTAAGGTGATACCGTTGATATTGGATATCACCTCTCTGGTTGACCTTTTGTGTCAAGTCTTTGATTCTGCTGATTTTGAAATAATACGTAGTTTAGTGCTTGGAGTCTTCACTCCATTGCATGACTTTGTGCTTTGGTGTCAATGGCTATATGATCAGTCCTTGTTTTATCATCGGATTTTTTAAATTAGTTTCGGGAATTCCGCCCTCTCTTCCTGGTACGGATTTCAGCTCCTGTGATACTCTAAGGTATTTACTCCGTAATAAGATTCTGGTTTCATTTCTCTCCTTATTTCCCTGTTAATTTTACCTATTATAATACTTGTTCCTTTCTTAATCAAATATTTTTCCAAAAAGACAACGCAGATCATTTAACCTTGTAACCTTCATATTCCTTTATTAAATTTTATGCTCTAAATACTGTGTTATCCTTGTGACAACGTTGATAATTATACTCTGAATTCGGAAAGTTGGTACTGATATTAAGGTCACGTTGCAAGATCCACTCCTAGCTCGCTCTGCCGTTTAAATTACCTTGTGCTTGACGACACCACTGCGGAAATTGTGTTGTGGTGTAAGTGTATGGTGTGTCATTCTTAACCTACCTGAAACCTGTACTGGGTATCTTATTTTTACTTACCTAGCCATCGTGATATCCTGATTTTAAGTTTCTGGGGCTAGTGTGTGTTGTATTTTTAATTGAGTGATCCATATGTCACAGTGTTTTTCAGTTAACTTGCAACTCGGCACGTCACTCGATTATGTTGTTTCTTTATTATAACTCGCCCTTGTCTGACAGTACGTCACAGTGCTTCTGTGGAGTGACTCTGTAAGATTGGGGGCTTGAATGATTCCTGTGCTCTGAGGCCCTTACTTCTGCTTGAGTTGTATTTGTTACCCAATTGGTCGTTGTGCCTTTATTTGATTATACTTATTGGGTGCCCGTCGTTACTACGTTACTGTGTCTATACTTAATTGTGTCCCCTATGTGCTGCGGATTACTGCCATTATTTGATGTACTTGTAACTCTCCATGTATAAACGTGCGCCACTTAACACATAGGTATGTATTATTACTCCCCCAGTACAAGCGCAGCGTCACAGTGTTCAATTTGATCCCATATTTTTTATATATAATCAAACGTCACTGTATATATTATAATCGACCGTCACAGTGTCCAAGGGAAAGTCTTCAGTTTAACGACACTTTCTGGTTTCTGTAAGCCTCTTAACATGTCCATAGAATTTTAACCTCCCTTTCCTGAGACCTTTCTTCTGTGGATTTCCGGGATTGGAGGCGGTACCCCTCTTCCGTGTGTCTTGTCCTAAAATATTCCTCATGATTTTTCACTCTTCTTTCAGGATATTTTCGAGCTCGCCCTTTTTATGAAGTGTTCGAGTTTATACTCCATATAAAGCCTTCAGGTTTGATTGCAATATTGTGATATTTAATCATACCGTGGGGAGACATGCATTTTTTGTTGTAGATTTCTCTTGTTCTCCCATATGCTCTTCTGAGTTTTCGGACACGGTTGTTTTGGGCTACATTTTTCTTGTCTGGTTGGTTCGAGGATTTGGCCCAGATTATTATTATTATTATTATTATTATTATTATTATTATTATTATTATTATTATTATTATTATTATTATTTACCCAATTAAACTTTCCCTATATTTACTGGATGACTTCACAGTGGGGAAGTGTGTGCTGAATGGTATCCTGGACAGAACTGGTGGACAAAATCTTGATCTGTTCGTAACTCAGCTTTACCTCGCCGATGACCAAGAATGCTCTTTTCATTATGATCAGATCATGTTGATGACTTAAAATAACTTGTTGCTCATAACGTTCTTAAGGAATCTGCCATTTAGATGTGTGCGTAGCTTTCTTTTTATTCAGATACGACACCAGGAATATCTGTATGCGGTATTTTGTAACTCCTGTAAATCTCGTATCTCGCAAAACAACGGCAAAAAATGAAAGAGAGGAAGGAACAATGATCCAATTTATGTCCGGCTCCATGGCTAAAGGTTAGCGCGCTGGCCTTTGGTCACTGGGGTCCCGGCTTCGATTCTCAGCAGGGTCGGGAATTTTAATCATCATTGGTTAATTTCGCTGGCACAGGTGCGGAGTGTATGTGTCGTTTTCATCATAATTTCATCCTCATCATGACGCGCAGGTCGCCTACGGGAGTCGAATCAAAAGACCTGCACCTGGCAAGCCGAACGTGTCCTGGGACACTCCCTGCACTAAAATCCATACGCCATTTAATTTCATCCAATTTATGCAACAGTAGAGAAGGTTCCGAAAATTATATTTTGTACGTTGTTCCTCAATTTTTCCTGTGGAAGAAAGTGAAAATGTCATTTTTAAAGCTCCCGACTTCCCGTTCTTGCTGAAACGGCTAGGTAGTCTCCAGTATTGAACCAATACTTCTGAAGTAAATGGTGTCAAATTTCCCTGTTTGAAAATCAAGAACGGAGCGCGTTAGCCGTGTGGGTAGGGGCGCCCACCTGTAAGCTTGGATTCGGCAAGTAGTAGGTTCGAGCCCGAAGTTAACCATTTACACACCGGAAAAATGCTGGGGGCTGTACCTTAATTAAGGCCACCGCCTGATGCCATCCCCCTGCTAGCCCTTTCCTATCCCATCGTCGCCATAAGACCTATCTGTGTCGGCGCCACGTAAAACAAATTGCGAAAACCGAATAATCATAAATATGGCTTATATATCTGCCGGTCATGGCCATCCATCAAAGCTTGCTAATTCCAGGTGACCGTCAGCCGTAAGATACAACCTGCATGGTTGCTAGGTAACATTGTCTGAATATCAATTCGTCTTCTTGGTTCGAATGGGCCTACACTGGACCACACTAAACTTATTAATTTGTTGGGCTTTGATCTTTTCTCAGTATTGGCGCATTTTCTGCCGGTATAACGCCTTTCTTTCATCTGTACAGGGGCACCTTTCTTCCGATTTTTTTCCCCTGAAATCCACCGACTTCCTTCAAGGTACGTCGTACAGACTGTCCATCTTGAAGATCTGATATTCCCAGTTCTTTAACGTCTTTCTCAGTTTCTGTCAGCCAACTGGTACGGATCTTCTTGTTCTGCCAGAAGATGAACAGGCGATTGGTCAGTCTTTTGGAAGGCAGTCTCACTATATGGCCACAGAAGGCTACTCTCTATTTCCTAGCACAATCAGAGAATCATTCTACATGTTCGTAGAGCTCGGAATTGTGTCGTCTACGGAATTCTTCATCTTCCTTTACCGGACCTAAGACCTTCCTGAGAATTAATAATCAGTCAATCAATACTGATCTGCATTTAGGGCAGTCGCCCAGGTGGCAGATTCCCTATCTGTTGTTTTCCTAGCCTTTTCTTAAATGATTTCAAAGAAATTGGAAATTTATTGAACATCTCCCTTGGTAAGTTATTCCAATCCCTAACTCCCTTTCCTATAAATGAATATTTGCCCCAATTTGTCCTCTTGAATTCCAACTTCATCTTCATATTGTGATCTCTCCAACTTTAAAAAACGCCACTCAAACGTATTCGTCCACTAGTATAATTCCACGCCATCTATCCACTTATAGCTCGGATCATACCACTTAGTCGAGCAGCTCGTCTCCTTTCTCCCAAGTCTTTCCAGCCCAAACTTTGCAACATTTTTGTAACACTACTCTTTTGTCGGAAATCACCCAGAACAAATCGAGCTGCTTTTCTTTGGATTTCTTCCAGTTGTTGAATCAAGTAATCCTGGTGAGGGGTCCATATACTGGAACCATACTCTAGTTGGGGCCTTACCAGAGACTTATATGCCCTCTCCTTTACATTCTTACTACAACCCCTAAACACCCTCGTTACCATGTGCAGAGATCTGTACCCTTTTGTAACGGTTCAAATCCCGTTACAAGATGATATCTGTATTTTTATTATTGTATGATTTTATCTGTATTATTATTATTATTATTATTATTATGTCAGTATTATTATTATGTTATCTGTGATATTGTTACTATTATTGTAATTATCCGTTTTATTCAATTCGATTTTGCAATTGCCTGTTGATTGTAAGATTGTACTTAGATGTATGCATATATACGTATGTGTAGTATAACACTCAATACCTGTACAGTGAGAATTGTTGTATATATCAGAGATTGGAAGTGACGTTGTTATATTGCGATACCAGTGGAGATTCTGCCAAGTCATCGCCGCGCCATGGCTACGGCATTGTATTTATTTAGATATGCGCTCACGGAGTTAGCCGCCTCCGGGCTATTTCACCACTGTATGTAATATCTGTCGCGTAGGTGGGAGTATGTCATTGTTATTTCTGGAGATTACGTAGCGGTGTCAACCAACGTCTATATAAGGTGGATGCATATTGTAGCGTCAGTCATTAGTTATACGGATGCAGTACAGTGAAGTAGTCTACTAGATCAAGAGGCCTTAGTTGGTCAGTCAACCAGTGTGAACGAGAGATGGTGAAGACTCAGTGAGCCATTATTGGTCATTGAGAGAGTGAGACCAAATGGTTGGTCCGTCACTTAGTGGAAGACACGGACGCAAGGCTTACCATGGAGTCAGAGAGGGCAACCCTGGACCTGCCAAGAGGTCATACCATATTGACTTACAAAGAAGTCAGATGATATGGAGAAGAAGCAGTCACAAGGATGTATCACCAAGTTAGGCGTGACACATCTACAGTAAACACCAGATCAAAGGAATACGTCGTAATTACACTCAAAGTGTTGAAGGTACAGTCAAGTGAATCAGTGAGGGAAATATTTCGTATAAATTGTTAAATGACCGGTCAAGAAGAATTCAAATTCATGCCTAGTTTCTTTCAGTTGCAATGTCATAATTTCATATTCTCATCTGTTTTATCGCAACAAGACTCACTATTTTTTGATATATTATTTAAAGAATATATATTGTTCTATCAAGCGAATTCATAGTTTCATTTCATTGACAGTAAAATATCTTAACCTCAAAATTAATGGGGAAACCGAACGCCAATCTCCTTTTCCCAGAACTTATATGGTATGTTGTCAAAAGTAAGCTTATTACCCCACACCCTAGAGATAGTCAAGAGTCTCATTCTATTATTGCTGTACTGAGTGACAGCTGGCGCCCTTCAAATAACGTATGTGTAAGTAAGCAGGTAACAAGTAAGTGTGAGTACAAGGTCCGACGTGTGTGTATTTTATTTAATGAATGTTAATTTTTATAATTTCCATTTTAAATGCAGATATTCAGATTTTTCAAGTTAAATGCAGTTTTATATGTTTATAAAATTAGTCAGTCAGCGACTTAGAAAACTCACAAAGTGTCGACGCAACGTGGGACTCGAATAAATTCAGAATCTCTTCTGAATGACAGCATATCATAGGTTCATTTGGGAAGAGTATGCACATTTAAGCCAGCGGAATTATTACCGGTAAATTTCAGGACTATAATTTTGTGATATATATTTGTATTTTGGGGATATGTCAAGGGATTTGAAGAGGGAAATTAATTTGAGATCGCGTACTATCACTAGTGAACCTAAGATGGACAAGGAAGACAATAACAAGTCATGTGAGGACGAGGTCATTGCTTCGGCGGACATCCAAGGTGAAATTCAGAGTAGGGAGCAGGTGAAGACGATGGAAGCTGCTGAGGTAATTCAGAAAAGTGCAGAAATTGAGAAGCACACTGAAACTCAAAAGGAAGTTTCAGGGGCAATGACCTTACAACATTTTAACTTGCTGATGGCCAAAATGACCGAGCTCAACAATGAAAACTGTAAGAAAATGACTAGTAGTAGTGAAAATTGCAATAAACAGATTAACTCTCTAAGTAATAAAATGGAACAAATAATTAGTAGTAACGAAAATAGTAAGGAAGAGATGAAAGAATTAATTAGTACTAATAATGAAAATTGTAATAAACAGATTAACTCTCTAAGTAATAAAATGGAACAAATAATTAGTAGTAACGAAAATAGTAAGGAAGAGATGAAAGAATTAATTAGTACTAATAATGAAAATTGTAATAAACAGATTAACTCTTTATGTAATAAAATGGAACAAATGATTGATATTAGTAATGAAAATAATAAGAAACAAATGGAAGAATTAATTGGCAGTAATAAAGAAAATTTTAATGTGACCAATGAGTAAATAGATGCTTTAAGTGAATCACTAAATTATAAAATAGATACTAAGATAGTAGAGGTAACTAGTCAAATATCTAAGTTAGAAGGTAAGGTAAATAAAGAGTGTGTTGACCTTAGAGAAGAAATGGAGTCGAGTCGGAGCGATCTTCATACTCAAATTAAGCATGGTAAAGGAACTGGTGCAGAGAATATCGTAGAATTAAGTGATGAAAGTTCTAGTAATCGGGAAGAAATTCATGAGGTAGTCGAGAAAAGATTGGACAAAATTTGCAGTGCAGTTGGGGAAGAGATGGGGGAACAGGTTAGTAGAAATGAGCAAGTTGAAAGCAAACTTGTGGAGGTCACTGAACTACGGAACGAACAGGAAACGCTATCACAGCAGGTAAGAGAAAGAGAGGAAGAATTGAAGGAAGAAGTGAGAATAGAGGAAGAGAATGCTGAGAGAGTAGCGGTAGAAGAAATTTTGAGTTGCCAGGAAGTGATACGGCAGGAATTTGAATTTGCAAGTGAGTCGGCGGGTGAGTTGATAGCGAGTGGTTTGTTCAGTAGGGATCGTGAGTAACCAGGTTTTCTGGAAAACAGTTCAGCTCTATAGAATTTGTAAAAGTAGTTGAGAAAAGTTTTGCAAGTAAGTTGAGGAATAATGTTATTGAATGGGAATACGTGTTGGAGATTTTGTCTAATGTTTTTATCGGTGAAAGTAAAATATGGTTTCGAGTGTACTGGGATAATAGGTCTAATTTAGAAGAGATTAAAGTGTTCATTGATAGGCTTTGGGAGGAATGTGTGCTAGGGCGCGCGTGCGAGAGAGAGCGCATGATGTCTGGGGAAAGTAGTACCGTAGAGAGAGAGGGGAAAATGTTAGCCGTGTATCAGAGGAGAGGGGGTGATCATGATCCGCAGAGGATTAATAGTTGTGTTGATGGTGATAGTGGTCAGAAGAGTAACGAGAGAGAATCGGAAGATGGGAGGCGTATGGATTTGATTTGTGAGAGAGAGGATCGGAAGAGTAATCAGAGAGAATCGGAAGATGGGAGGCGTATGTATTTGAGTTGTGAAAGAGAGGGTCAGAGGAGTAATCAGAGAGAATCGGAAGATGGGAGGCGTACGGATTTGAGTTATCAGAGGGATTATAATAGTCATAATATGAAGGTTATCAAAGTGTCGTTATCGAGTCGGAGTATTTCAGATTCACAGGGAATCGGGTAAATTAAGTGAACAGTCCGAAGGTAGAAGTTGTACAGGTATGTAGTATAAGTAGTTATGTAGTGAAAGTAGATTTAAGTATAGTGTGATTGTGACCTAAGTAATGTTAAGTGAGATATTTAAGTACTGACGTAGCCGTAGATAATGAAGTAATTAATGGTAGTAGTAAGGTAGACGTAAGAAGTGTTCTGTTAAGTGATGTAAGTACTTGTAATGCCGAGAATGTGATGTAAGTAGTGAGGGAATAACTCCGATGATGGAAATTGTGATATGAAGAAGGTAAGTGAAGGTACTATCAGATCTTATAACAGCCGTTGGGTGAGTCAAAGTGAGTAAATAAAATGATAGCGGTACCAATCATAATTGAAGATAATTGTAAGTTTCAGCCACGCCTTGTTATACCAAAACTTGTGTATTCAGTTATTATAGGAGCTGACTTGGTTGCAAATCATGAAAGTAGAATAGACTTTAATTTAGGTAGTGTGTGTTTGTTCTGGGAGGAAACTAGCAAAGAAGTACGTGTTAATTATGATGGTCTGAGGTAAGTGTGGTGGTGACGTGTGTTCTTTGAAATATATGAGAGGTAAGTGAAGTTGTTCCTAGTGAGAGGAAATGTTTTGTTGGGTGTGTTACGTGTCTATAGCGACCTGTATCCGAGGGATAGTCGGTATGAGGCAGTGACGTGAGGTAATTTGAGTGAATTACAGGAGGAGTAATTGTGTTCGATGTTAGGTAAGCATCGAGATGTATTTAGTGGTAAGTGAGGAAGAACACGTATGTGAACATAAATTTGTAGTAAATGACCATTGATCGTTTGTGGGAGGTAAGTACCCCATTCAACTTAAAAATGCTAGTGACGTCTAAGAACAAATAAACATTATGCTGGATTACGGAATAATTGAACCATCTTGTAGCCATGGTATTGAACCTTTAAATATTGTTGCCAAGAAGGATGTGATTTCTTGAGATATATAAGTTTATAAGGGCAAAATTGATTCAGTTTGAGTGACAAGGTGCTACTCAGAGTTCCATTTTCATCATCTGCAGAGGCGGGAAATATGTTGAAGATATTTTGTATCAGGGGTATTTCACTATTGTGAACCGTATCGGGGAGTGTGCATAGTCTTTAAATTCAGGAAGGGGATATTGTCGCTATTTATAGTATAATGAATGTAAAGAAGTACGTCACGTGAGATTTGTTGAGATAAGAATAAGATGATTAATTTTTGTGAGAAACTGGCAAAATAAAACTAACATCTGCGATTTGCGTGTGAACCAAGTGTCGTATTGGTGCATTGGAAGAATAAGTGCTACATTGTCATGTTCTGTGTGACAAAACTGAGAACAGGACATTGGACAGTTATCTGCGATAACAATATGCGAGAAAAGTTCTCATATAAGTGAATTTTCACAAAATGTTTAAAAAAAGAAGAATGTAGTGTAATCATTTAAAATTATTTGTGTGTGTTAAATTAAGGGCTATGCTCTTGTGAATTGTATGAGAATGGGACACTGGACAGTTAACTGCGATGACAATGTGCGAGAAAAATTCTCATATATGTGATGTATTATAAAATGTATGGATGCTGAAAAAGAAAATTATTGTTGTATACTTATTTAAAGTGTTTATATGTGTCAGTGTTATATATATAATTTTGTTCATAAATCAATCGATTCTTTGTTCTTCGATTTATTTATGAGGGAGGCGAATTGTAACTGTTCAAATCCCGTTACAAGATGATATCTGTATTTTTATTATTGTATGATTTTATCTGTATTTTATTATTATTATTATTATTATTATTATTATTACTATGTCAGTATTATTATTATGTTATCTGTGATATTGTTATTATTATTGTAATTATCCGTTTTATTCAATTCGATTTTGCAATTGCCTGTTGCTTGCAAGATTGTACTTAGATGTATGCATATATACGTATGTGTAGTATAACACTCAATACCTGTACAGTGAGAATTGTTGTATATATCAGAGATTGGAAGTGACGTTGTTATATTGCGATACCAGTGGAGATTCTGCCAAGTCATCGCCGCGCCATGGCTACGGCATTGTATTTATTTAGATATGCGCTCACGGAGTTAGCCGCCTCCGGGCTATTTCACCACTGTATGTAATATCTGTCGCGTAGGTGGGAGTATGTCATTGTTATTTCTGGAGATTACGTAGCGGTGTCAACCAACGTCTATATAAGGTGGATGCATATTGTAGCGTCAGTCATTAGTTATACGGATGCAGTACAGTGAAGTAGTCTACTAGATCAAGAGGCCTTAGTTGGTCAGTCAACCAGTGTGAACGAGAGATGGTGAAGACTCAGTGAGCCATTATTGGTCATTGAGAGAGTGAGACCAAATGGTTGGTCCGTCACTTAGTGGAAGACACGGACGCAAGGCTTACCATGGAGTCAGAGAGGGCAACTCTGGACCTGCCAAGAGGTCATACCATATTGACTTACAAAGAAGTCAGATGATATGGAGAAGAAGCAGTCACAAGGATGTATCACCAAGTTAGGCGTGACACATCTACAGTAAACACCAGATCAAAGGAATACGTCGTAATTACACTCAAAGTGTTGAAGGTACAGTCAAGTGAATCAGTGAGGGAAATATTTCGTATAAATTGTTAAATGTCCGGTCAAGAAGAATTCAAATTCATGCCTAGTTTCTTTCAGTTGCAATGTCATAATTTCATATTCTCATCTGTTTTATCGCAACAAGACTCACTATTTTTTGATATATTATTTAAAGAATATATATTGTTCTATCAAGCGAATTCATAGTTTCATTTCATTGACAGTAAAATATCTTAACCTCAAAATTAATGGGGAAACCGAACGCCAAGCTCCTTTTCCCAGAACTTATATGGTATGTTGTCAAAAGTAAGCTTATTACCCCACACCCTAGAGATAGTCAAGAGTCTCATTCTATTATTGCTGTACTGAGTGACAGCTGGCGCCCTTCAAATAACGTATGTGTAAGTAAGCAGGTAACAAGTAAGTGTGAGTACAAGGTCCGACGTGTGTATATTTTATTTAATGAATGTTAATTTTTATAATTTCCATTTTAAATGCAGATATTCAGATTTTTCAAGTTAAATGCAGTTTTATATGTTTGTAAAATTAGTCAGTCAGCGACTTAGAAAACTCACACTTTATTTACAATCATATTTATGTGATCACCCCAATATTGATCTTTCCTTATATTAACACCTAGATACTTACAATGATCCCAGAGGGAACTTTTACCCCATTAACACAATCATTAAACCTGGTTTATCATCATACCATTGCCTGCTCTCAGTCTCACAACATTATCGAGGTCATTTTGCAGTTGCTCACAATCTTGTAACTTATTTATTACTCTGTACAGAATAACATCATCCGCAAAAAGCCTTACCTCCGATTGCACTTCTTTACTCATATTATTTATTTATTTATTTATTTATTTATTTATTTATTTATTTATTTATTTATTTATTTAATAGTGCCTTGTTTACAGTGGTGAAGGTAGGGCTCGAGGCCCTCTCTTACACTTAATCTCTCTCTCACACTTAACCACATAAACATAAAGGTCCAATAATACTGCCTTGAGGAATTCCCCTCTCCCTGACTCTTCCCATCAGACCTCTTCGGTTCAACGAAAGACACTCCATGGCATTCAGACCTTCTGGTCGTATGACTGGCGTGTAGTGCTTCCGTTTCAGATTGCATGATAGGCATTTTTTGTTATAAGTGTTCTTTGTCAGGTGGCGGTGATGGTGATTATTGTTTTAAGAGGAAGTACAACTAGGCAACCATCCTCTATTGTATATAACACTAATCAGAGGGAAAAATTGGAAGGGGTCCGACACTTCGAAAAATGAAGATATCGGCCAAAGGAAGACAAGGGCCACGAAGGGCGTGAAAATGAGACTCCCTAGACCTCGCAAACCTAATAGCGTCGGGGTCGGAAAAGAACAAGTGTTGACCAAGAGAGGTCGGATAGGATAGATGAAAGTGAGGAGCCTGGCACAAGTAAGTAGAAGCAATGCCAGGACTCAGCTAGGGGCCCCGTGGTCGCCAACCCACGCTCCAAAGTTCATTGCCCCTGAGGCCTGTTCTTTGTCAGTCGATAGGCCAGTTCCAGCTTGTTGACTCTCATGGATAATGATGCTGTTTCTGATAATTCGGGTTTAATCCATTCGTCGAGATACTTAAATTTATCAGTCCTCTTGATTTTCTCCCGTTCTAGTAGTATCTCTCTGCTAGCTTCCTTGATGTTGGTCAAGAACTCTGTTTCCTCCAAAGACACATGAAGATCCACTTAGGCTGCCTGTTTTCTGGGGCAGTTGATCTGTATCCAGCGAATCGGCTACCAGTGCCATGTCGTCATCAAATGCCAGAAAATCTACAACCAGCCCACTCTGGATACCCAAGTTGGTCAGTTGACCGTCCATTCATTCCTTACGTAACAGCCTGCATGGTTGTTAGGTTACACTTCCGTCACATATTTTGTTACATATATTACCGTCCCCGGCTCTAAGATTGATTGAGAGGTGCTGTATCTCTTCTGAGTGGCGGTGATGGTGGTGATTATTGTTTTAAGAGGAAGTACAACTAGGCAACCATCCTCTATATAACACTAATCAGAGGGAAAAATGGAAGGGATCTGACACTTCGAAAAATGAATGTATCGGCCAAAGGAAGACAAGGGCCACGAAGGGCGTGAAAATGAAAGACTCCCTAGCCCTCGCAAACATAATAGCGTCGGGGTTGGAAAAGAACAAGAGTTGACCAAGGGAGGTCAGATAGGATAGATGAAAGTGAGGAGCCCCTGAGGCCCCTTTTAGTCGCCTCTTACGACAGACAGGGAATACCGTGAGTGTTATTCTACCGCCCCCACCCACAGGGGGAGTATCTCTTCTGATGCCACTAATCTCCTCTAAATGGCATTACTGCCGGAGGAGTTATGAAGTTACATTTTCTCCAGCTGCACGAAATCGTGACTTGTAGACAAGAGGTATACCAGCTAATCACATGTAACATGAGAAATCTGTGTCAAGTAGAATTGAAAAAATCAAATAAATTAGGATTGTTTCAACGATTTATTTTTACTATGTACAAACGTCACTTGAAGAACTATAGACTACGACGATATTCATTCATTGAAGACTAGAAGAACGAAGCATGGCCACATACTCTGTTTCCATGGACAGTAGGGTGGTATGATCCAAGAAGACCTGTAACAAAAGAAAATGGAAATTGTTTCAAACATGATCAAAGTTTGTTGTTCAACTTTTGAAATTCGCATAATCCAACTGTCTCCTGTTCCCTTCTCTTGAGCAATGCAGTATTTTAGAATCCATCTCTTGACAGAGGCCAGAACAAAGAAGCTTCCGCTGAAGTCCAGTCTCATTTATGGCCGTGACAATATGGAACCTGTTGGGGTGTGTGTACTGATAAGTAGACCTCGGATTTTTAGGTGGTAATTGGTTAGAATGCAAAGTAATCTGGTTCGTAGGAAATATTGTGCAACCCTTTCTTCCATAATGTAGGAAGGGTAACATAAATTACAGGAGTTCTATAGACTGTACCCCTAATGTCTATGCAAATCTCAAACCATAACTGTTGTACAGGGTAGACTATACTTGTTACTCGTTTCAGTAACTTTGCATTCTAACCTATGAGTACCTAAAAATCCGGACTCTACTGATAAGTAATAGCATTCGGAGCACGAACAGTGTTATGAAAAGTTTTGCTCGTAGGGTTAGTTGTACTGTCCAGTGAGGAAAACAATGGCAAGCTCCTCGCACTGTTCTTTAATGTGAATCAAACTCGAGCCATTCTGACGCCCCACTCCGTATGACCGAAAATAATGTTCCGCGATAAACACCTTCTCTGTTGTGAAAACCATAACTGCAGGACCATCACAACACTGAATTCACAATATGTCAAACTATTATTTACAATAAATAAATACCTTTTCTTCTCCTAGAGGGATGCGGAAAGCAGGAGAGTAATAATATCAGTGTCGTTTGCTTTATTGCTTACCGTTTAACTGACACTTTCTGTGATGTACCCGTAGTGAGGTGAGCTTAATTCTGTAACGCTCCCGGTGGCATGCCGTTCGTTTCGCCGCCCTTGGTTTTTCTGTCAAAGGTGGTGGTGGTGGTGATTATTGTTTTAAGAGGAAGTACAACTAGGCAACCATCCTCTATATAACACTAATCAGAGGGAAAATATGAAAGGGGTCCGACACTTCGAAAAATGAAGGTATCGGCCAAAGAAAGACAAGGGCCACGAAGGGCGTGAAAATGAATCCCTAGCCCTCGCAAACCTAATAGCGTCGTGGTCGGAAAAAACAAGAGTTGACCAAGGGAGGTCGGATAGGATAGATGAAAGTGAGGAGCCTGGCACAAGTAAGTGGAAGCAATGTCAGGACTCAGCTGAGGGCCCCGTGGTCGCCAACCCACGCTCCAAAATTCAGAGCCCCTGGGGCCCCTTTTAGTCGCCTCTTACGACAGGCAGGGGATACCGTGGGTGTTATTCTATCGCCCCCACCCACAGGGGGTTCTTCTGTCAAATTTGCTGGCTACATATTATACATGGTTAATAGAGCATTGTAAGTCATGAAGAGGATTAAAAATGAAGTACAAACTGTTTCAAACAATGTCACGACTTATTCTTCTTCGTAGGTTTGTTATCGCCCCCTCCTCCTGTGTGCGTAGCAAACTAGAACATGTTGACAAGAAAACAGTTTTGTGGTAAATTAGTCCAGATTGCCGTATTATCCTTTCCTGAAACGAAAGTCCCATCGGTATCTGGTAAATCACTTCCAATATTGGTTTCCTCTCAAAAAAAAATAATTCTCAGTGTCCGTCTTACGATCACATTCTTGTAAAATATTTTCTTCCTCCGCCTCATATCCAATAATTTCGCCTTTATCAAGGATCCCTAGTTAAGGAAGTCCGCCAACTATGAAGGAAATGTATAACTCGGAATTGATGAATGAAAACACTCCACCGCTACGAAAACGTCACCTTCCTTACATGGCGCACTGCGGTCTAACGGTCGACCCTGTGTTTATCCACACTTCGCTCAAGGACAAAGCAAGAAATACAAATAATATCGACCATAATTTACAGTTTAACAAGGGTACAGAAGCTACAATGGGAAAAAAAAACACTGTAGACATCAACCAGTATTATCACTGAGTGAAGGGAAAACGGCGGTGAAGGGGCCGACGCGCGACCAACTGAGGGTTAATATTAAAAGTGGACAGAAGATAAATAGGAATATAATTAATTTGCAGTGGGAAACTATTCCTTCAAAAGGGAGAAGATTAGGAAAAATCTTCTTATACCTGTATAAAGGGTTGAGTACAGGCGAAGGGATGGGCCAAGACATTGTCCCTCCCCGACCAATCTATCACTCATGGAAGACCCATGTTGGGTGTCGCCTAATACTACGATGAAAATGCTCCGGTGCCCCATCATCATTGATGGTAGGGGTAACGGACCGTAACTCAGAAGATATCTGGTTTGAGACTAATGTCTATGGAACCATTTTTTATTCGTTTGTTTCGTATTGCCCCTTCTGTAAATATTTGAACCTTTTTGAAGGAAAGTCTGTATAATGAAAAGATCTATAATTGTGCATTTAAAAATTCCTTCCTTTCTCTCTCTGGCAGTCAACAAGTGATAAAATTACAAATTTTACTAAGCTCGTGGCCATCCGTCTCCTTGCCTGAATGGTCAGCGTATAACCCTTAGGTTTAGAAGGGACGGGGTTCGCTTCCTGGTCGGGTCAGGGATATTTTAGTCTCGTGTGGCACGGGAACTGAGATGGTGGTGGTAGTGAGTTTTGTTTTAAGAGCAAGTACAACGAGGTAATCATCCTCTCTGAACAAATAAGTGGAAGAGAATTTTAAAATATAAAAACGAAATTATTTATTCAACAAAGTAATTTGGAAACGCAGTACAAAATAAAACAAAACAAAAACATTATAGATTTAGGCCGAAGAAAAGACTAACGCATCAAAAGGAAATGTACGTTCCCTGAGTAACAGTACACTTGTAATTTATATACCCTTGATAAGTCCACTGTCGCACATAAAGCGGATGACGAGATCAGCAGTAGTCGCGTCATCGGCTAGTATGCGTTCGAGTGTTTCCTGCAGGCCGAGGCCCCGTCTTAGGCCAGAGAGATCGGCGCACTCTGTGAGGATGTGGGCCACCGGGAACTGAGAGTTTGTATTTTTCTCTATACTGTCTTCTTCATACACACACAGCACACGATTTGAGTCACGTAGCTGTCAGTTGACATTCAGAAGATAGTGAGTTCGAGTCCCACTACTGTGCTCTCTCATTTGACATCAGGTAAGTGCAGGGATGAACTTTTCTCCCCACTCCCAACCCTTTCCATTCCCATTGTTGCCATAAGACTAATCCGTGTCGGTGCGACGTAAAACAAACAGGTTAACAACTTTTTCACCGTTGAGTTTAGCAAATTATGGAATATCGGACAAAACGAACAGAAGACGATCTTTGGAAAAGAAGCAGCAAACCAGAAAGGTGTGATGCAAGTAGATCAGGCGGTTAAGGAAATCAAACAGGAATTTGGAAAGGGAATCACAATCCAATGAGAGGAAATGAAAACTTCGAGATTTGCCGATGATATTGTTATTTTATCTGAGTCTGCAAATTATCTGGAGAAATTGTTGAGTGGTTTGGAGGAGTCTTGGGGAAGGAGTACACGGTGTAAATGAACAAGTCCAAACCAAACGTAATGGTGTGCAGTCGAACGAAGACAGATGATGCAGGAAGTATTAGGTTTGGAATTGTTCATGGAAGTAGATGAATATTGTTACTTTGTTAGTAAAATAACCAATGATGGCAGAAGTTAGGAGGACATAAAATGCAACTAATTCAAGCAAGGAAGGCCTTTCTTAAGAAAACCAGGAATTAGAAAGATGCTTTTGAAAACTTTTGTCTGGAGTGTATCGTTGTATGGAAGTGAAACATAGACGTTAATTAACTCGGAAAGAAATTCAATAGAAGGTTCTTTAATGTGGTGTTAGAGAAGAATGCTAAAGTTGGGATGGGTAGGTCGAGTCACAAATGAAGAGATATTGAATCAAATTCGCTAAATTTGTCGAGAAGAAGAGATAGAATAATAGGACACACCCTAAAATGCCCAGAACTTGTTCGGTTTTTCAGCTAAGTGTAGGCGTAAGAAGGATAGGATTATATGACAAGCAGATTAGAGATGGTGGTGGTGATTATTGTTTTAAGAGGAAGTACAACTAGGTAACCATCCTCTATATAACACTAATCAGAGAGGAAAAATGGAAGGGGTCCGACACTTCGAAAAATGAAGGTATCGGCCAAAGGAAGACAAGGGCCACGAAGGGCATGAAAATGAAAGACTCCCTAGCCCTCGCAAACCTAATAGCGTCGGGGTCGGAAAAGAACAAGAGTTGACCAAGAGAGGTCTCATAGGATAGATGAGGGTGAGGAGCCTGGCACAAGTAAGTGGAAGCAATGCCAGGACTCAGCTGAGGGCCCCGTGGTCGCCAACCCACGTTCCAAAGTTCTGAGGCCCCTTTTAGTCGCCTCTTACGACAGGCAGGGGATACCGTGGGTGTTATTCTACCGCCCCCACCCACAGGGGGAAGCAGATTAGAGAATAAATATAAAGGTTAGCATAGGATAGGGTGGCATGAGGAGCTGTTGTATCAGACCATTCTGTGGACTGATGACTCAAACAACAACATATTGGAATCTGTGATAGACTCCTGGAATCTGGTACTTGCTAAATATGTTCCATAAAGTGAGATTCGCGGGGGAATGTCCAATTGTAGCTGATGTTGAGGTGAGAGAAGAAGTTTGGTTTGCTATCATACTGAGGTGAGATTGCTCTGTTATCTTACTGTTCTGAGGGGCCCGATTATCAATATAGTGGTAGTGAGGGTGTTCAGGAATAATACAGATACCCTCAGCTATCGTCGTAGGTACATACGAAGCAGAGATAAAATAGTATACAATATTAGTTGATAGCTCAAAAATATACGTGGTAGAAGAAGTGGCACGATATAATAATCATAATAATAAGAATAATAATTTACAGCAGAATTTGCTCAGTGAGAAGGAATAGGACCAAAAGAAGGTTACAGGAACAAGAAAATCTTGAATTTAACAAAGCAAACAGGATATGTATTTAACAGATAATAAAAATAGTAAATATTTTTCAACAAGTTTAGTAAATCGCAGACAAGAGTTTGCTAGACTGAAATATATAGAGGAAACCTTATAAGACAAGGAAAATGTGCCACATTTACTATATAAAACATCAAAACCGTATGAATAAGTATAAAGGATACAATGAAGAATAATATAAGTCGATATAGAGGAAGCAACCTGAAAGAAAAAGTGAAAAGAAGGAAAAAAGGATAAAAATGAAGTAGGGATTGAACGGGGAAAGGGATTCTCTTCGCCGGGTGAAGTTACGCTGCAGAATGTGTTAAATAAACATTATTCCAAAAGGTAACGATGGTCCAAGGAAATAGATATTGTGATTTCAAAATTCCATTGTCCGTAGTACAGTTCGTGTTTGAAAGGTTTTAGTCGAAATAATGTCTTGCATATATATTTGATGCCGTAATAAGCTGGCCAAAGTAAAGTTCAAGTGGGGCAGATGGCCCAATGAAGAATTTAATGTCCAAATGACATTATGATAAAACTTGCTCACCGGATAACCTGAAGAAAATAACAGTCCAGATGGTAAATGACAATATCGAACGTAGCAGTAGTATGGCTGCTTCCACCACTCCGTAACGAAGCCAGACTCAATATTTTGAGCGGTGGAGCGAGATTATATAATCGTACAGAAACATCGAGAAGAATAGAGAAGTTGAAAACCAGCATATTCCAGAAACGTCATAATCACGTGTCCATTAGAGGTTAGCGCAAGCACACACACAGGTAGAGGAGGCGGTGCGTGGAGAAGAAGATGACGTCAGGATCGCGTGATGAACAGAGTAGGCAGGCGACAGGTGAGCATAACAGAAGAGTGAATGAAGCTGTGGTAGCGTGATCGGCGAAAGGTAGGATGTGTACGTAGCGGTAGCGGAGATCGTAACAATGTTGAGGGCTCACCTGTCAATAATAATTGTGGTAGTGGTCCTCGTGGTGCAGATCTTGGTGGTAGTGATGGTGATGTACAGGGAGCCTCTTGATCTTGTGGTGATGGACAGTGTGCAGCTTCACTGGGACGTGCAGAATGTGAATGTCACTGTGAACACACACAAAGAAGTCACAATTGTTTAGAGGTAGATAAAGAAGTCGGGCTTCATTATGGACAATATCAGGTTTACACTTGTTTCCTTCATTATCATTCTGTTACAAAGATATCGCGTTCAGTCGTTGCAACGACAATAGGTGCAGCACGATACAATGTATTACAATGTAGAAGCACGTTAGTTCTGTAATAAATGGTCATATTCAGGGTGAATCACCTAAAACGTGATTCCCAAATAAATACTTCTGAAGTAAAGGGTGCTACTGATGTGCTATTTTCACAGTAAATAAGAGTAACTAAGGTCTCATTATTTTATCCCGTACAAAGATTTGAATAATTATTAGAATGTGTATTGAGACAAATTTTCCGTAATTTTTAAACACGAGTAATGTTAGCTGATTAGAGTCTACGTAGAGTTAACAAGTGTCAGAATCAGCTGAGTGGCTGCGCATTTTGATCATCTTTTGTTTTGATAAACAATAGTTTTTTGTCTTATTATTGAAGCGTCATGAAATGAGACGGATGCGTTTTGTTTTGATCTACTGTTATGAGAATAATAACAGTACTTCTAAATTCATATAAGGAAATCAAATGTCGAAGACAGTAGAGGAACATGTGACACATTCCATTTCTCTTTATGAATCTGTGTAAAATTGTTTATATGACACTGGATGTGGTGAATACAACACAAATTCTTTCCTATACATTGGTAAATAAAAATGTGAACTCCAAATTTATTTTATATGTGAAATGTCTTCTCTTTTTTGTTATTCTGCGTAAATTCGAACGATTAGAGACATTTGAAAAGCAGATGCTGTTGGTGAAACATGACGAAGTCTCTATCTTTCTGAAAGACATTAATGTTATGTCCGTAGCACCGTTTAGAAAAGGGCTCGTTCAGGTAATTTTCTCATCCATTTTAAGAGTTAGGAAAGGAATGATTATTTTTAATCGACGTCATTCGCCCACAATAAGAGAGCTGTCCGTCCGCACTCTGTTTTGACTCTGCAGGCATTAACTGTGCTGAGGTTAGAGGTGAACAGTGTTTGTAACATTCATTCTAGGGTACGACCATACCCCGCCGACCAGTATGTGCTCCTGTTGAACAACTTCGGCCATTTGAACGGGAAGCTGGATGGACGTATCGACGGATTGCTACACATGTTGGGTGCAATGTATTGGTAGTGTATCGCTGCTTTCAGCAGTGGTCTGTGGAACATTCTCCACACCCGTAGACCAGGGGCCTGTTCCACGAACGAACTTTACAACTTTTCAACTTTGCACTTTTCACTTTTCAATTTCTGTTCCACCATGAACTAGGCTGTACTTTTCAATTTCTTCGCAAAGTGAAAAGTCTTTGCGAATGAGTGATCCGATCGAGTTTATTCCATGAGCAAACTGTATAGGCCTAATACTCTATGATTTTAATGCATTACTTTTCGCGGCGACCTTGGCGGTATAATTGTCGTACCGTTAAAGTTTTTATCGTGGGAAAGAAAGGTTATTATAAGAAGCTGTCTGTGCTGGAAGTTGTCAAGGAGAAACGTGACTTCCTTTTTTGACAACTTTAAAGATGACCTCCCAAATGATGACACACATCAATGTTAACGAGAGTACCGTCAACACATCCACACACAGAAGGACATTCGCCCTTCATTGGAAATCCCGTCGCTATATTAAGCGGATTATCAGGCCAACGTACTGTTAGGAAATATTACATTTACTATAACATCTACGACTTTGGTAACAGTTCTGCAAATAATTGATTTTGATGTCCCATGCATTGCTGTTACACAGTACAGCTGGGCAGCATTTATTAAAAAATGTAAACATATAAGAATTTGTTCTTTTTCGGAAAGGAATTTACTTCTTTATGTTTCAATAAATGACCGATCATTTCAAGAATATAGTCAGCCTCTATTGGGATAATACGAAATCACTCGCGATATTACGTCGAAGTGAGGTTATGAAAATTAATCCTGTCTTTGTACGTTCTATTATTGGATTCTTCATCACTGTCCTCACTTGATGCAACAAAAGCTCTCGTCATAACGTGTTTATATCACTAAACCAAATTCTACGCCGAGAAACTAATGTACATACTTGTTAATTAACATATGAAAAGGGAATGATCTCTTTGCAAGATTTATGAAAACTTTTCACTTCATTTCTTTGCACTTTGCATTTCTGTACCAATGGAGGAACATAACAGGCTTGAAAAGTGAAAAGATTTGTAACTTTTCAGTTTTCACTTTGCAAGCTAAATCTGAAAAGTGATGGTGGAACAAAATCTGAACTGCAAAGTGCAAAGTGAAAAGTTGCAAAGTTCGTTCGTGGAATAGGCCCCAGGCTCCGGACGTCCGCGTAGTACAGACGCACGTCATGATCGACTCACTGTGCGAACAGCGGTGGCCGACCGAACATTATCGAGGAACGAAATTCGGTTACATGCTGCACCTGCTATGTCACCAAGGAACATTGGGGACAATCTGCTTGCAGCGGGATTAGGATCACGTGTGCCTGTGGCCAGGCTACCACGGACACCACGATGCCGCAAAGCACGGCTACTCTGGTGTCGTGAAAGAGTCGACTGGACAGGGGAATGTGGTGGTGGTGATTATTGTTTTAAGAGGAAGCACAACTAGGCAACCATCCTCTATATAACACTAATCAGAGATAAAATATGGAAGGGGTCCGACACTTCAAAAAATGAAGGTATCGGCCAAAGAAAGACAAGGGCTACGAAGGGCGTGAAAATGAAAGACTCCCTAACCCTCGCAAACCTAATAGCGTCGGGGTCAGAAAAGAACAAGAGTTGACCAAGAGAGGTCGGATAGGATAGATGAAAGTGAGTAGCCTGGCACAAGTAAGTGGAAGCAATGCCAGGACTCAGCTAGAGGCCCCGTGGTCGCCAACCCACGCTCCAAAGTTCAGAGCCCCTGGGGTGGTGGTGGTGGTGATTATTGTTTTAAGAGGAAGTACAACTGGGCAACCATCCTCTATATAACACTAATCAGAGAGAAAAATGGAAGCTGTCCGACACTTCGAAGAATGAAGGTATCGGCCAAAGGAAGACAAGGGCCACGAAGGGCGTGAAAATGAAAGACTCCCTAGCCCTCGCAAACCTAATAGCGTCGGGGTCGGAAAAGAACAAGAGTTGACCAAGGGAGGTCGGATAGGATAGATGAAAGTGAGGAGACTGGCACAAATAAGTGGAAGCAATGCCAGGACTCAGCTAGGGGCCCCGTGGTCGCCAACCCACGCTCCAAAGTTCAGAGCCCCTGGGGACCCTTTTAGTCGCCTCTTACGACAGTTAGGGGATACCGTGGATGTGACAGGGGAATGGCGCTCTGTTGCTTTCAGTGACGAGAGTAGATTCTGTCTGTATGCAAGTGATAGACGTACACGAGTACGGCGTAGACCTGGTGAGCGGCCATGTCCAGAGTGCATTCACCCACGACACCCAGGTCCCACCCCAGACTGCATGGTGTGAGGGGGCCATCAGTTACAACTCGCGGTCACAATTGCTGTTTCTGAAGGGTAATATAACCAGTGCCCGCTACATTGCATAGGTTGTTGTCTCCGGCCTACTGCCATTTCTACCACAGGAAGGTGATGCGCTTTTTCAGCATGACATTGCATGTCCACATAAAGCTGCTGCGACCCAATGTGCTCTACGTGGTGTACAACAACTGCCCTGGCCTGCAAGATCACCGGATCTCTCGCCAATTGAAGCGGGAACTTACGCGTTCTTCAGAGCCCGCGAGAAACATTGCCGAATTGCATCTCAAGGTGCAAAATGCTTGGGACAACCTATCGCAAAATGCCATTCGGCATCTTCATGATCGTTGCACTGTGTATTAAAGCGACTGTTTGGGCACCCTTTACTGTGACATGTGTGTTTCAGTTGGTTTGAACTTGTAAAGATATACTCTTGCAATTATGATCAACAGTACCTGTCACATCGCTTGTGAATTAAATGACCTTGTCCTTGTGGATGTTTCATGTTTTTCCAGGCCGTTTATTTGGGGGTGTAAGTTTTAAGTGATTCACCCCCGTATAGATATGTTGCCACTACGTCTTTTCCATCCCCCAATTATTTCTTTTTTTGTTTACAATTTGTTTTACGTCCCACCGACACAGATAAGTCTTATGGCGACGATGGTGTGAAGAAAGAGCTGAGAGTGGGGAAGGAAGCAGCCGTGGCCGTAATTAAGGTACAGCCCCACGATTTGTCTGGTGTAAAAACTGGAAAACACGAAAAGCCATCTTCAGGACTGTCGACAGTGGGGTTCGAACCCACTATCTCCCGAATGCAGGCTCACAGCTGCGCGACCCTAACCACACGGCCACTTGACCGAATTAATAATAATGCAAGAAAGAAAGCGATCTCAATTAAGATTAAGGTAAGACACTATCAGTTATCCCACGGCCTCTCAAACGTCCAAAATATCACGCGTGCAAACCGAGGCGCATTGGTTGCGTGCACCGTGCATCGGTCAGGCTCGGTTCGGCCCAGTGTTTTATCTCGGCTCAACTCTGCCCGGATGATGGGGCGCTGCAGAAGAAGTGAGGAAGGAGGAAACAGGCGGAGTGAGAAAGACAGGCGTAGGGAAAGAGAGGGACAGAGCTATTGGTTAAAATCGAGAAGTGGGGGTCTGCACACTGGTCAACCTAGCCGAGTCGTCTTCTGCACCTTGCGCCGCGCAATGCACCGGTACATACACCCTGAGAGGTCCTAAATTATCTTATCAGAATGTCTGTGAGCGTTACAGTGCTTATGAGCTTCAGAAGACCGAGGATAAACAACCAGAAAAGACATCGAAGAAGTCGACAAGGAAGAATCCTTATAGAAATCTTCGGACGAACAACATGCGCCGCCACCGATTACGCACCAACAAAGAACTGTAAAAAATATGTGGCAGGATGTCAGATGTCATATGAAAACCAAGGATTAAATTCTTCGGACATATTTCAAGAATGAGCAACGATAATCTCATAAAAAACAATTTCAACCATTTTAACAAGTCCAACGAAAAATGATTATGGAAAAGGACTACATTCAGAAACTGGATATAAAACTTTGAAGGACTCCACGCCCTGTGGGTGGGGCGGTAGAATAACACCCACGGTATCCCCTGCCTGTCGTAAGAGGCGACTAAAAGGGGCCTCAGGGGCTCTGAACTTTGGAGCGTGGGTTGCGACCACGGGGCCCTCAGCTGAGTCGCGGCATTTCTTCCACTTACTTGTGCCCGGCTCCTCACTTTCATCTATCCTATCCGACCTCTCTTGGTCAACTCTTGTTCTTTTCCGACCCCGACGCTATTAGGTTTGCGAGGGCTAGGGAGTCGTTCATTTTCATGCCCTTCGCGGCCCTTGTCTTCCTTTGGTCGATACCTTCATTTTTCGAAGTGTCGGACCCCTTCCATTCCTTCTCTCTGATTAGTGTTATATAGAGGATGGTTGCCTAGTTGTACTTCCTCTTAAAACAATAATCACCACCACCATCACTTTTGAAGGACTCCAGCCACCTGAAGCAGCGACCAAGGTGAAACAGAAAGGGCGCCTGCAAAGAAAAAATCTGTAAACAAGAGAATGAAGGGTTACTGGTGCCAAAGAAAACTCGGAGAATTCACTGTACGTCGCACCGACGCAGAGAGGTCTTACGTCGACTATTGGATACGAAAAGCCTAGGAGTGGGAAGTAAGTGGCTGTGGCCTTAATTAAGGTAAAACCCCAACATTTTCCTCGTTTGAAAATGGAAATCCACGGAAATCCATCTTCAGTGCTGCTGACTTTGGGGTTCGAACCCACTATCTCCCGGATGTAAGCCTACAGCTGCGCGCCCGTAACTGTACGGCCAACTCACCCGTTTGAAAGATTAATGAAATCTTAGAGTTATTTACATGTTCTATAGATTCTTCTACCTCATTTATGCGGAGTTCACAGCATTTAAAATGGTTAATTGTAACCTGTAATTTTTTTAATGTCCGCCTCTGTGGTGTAGTGGTTAGTGTGATTAGCTGTCACCCGCAGAGGCCCGGGTTCGATTCCCGGCTCTGCCACGAAATTTGAAAAGTGGTACGAGGGCTGGAACGGAGTCCACTCAGCCTCGGGAGGTCAAGTGAGTAGAGAGGGGTTCGATTCCCTGCTCAGCCATTCTGGAAGTGGTTTTCCGTGATTTCCCATTTCTCCTCCAGGCAAATGACGGGATAGTACCTAACTTAAGGCCACGGCCGCTTCCTTCCCTCTTCCTTGTCTATTCCTTCCCATCTCCCTTCCCCTGCAAGGCCTCTGTTCAGTATAGCAGGTGAAGCCCCCTGGGAGAAGTACTGGTCATTCTCCTCAGTTGTATCCCCAGACCCACAGTCTGAAGCTCCAGGACACTGTCCTTGAGGCGGTGGAGGTGGGATCCCCCGCTGAGTTCGAGGGAAGAACCGACCCTGGAGGGTAAAAAGATAATGGAGAAGAAGAAGAAGAAGAATAAGAAGAAAAAGATTGTTTTTTAATATTAATAGTATTGATTTCAAAAATTAATCATATTTCATCAAAATTTTACTGTGTACTATTCTAAGTCATTTGGCAGACCTGGAATGTTCGGGGTGAGATTAAATAAATAAATAAATTGTATTAAAATAATCATGGTTTCTGTGCAGATATTTTTATTTGACCCCATCTATGCTGTTCACGCGTTGATCTCCTTCATACGTACGTATTTGTAATCAGAAAGTGATATCGTCGTAATTATTCAGAAACGTGGGAGTCTGGTCTTAAAAGGATATTGCATTAATATTATATTGCTTACTCCAGTATTCATAATTTGAAAAATAAAATATTTGTTGTACTTAAATTGATGTCGGTTGATTGCACGTGGACCGCATGAACACAATAGCACGATAAAGGGACTTTCCAAATCCTCTGGTCTACCGGCAACAAAAGGTTGTAATCACTGAGATAATGGAGAAGTTGTGGTTAGTAAGAACGGAGAAGGTGACGAAAGGTTTATTTTGTTCGTGTATTGAAACTTGCAAGATATCTCGTGTCCTTCCAAGTCATAGAACGTCTGAGAGAGGCGGTTAACCACACTCCAGGGTTATCCTACTGAGCTACGTTTTTCAAGGATGAATGTTGCTGCGTTGAGATTACTATTGTGCTCAAAACCTCCAGCGAGCGCATCCTTATACTAATTTATATTTCTCTGTTTTATGTGATATTCCAATATTCAACAGTGGTGGTGATGGTGGTGATTATTGTTTTGTTTTTTTGCTAGTTGCTTTACGTCGCACCGACTCAGATAGGTCTTATGGCGACGGTGGGACAGGGAAGGGCTAGGAGTGGGAAGGAAGCGGCCGTGGCCTTAATTAAGGTACAGCCCCAGCATTTGCCTGGTGTGAAAATGGGAAACCACGGAAAACCATTTTCAGGGCTGCCGACAGTGGGGTTCGGACCTACTATCTCCCGAATACTCGATACTGGCCGCACTTAAGCGACTGCAGCTATCGAGCTCGGTGATTATTGTTTTAAGAGGAAGTACAACTGGGCAACCATCCTCTATATAACACTAATCAGAGAGAAAAAAATGGAAGGGACCGACCCTTCGAAAAATGAAGATATCGGCCAAAGGAAGACAAGGGCCACGAAGGGCGTGAAAATGAAAGACTCCCTAGCCCTCGCAAACCTAATAGCGTTGGGGTCAGAAAAGAACAAGAGTTGACCAAGGGAGGTCGGATAGGATAGATGAAAGTGAGGAGCCTGGCACAAGTAAGTGGAAGAAATGCCAGGATTCAGCTGAGGGCACCGCGGTCGCCAACCCACGCTCCAAAGTTCAGAGCCCCTGAGGTGGTGGTGGTGGTGATTATTGTTTTAAGAGGAAGTACAACTACGCAACCATCCTCTATATAACACTAATCAGAGAGAAAAAATGGAAGGGACCGACCCTTCGAAAAATGAAGATATCGGCCAAAGGAAGACAAGGGCCACGAAGGGCGTGAAGATGAAAGACTCCCTAGCCCTCGCAAACCTAATAGCGTCGGGGTCGGAAAAGAACAAGAGTTGACCAAGGGAGGTCGGATAGGATAGATGAAGGTGAGGAGCCTGGCACTAGTAAGTGGAAGCAATGTCAGGACTCAGCTAAGGGCCCCGTGGTCGCCAATCCACGCTCCAAAGTTCAGAGCCCCTGAGGCCCCTTTCAGTCGCCTCTTACGACAGGCAGGGGATACCGTGGGTGTTATTCTACCGCCCCCACCCACAGGGGGTCAATATTCAACACCGAGCAAATGCCGCGATGCAAGGAATTCTCACTTCCTTATCATAAACCCGTTTAGAGGTTCGTGGTGAAGAGTATTCGGAGAGATGTTCATCTTTTGTGTTGGTGTGGGATGGAATCCGAGCACCGATTGACAGTATTTTAAAGTCACTTGACTATGAGAGACCTATCTTAGGAGATTTCATAGTGCGTTAAATCATCACATTTTCAGTGACGTACAGAAAGGCACACATTATTATTATTATTATTATTATTATTATTATTATTATTATTATTATTATTGCTAGTTGCTTTACGTCGCACCGACACAGATAGGTCTTATGGCGACGATGGGACAGGGAAGGGCTAGGAGTGGGAAGGAATTGGCCGTGGCCTTAATTAAGGTACAGCCCCAGCATTTGCCTGGTGTGAAAATGGGAAACCACGGAAAACCATCTTCAGGGCTGCCGACAGTGGGGTTCGAACCTACTATCTCCCGAATACTGGATACTGGCCGCACTTAAGCGACTGCAGCTATCGAGCTCGGTATTATTATTATTATTATTATTATTATTATTATTATTAATAATGATGATGATGATTAAGAATGAAGACTAATTTAGGAATGAACGTATTGAATAGTGTAGTGATGTGAGGTGAATGGAGGAGAATAAGTTAGCTAGGTGAATAATAGTCTAATCCTCGGACTGTAAGAAGAACAGAGGACGACCTAGCCGACAGAAAGTCCCTTCGTGCGACTGTATACACCATGAGTTTGTTGTCTGAGTGTCATTGCCATTGCATTCTCACCAAAGTGCTTAGGTTCGAAGCCTGGTCACTGTATGTAGAATTTTCGAACTAAAATATCTTTTTCCTGTCATTGGAATTCCAGGCAAAACTGGAGACCGCATGCTGCGATAGTGACAGTCAACAGTCACGTATTACTACATACTTGCAAAAGTAAGCAAAGTCATCTCCGTACAGACCATGAAGGCCCTTGGAGGGGTGGAAGGTAAAGGCTTCCACCATTCGTAACCTCGGCACGTGATGGGGTAGAGTGGTTAACTCTACGCCCGGCCGCCTTTGCCCCCAGGGATTAACCTGGTACTCATTTTGGTGTAGGTTGATTGAACCACAGGGCCACATGCACCTCCGGAAGTGGAAACCTCGTTTCTTAAATTTTACGACTTCCTGACGGGGATTCGAACCCACGTCCTTCCGGGAGAACCGAGAACGCCTTTACCGCCTCGACCACGCAGCCCCCTATTACATACTTGTAGCTTCTAAAATATTCTTCATCGTCATCTTTCTTTCCCGGTGACGAAGTTCCATATTTTTGGCAACTCTCAAATAATTCTGAAGCGAAGACAAGGAGTACTTGTTGGTGGTGTTTACATGTTGATGTTTGACCAAACACCACGCATCTGTAAATGCAGCGGCTGGAGTGTTTGATGGTATCTGTTCAATGGAGCCGCTCTCTGTGGCACGTAAGCGGAACATGTTCTGTGTAATCTGCAGTAAACACGTCACTGCAACGATTCTACCGTGACGGGAATAGGACAGAGAGCTCCAAGCTGACAAACATGTGTTGTTACGTACGGACAACGACGGTCATATTAGTACAAACCGAGCGAGCTCGCTACGTGGTCCGCCCGTGTCGCTGTTAGCATAGCGTGACCGGATCTAGAATCAGTAACAATGGGACACTTTTCTCGAACATTTCAATGATTTCGTAAGTTCACTGACATGTTACTTCATAATCCTAGTGAATCCAGAAAAAGTTAATAACCCAGTATATACGATATTACATACATACTTCTTCATTGTAGACTGTTACATCTTTCAGCGATCAGTCTGAGAGCCTCTGCGAATTTATCAAACGCCGCCACAATCTTATATTTGTTTACAATCTGCTTCACCTCACACCAACTCAGATATATCTTATGGGGACGGTGGGACAGGAAAGGGCTAGGAGTGGGTTAGGAAGCGGCCGTGACCATTTGCCTGATGGGAAAATGGGGAAACCACTGAAAACCATCCTGAGGGCTGGTGGTGGTGGTGGTGATTATTGTTTTAAGAGGAAGTACAACTAGGCAACCATCCTCTATATAACACTAATCAGAGAGAAAAATGGAAGGGATCCGACACTTCGAAAAATAAAGATATCGGCCAAAGGAAGACAAGGGCCACGAAGGGCGTGAAAATGAAAGACTCCCTAGCCCTCGCAAACCTAATAGCGTCGGGGTCGGAAAAGAACAAGAGTTGACCAAGGGAGGTTGGATAGGATAGATGAAAGTGAGGAGCCTGACACAAGTAAGTGGAAGCAATGCCAGGACTCAGCTAAGGGCCCCGTGGTCGCCAACCCACGCTCCAAAGTTCAGAGCCCCTGGGGCCCCATTTAGTCGCCTCTTACGACAGGCAGGGGATACCGTGGGTGTTATTCTACCGCCCCCACCCACAGGGGGATATTGTTTTAAGAGGAAGTACAACTAGGCAACCATCCTCTATATAACACTAATCAGACGGAAAAATGGAAGGGATCCGACACTTCGAAAAATGAAGGTATCGGCCAAAGGAAGACAAGGGCCACGAAGGGCGTGAAAATGAAAGACTCCCTAGCCCTCGCAAACCTAATAGCGTCGGGGTCGGAAAAGAACAAGAGTTGACCAAGGGAGGTTGGATAGGATAGATGAAAGTGAGGAGCCTGGCACAAGTAAGTGGAAGCAATGTTAGGACTCAGCTGAGGGCCCCGTGGTCGCCAACCCACGCTCCAAAGTTCAGAGCCCCTGGGTCTCCTGAGGGCTGCCGACGTTGGTGTTCGAACACTCCTGAATGCAAGCTCACACCTGCGCGCCTTTAACCGCACAGCCAACTCGCTCAGTAATCTTCTATTTGTAATTAGTTCTGTGGCCTCATTTAGCTCTATACCTCTTATATTTAAATTGTTAGAAACTGAGTCTGACCATCGTCGTCTTGGTCTCCCTCTACTTCTCTTACCCTCAATAACAGATTCCATTATTCTCTGAGGTAACCTATCCTCCTCAATTCGTCTCACAAGACCCCACCGCCCAAACCCGCTTGTGCGTACAGCGTCATCAACCGACTTCACTCCTAACTTAGCCTTTATTATCTCATTTCGATTACCCTCCTGCCATTGCTCCCAGTTGTTTGTACCAGCGACCATTCTTTATGTTACTTCTAACTTACGGGTAAGGTATCATTAGGACACCCAGGTTTCACTCCCATAAAGCAAAGATAGTTTCGTCCGGGAGCTCACTTCCTTCTTACAGCTTCGCAACTGCCAGCTCACTGCATTAGCTTTACTGCACCTTGATTCAATCTCACTTACTAAATTACCTTCCACCGGGCGAGTTGGCCGTGCGCGTAGAGGCGCGCGGCTGTGAGCTTGCATCCGGGAGACAGTGGGTTCGAATCCCACTGTCGGCAGCCCTGAAGATGGTTTTCCGTGGCTTCCCATTTTCACACCAGGCAAATGCTGGGGCTGTACCTTAATTAAGGCCACGGCCGCTTCCTTCCAACTCCTAGGCCTATCCTATCCCATCGTCGCCATAAGACATATCTGTGTCGGTGCGACGTAAAGCCCCTAGCAAAAAAAAAAATTACCTTGGTGGTGGTGGTGGTGGTGGTGGTGATTATTGTTTTAAGAGGAAGTACAAGTAGGCAACCATCCTCTATATAACACTAATCAGAGGGAAAAATGGAAGGGATCCAACACTTCGAAAAATGAAGATATCGGCCAAAGGAAGACAAGGGCCACGAAGGGCGTGAAAATAAAAGACTCCCTAGCCCTCGCAAACCTAATAGCGTCGGGGTCGGAAAAGAACAAGAATTGACCAAGGGAGGTCGGATAGGATAGATGAAAGTGAGGAGCCTGGCACAAGTAAGTGGAAGAAATGCCAGGATGGTGATGGTGGTGATTATTGTTTTAAGAGGAAGTATAACTAGGCAACCATCCTCTATATAACACTAATCAGAGGGAAAAAAGGGAAGGGATCCGACACTTCGAAAAATGAAGATATCGGCCAAAGGAAGACAAGGGCCACGAAGGGCGTGAAAATGAAAGACTCCCTAGCCCTCGCAAACCTAATAGCGTCGGGGTCGGAGAAGAACAAGAATTGACCAAGGGAGGTCGGATAGGATAGATGAAAGTGAGGAGCCTGGCACAAGTAAGTGGAAGCAATGTCAGGACTCAGCTGAGGGCCCCGTGGTCGCCAACCCACGCTCCATAGTTCAGAGCCCCTGGGGACGCGCGGCTGTGAGCTTGCATCCGGGAGACAGTGGGTTCGATTCCCACTGTCGGCAGCCCTGAAGATGGTTTTCCGTGGCTTCCTATTTTCACACCAGGCAAATGCTGGGGCTGTACCTTAATTAAGGCCACGGCCGCTTCCTTCCAACTCCTAGGCCTATCCTATCCCATCGTCGCCATAAGACATATCTGTGTCGGTGCGACGTAAAGCCACTAGCAAAAAAAAAAAAAATACCTTCCAGGGAGAACACACAACCTAAATACACTCATACACATAAAAACCAGAACACCTTGAAAGACTAGAGATAGGAAGTTCATATTCACAGGACATGTGCATTAATATGTTCTGAAGAAGTGATTAGCATTTGAACCATGTCGGCCCTCAAATTCAAGGTCCACATCGATATCTCGCCGTACCACTGGTAAAATGTACCAGCGGCTCTCATTGTCGCAATAAACCGCAGGTAATGGATCAGTGAGACTTGAGCATAAGTGCAGGATGCCTCGCAGACCGTGCCCTCAAATGACTGAGTTTGAAAGAGGGCGCATTATTAGCACGAGAGAACGTGATGCATCCATCCGGGGAATTGCTGCGAATGGCATTGCAGGACAAATCTGCGTCCTCCTTGGCTCTGGCGAAACAGTAGAACAGTGTAACACATCGTACACTATCAGGAGTGACAGTCTGTCGCCGTTTATTAATGTCTGGGTTACCGGCGCGTCGTCCAATTCTCCACCTACCTTTCGCTTATGTGCATAAACATGCTAGACTGTAATGGTGTATAGAGCGACGGCACTGGGGACAGGAATGGCAGCAGATAGTGTTATATGACGAATCCAGGTTCTGTTTGTTTGAAAATGATGGCCACATTTTGGTTCACTGCAGACAGGACGGGAGACATCGCATTGACTGCATTCGCACAAGACATGCAGCGCCAACTCAAGGTCTTACGCTGTGTGGTGCTATTGGGTACAACCACAAATCACAGTTGGTGCTTGTCCAGGGCACTGTGACCAGTTTGACCTACGTGAATGACATCCTGCGACCCGTAGCGATACCCTTTCTGTACGACACCCCAGGCACCATATTTCAACAGGACAATGCGCGACCACATGTTGCTGCACGAACACATGCCTTCTTGTTGTCAGACTTTTGCCCTGCCCCGCCGGATCACCGGACTTGTCGCCAATCGAAATTGTGTGGGATACCGTGAAACGACTTGTGCGGCGCTGTGACGTATTGCCGAACACCAAAGATGAACTGTGGAACTACGTGAATGCAGCATGGATGACTATAGCCCAGGACGCCATTCGCACCTTGTACGTGTCGATACCATTACGCATGGATCAATTCATCTTGTTCCCATGGAGAACCCAGTGTCTACTAGGCAACAGGACACATGCTGAACCTAGGTGACTGAAATGTTAATCGTTTCTGCAGAACATACTAATGAACATGCCCTGTGAATATGAACTTCCTATCCGTGGTCTTTCAAGGTGTTCTGTTTTTTTTTTTTTCAACATGAGTATACTTGAAATCATCTTCTGCTTCCGCCTTTGTATTCCTAACATGACATTCAGTTCTCTTGGATTTCTTACATACATACATCACTTTATTTCTGGAAAGGCTCATTTTGATACCATACTCATTACACATATTTTCACGTGCCAAGATATTACACTGCAGGCTTTCAGCACAGTATGCCATTAAGTCCAAGTGGTGGTGGTGGTGATTATTGTTTTAAGAGGAAGTACAACTAGGCAACCATCCTCTATATAACACTAATCAGAGGGAAAAAGGAAAGGGGTCCGACACTTCGAAAAATGAAGATATCGGCCAAAAGAAGACAAGGGCCACGAAGGGCGTGAAACTGAAAGACTCCCTAGCCCTCGCAAACCTAATAGCGTCGGGGTCGGAAAAGAACAAGAGTTGACCAAGGGAGGTCGGATAGGATAGATGAAAGTGAGGAGACTGGCACAAGTAAGTGGAAACAATGCTAGGACTCAGCTGAGGGCCCCGTGGTCGCCAGCGCACGCTCCATAGTTCAGAGCCCCTGGGGCCCCTTTTAGTCACCTCTTACGACAGGCAGGGGATACCGTGGGTGTTATTCTAACGTGGTGGTGGTGGTGATTATTGTTTTAAGAGGAAGTACAACTAGGCAACCATCCTCTATATAACACTAATCAGAGGGAAAATGGAAGGGATCCGACACTTCGAAAAATGAAGATATCGGTCAAAGAAAGACAAGGGCCGCGAAGGGCGTGAACATGAAAGACTCCCTAGCCCTCGCAAACCTAATAGCGTCGGGGTCGGAAAAGAACAAGGGTTGACCAAGAGAGGTCTGACTGGATAGATAAAATTGAAGAGCCTGGCACAAGTAAGTGGAAGCAATGCCAGGACTCAGCTAAGAGCCCCGTGGTCGCCAACCCACGCTCCAAAGTTCAGAGCCCCTCAGGCCCCTTTTAGTCGCCTCTTACGACAGGCAGGGGATACCGTGGGTGTTATTCTAACGCCCCCACCCACAGGGGGGCATTAAGTCCAAGTCGTCGACATACGGCAAAGTACTTTCTGCATTTCCACCTCCCTGCCACCTTATAGCTTTCACTAAAATATCCGTGTAATCTATGAATAACAAAGGTGAAATGTTAGAGCCTTGTGGAACACCTGTAAGTAGCTTATGCTAAGAAATTCTACCATAAATTCTCACTATAACCCAGTTGTCAGTATACATGCCTTTATTTTAAAAGTAAATAATATATTATTTGCTAAATAAAGAGCTATGCCAAATGGAACATTATTTCATATATTTTTAAATATTCCTTACCCTGATTCGCGGAGAAGGATGAGACGGGTGCGACCGTGGTCTATAAATGGAACTGTCCCAGAGTTCACCTTAGTGAGGAGAAAACCATTATCAGGACAGTCGAATGTGGGGACCTGCCACTCCGCTTCCCGAAAGCAGAACTGTTCATTATCACTGCTGTCAAGCCTTAATAACTCACCGCAGTGTTTAACAACTTCTTTTACCAACCTATTAAAATGTAGATGGCTGCGAATCTTTCTTCATCTGAGTTACAGTCACGTTCTTATTGTATGCTGAATGATTTTTTTGCGTAAGAAAATGTAAACTTAAAAAAAGTTTGATTTATCTATGAAACGGCTAAGTTAACCACAATGCCGTAATATTTTAAGTTTTGCATAATCTGCTAAATACACGTAATCTTGACGGAATATTTTTCTGGTCAGTATAAAAAATAAGCTTAATCACGGATCATGGATGAAAGTGTATGGCAATTTATTTTCGGTTCCTATGCAACTGAGCCAAGAAGTGGTCGTTCTTGCACTGAAAACTTCAGTACAAATTCTGCAGAGTAATTTATATTGTTTATGAAGAATAACTAGATGCGGACACAGAAACATTTAATTTATCAAGTATTCCATTAAGTGAATTACTATAACTTCTAATGCAGACGGTATTTTTTGTCCTATAGCAATCTGCAGTGACAGTAATTAATTAATTAATTAATTAATTAATTAATTAAAATGGAAATTATATTAACAACAAATTAATCATTCACTCAGTCAACACTGACAGTGCTGTCACCTAGGTGGCAGATTCCCTATCGATTGTTTAATTTTGAATGCTTCCTTGTATATAAGGCTGGTTCTCGACAGAACTGAGCAAATCCAGTAAAAAAACTAATACGAAGTTCGTACTATTGTTTTACACTCTAGTTTTTTCTACCCAAATGGAGTACATTACACATCAGTCGTTACGTCCACCTTATCGATATAATCTCCTTGTAACTGTATGCACTTTTTCCATCGATGTGTCAGTCTCTCTAGACCTCTCTAAAGATCTGTTTTCCAATACAAAGGCTTTGCTCAAATTCTACGAGAATTTGTCGAAGGAAAATTTTCCTAAGCTGCATCGTGAAGCAGCTATGATTATTTCTATGTTTGGTTCCACATGCACATGTGAAAGGTATTTTTTCCTGTTTTGACTTGTATGAAAACTAGATTGCGTGCGGGTAGGCCTATTTCTCATTGTAATTTAAAGAAGGCTCTCAGAATTGCTGTCAGACGGTCCCTTGTTCCAGGCATAACTGGTTTCATTACAAAGATAAAGGAAAAGTGGTGGTGGTGATTATTATTTTAAGAGGAAGTACAACTAGGCAACCATCCTCTATACAACACTAATCAGAGAGAGAAAATGGAAGGGGTCCGACACTTCGAAAAATGAAGGTATCGGCAAAAGGAACACAAGGGCCACGAAGGGCATGAAAATGAAAGACTCCCTTCGCCTCCATACGTAATACCATCGGGGTCGGAAAAGATAAAGAGTTGACCAAGGGAGGTCGGATAGGATAAATGAAAGTGAGGAGCCTGGCACAAGTAAGTGGAAGCAATGCCAGGACTCAGGTAAAGGAAAAGAAGAGTGTTTTAACACCGGTAACGTTGTCCCATACAGTGTCACCGCTCACCGCACATAAACTTTTCGCAGTAAAGGGAGAATTAGCGGGGAAGGTGGAGAAGGCGGAGACAGGCCGAACCAGTGAGACAGGAGTAGGGGAAGAGGAGTGGAGGTTTGCACTCTGGTCAACCTAGTGAAGTCGTCTCCTGCACCTTGCGCCGTGCAGTGCACGGGCGCATGCACCCTGCGAGGCCCTGCTCTACACAGTATAACATCATCAGCAAAACGCATTATCTGTGAGGTGGTGGTGATTATTGTTTTAAGAGGAAGTACAACTAGGCAACCATCCTCTATATAACACTAATCAGAGGGAAAAATGGAAGGGGTCCGACACTTCGAAAAATGAAGGTATCGGCCAAAGGAAGACAAGGTGGTGGTGGTGGTGGTGATTATTGTTTTAAGAGGAAGTACAACTAGGCAACCATCCTCTATGTAACACTAATCAGAGCGGAAAATGGAAGGGATCCGATACTTCGAAAAATGAAGATATCGGCCAAAGGAAGACAAGGGCCACGAAGGGCGTGAAAATGAAAGACTCCCTAGCCCTCGCAAACCTAATAGCGTCGGGGTCGGAAAAGAACAAGAGTTGACCAAGGGAGGTCGGATAGGACAGATGAAAGTGAGGAGCCTGACACAAGTAAGTGGAAGCAATGCCATGACTCAGCTGAGGGCCCCGTGGTCGCCAACCCACGCTCCAAAGTTCAGAGCCCCTGGGGCCCCTTTTAGTCGCCTCTTACGACAGGCAGGGGTTACCGTGGGTGTTATTCTACCGCCCCCACCCACAGGGGGACATTATCTGTGAGTCCAGTTTTTTTACTCATATCATAAAGAGTATATTACAGTATATTAATATCACAAGATTGTGATTACTACAATACTTACTGTCCAGGTTCAGCTTCTGGTTCAGCAATGACCACCACTGCTAATACAAGCACTATACACCAGACCTGAAACAAGATAGAGTGGTTTATTTCAATAAGTATACATAATTCCATTGGTGCTGCTAGGCTAGACGTCGTCAGCTGTCGTCGTGCTCTGCTTCCTCGCACCCAGTGATCTGCATCGAAGTAAGATCGTCTGATAATAACATATTTTAGGTATAAAGGGATCATGAGAGACTCAAAGGAGCTAATGTTTGGACACAAAAATGAATTTTTAAAAATACTAAAAGCAGGAACTGGACAGTCATAAAATTTCATAAAATTAATGTCTAAAATTAGAATATTTCAGTCACATTTTACGTGAAAATAAATACCTCCTTTTACAGCTAATATTATAAGCACAGCCAGGTTTTTAGGCAATGATAGATTAGAATGCAAACTTGCTGAAGCCATTACCAAGTATACCCTAGCCTGCACAACGGTTATGTTATGAGGTTTGCATAAACATTAGGTGTACGGTGTATGAGAACCCCTAGAATTTATGTTACTCTCGCTACGTTATGGAAGAGCGGGTTGGTTGACACTTCCTACTAACAAAATTAGTTTGCATCCTAACCTCTTCTTCTTCTTTGTCTGTTTACCCTCCAGGTTCGGTTTTTTCCTCGGACTTAGCGAGGGATCAGGGATCCCACCTCTACCGCCTCAAGGGCAGTGTCCTGGAGCTTCAGAGGTGTGGTGGTGGTGGTGGTGATTATTATTTTAAGAGGAAGTACGACTAGGCAACCATCCTCTATATAACACTAATCAGAGAGAAAAAATGGAAGGGGTGCGACACTTCGAAATACGAAAGTATCGGCCAAAGGAAGACAAGGGCCACGAAGGGCGTGGAAATGGAAGACTCCCTAGCCCTCGCAAACCTAATAGCGTCGGGGTCGGAAAAGAACAAGAGTTGACCATGTGAGGTCGGAAAGGATAGATGAAAGTGAGGAGCCTGGCACAAGTAAGTGGAAGCAATGCCAGGACTCAGCTGAGGGCCCCGTGGTCGCCAACCCACGCTCCAAAGTTCAGAGCCCCTGGGGCCCCTTTTAGTTGCCTCTTCCGACAGGCAGGGGATACCGTGGGTGTTATTCTACCGCCCCCACCCACAGGGGGATGGAGCTTCAGATTCTGGGTCAGGGATACAACTGGAGAGGATGACCAGTACCTCGCCCAGGTGGTCTCACCTGCTATGCTGAACAGGGGCCTTGCGGGGGGATCGGAAGAATGGAAGGGATGGGCAAAGAAGAGGGACAAGCGTCCATAATGTCCATCAGCATTTTCAACTCTCAAAAGACCGAAGAGAGTTCGCCGTATTGCTCGTCCATGTCTTTGGGGAGGATCAGATACGGCACATGAAGGAAGAGAAAAGTAGGTCTAAAATTCTCACAGTAGTTTCTATGCTATGAATGCATTAGATAAATTATTTATTTTACCTCTGCTTAAAAAACTTTCCTGCATGTACGTGAAACCTGGTTTTCCACGCCAAGAAAATAACGGATAGATTGTGTAAAAAAATGTAACGAATAAATTATCTCGATAGACTTCATTATAATGCCAGTCAATTTATCATGTATTTTAAAGTATGTAAAATCTTTCCCTCCATGAGCGTCTTTTTCAGATTTTCATTATTTCCTTTTAGAAAAGACTAGGTACCCAACTAATAAGGTGGCGGTGATTATTGTTTTATGAGGAAGTACAACTGGGCGGCCATCCTCTATTAACACTATTGAGAGGAAAATTGGAAGGGGTCTAAGACTTCCGAAAAAAAGACGAAGGCCATGAAGGACGTGAAAATGAAAGAAGAACCCGTTGGCCTGGGGAACCTAATACCGTTGGGGTTGGAAGAGAACAAACGTTGGCAAAGAGGGATCGGATAGGATAGATGAAGTGAGGATCCTGGCACTATCCGTGATTAACTAGATCTTTACCTACTTCTAGAACATGAAAACTATGGTCCCTTTTTACTAAGATGGAAAGAAAATTGGAAGAAATGGGTGTTATAAGTACTGATATACCGTGTGAATCAGCCACCCCTTCCAGTGTAGTTTTATGCAACTCGCAATATTAATTACTTCGTGAATACATCTGCCCTGCCAGTATGCTCGGACAACACAACCGGATAGCTACCGCCTTACCATGACAGGATGCTGTAATATTATAATCGTATTAAACACTGGAAGGCATGCGTGAACGTTCTAGGTCATACGAACCTGACACGTCGGTGAAACATGAAATTAATATTGAGACCGCACTAAACCTAATACATTCTGTAAGCTGCACTGAGCGTTAAGATGCGGCGGAGAGGGTTTACGTGTGAGGTGGTAGGTTCGAGTCCTGGGCAAAGATTCCATATTTTTGAAATATTTCTTTAATACGTACCGCATGTAATGTAAGTTCAATACCCACTTTCTTGCAAATTGTGTGCGAATGAGTGTGTTTGTGGCCCTAAGAAGGGCTGAATAGTTAGCAGTCCGAACACTTACGGACCGGAAATAATAGGAATATAACTGCCCTCACAATGTTTCTCGCAGCAAAAGCTCGATGTGATGACCGTTTTGGTTATACACATTCGGGCCCGGTATCCAATAGAACGTCTTGCGCGCTGAAACATTCCAGGTGTAATTGCTCTGCAGGCGTCCGTGATGAGTTGCCGGAGCTGGTCGAGGTTTCCCGGTGCTTGAGTGTGAACAACGTTCTTCAAATGTCCCCACAAGAAGAAGTCTAACGCCATTAAATCGGGTAATCTGGCTGGCCAAGAAACTGGGCCTCCTCGTCCTATCCATTTCCCTGGCAGTTCCTCGTTCAGATGGTTACGAACGGTTAAAATCATATATGGTGGGCCTCATTCTATTGCAACCACATCGTCAAAAGATCGTGCAAAGGCACATACTCCAGCAACAGTGGGAGTTTCTGACGCAAAAAATGAAGGTAGCGTGGGCCCGTCCAATGGCCCTCAAAGAAATAAGGTTAATCAGGCGATTCCCCAATATTTCACACCTCACCTTACTTGATGTGCCGCCCGTCGCACCCAGTGAGGATTGTTCGGACTCCGATAGTGCATGTTGCGGCGATTGATGTCCCCATTATTGTGGAAGCGCGATTCGTCCGAGAACAAGATGTTCGATACGAATGATGCATCATTGTTTAGCCTGACTAATAGCCACTGACAGAACTCCATTCGGTCTTCAAAATCCCGCCCATGGAGATCTTGGTTTAGCTCAAGATGGTACGGGTGAAAGTTATGTTCATGCATTATTCGCCGGACGGACGGCTGGACACTTGTTGTGCAATCGCCTTTGTACTAATGTGTGAATTATTACGAGCTTCCTCCAGAACGGCCTCTTCTGTTTCACCCGATGTAACGGGCCTATCGCGGACTGGTGGCTGGTTGGAAATCACGGCTGTTGTCGTTAGGCATCTTTCAGCACGGCGGAATGTCGTAGCAGCTGGGTGTCGCCTGTCGGGATACCGTTCCTGGTACATACGTAGTGCCTCGCACGCGTTTTATCTTACTTCCCCATAAATTAGGAGCATGTCAACATATTCCTCTGTGGAAAACATGCCGAATGAAAGCAGAGATTACATTCAGGCACTAACCAGGACACAAGGTGAATAACAGCGTCGTTCTACTGTTTGGTCCGGCTCCACGGCTAAATGGTTAGCGTGCTGGCCTTTGGTCAGAGGGTTCCCGGGTTCGATTACCGGCAGGGTCGGGAATTTTAACCATTATTGGTTAATTTCTCTGGCACGGGGGCTGGGTGTATGTGTCGTCTTCAACATAATTTCATCCTCAGGTGGTGGTGATTATTGTTTTAAGAGGAAGTACAACTAGGCAACCATCCTCTATATAACACTAATCAGAGAGAAAAATGGAAGGAAACCTACACTTCGAAAAATTAATATATCGGACAAAGAAAGGCAAGGGCCACGAAGGGCGTGAAAATGAAAGACTCCCTAGCCCTCGCAAACCTAATAGCGTCGGGGTCGGAAAAGAACAAGAGTTGACCAAGAGAGGTCGGATAGGACAGATGAAAGTGAGGAGCCCGGCACAAGTAAGTGGAAGCAATGCCAGGACTCAGCTGAGGGCCCCGTGGTCGCCAACCCACGCTCCAAAGTTCAGAGCCCCTGGGGTAATTTCATCCTCATCATGACGCTCAGGTCGCCTACGGGTGTCAAATCAAAATACCTGTACGTGGTGAGTCGAAGAGGTGGTGGTGGTGATTGTTGTTTTAAGAGGAAGTACAACTAGGCAACCATCCTCTATATAACACTAATCAGACGGAAAAATGGAAGGGATCCGACACTTCGAAAAATGAAGATATCGGCCAAAGCAAGACAAGGGCCACGAAGGGCGTGAAAATGAAAGACTCCGTAGCCCTCGCAAACCTAATAGCGTCGGGGTCGGAAAAGAATGAGAGTTGACCAAGGGAGGTCGGATAGGATAGATGAAAGTGAGGAGCCTGACACGAGTAAGTGGAAGCAATGTCAGGACTCAGCTAGGGGCCCCGTGGTCGCCAACCCACGCTCCAAAGTTCAGAGCCCCTGGGGCCAGGTGAGTCGAAGATGTCCTCGGACACTTCCGGCACTAAAAACCATACGCCATTCCATTTTTTATACTGTTTGAATGTGGCAAACATGGGTCTGTGTTTACGTATTCAAACATCGTACCGATGCAAAAAATATTTGAACGATGCAGGTTTCGAATTGCTGATGGCACATTCCGTCAGTTTCTAGGCTAACGCCTTACCACATCCGCTACGCTACACTGCTGGTAACATGCTGGTAGTACGACTAGAGTAGAGTAAATACGCCATCGAGTTCGGTGTTAAAGACATTAATTACTGCACTGTTACGTAGTTTTGATTCATTGTTTCCCGTCTTCGTCACACCCAGTCACGAGGCACAACACAGTAACATAATTACACGTTCAAAAGACGACGCTACATGATTACATGATTTCAAGGGGTCGTGTTTTGCGGGCAGACGATAAAACCTGTCCGTAAGGTTCAGAATCGTGTGGAAACTGTGCTCATTGGACATAAGTACCATACAGTACGCGTGCAGGGAAATAGCTACCTTATAAACATGTCGCGCGTTAGTTGGGTTGCATAAAACTACATTGGAAGGGGCGGCTGAATCACACGGTATAATAATAAGCTTCAAAAATGCCAAGATTTCCCAGAAATTTCGAACTAAAAACAGATAATATATTGACTGAAGAGAAAAAGGAACTGGGTACAAGTTATTGAAGGAAGGAGGCATCTGAAATGACATGATCCATAACTAGCGAACACGAAATGAGAGAATAATAATAATAATAATAATAATAATAATAATAATAATAATAATAATAATAGTAATAAATTTTTCACCGCTTATTATGCTATGTGGTGGAGTCGCGGGTGCGATTTGAGTCGCACATGTGGATCTGCCCCAATTTTACGGCTGGATGCCCTTCCTAACGCCACCCTTATGTGGAGGGATATGTTGACTATTGTTTGTTACTGCGGTGGCTGGTAGTGGGGTGTGGTGTATGTGAGTGAAGAGGATTGAAATTAAGATTAACACAAATCCCAGTCCCCGAGTTAAAAGAATTAAGTAAACGAAGTTAAAATCCCGACCAGACCTGACGATATAACCTGACTTGCTGAATTGTCAGCGTGATGGCTTTCGGTTCAGAAGGGCCTGAGACCCTTTGAGACACTGATATTTACAGTGTCTCTAATATTAGTGTCTCTATAAAAGACCTCGTACTTCCTTTTCTTTCATATCTCATCAGTACCTGTCAGTAGTTCTAGATTTTCTCAAGATTTTCTTTTCCATTTTCGATTTCCTGCAGGTCCCATATGTTACAACAACAATAATAATAATAATAATAATAATAATAATAATAATAATAACATAAAATCCCTTCAGTTGTATTATTTGGAGAGACGACGATCTGCCGAAATGTTACCCTATACGAGTATATTCAACATCCCGCAGAATAACGATACTCAGTTATTGGATATAAACGCCTTTAAATGCCACATCTGTATATTTTAATCTCTCACATCTCTTCCCTCGTATTCTCAGAATAATGTTAATACAGGCTGATTATCTCCTCGTTTCACGATTAACAAATATTTCTCACCACTTCACCATTAATTTCCTTTTATATGTCCCAGTTATGCCTTTGCTGGCGAGATGTAGTGTTTACAGTGCACTATGTCTTCTGGCATGGGCTATATCAAATTTGTTACTTTCATTGACCTGTCTCAGTCTCATCCTTGGCTTTGACAATATAATAATTTCGTGTGGCTATTTCTAGCCGAGTGCAGCCCTTGTAAGGCAGACCCTCCGATGAGGGTGGGCGGCATCTGCAATTTGTAGGTAACTGCGTGTTATTGTGGTTGAGGATAGTGTTATGTGTTGTGTGTGAGTTGCAGGGATGTTGGGGACAGCACAAACACCCAGCCCCCGTGCCATTGGAATTAACCAATTAAGGTTAAAATCCCTGATCCGGCCGGGAATCGAACCCGGGACCCTCTGAACCGAAGGCCAGTACGCTGACCATTCAGCCAACGAGTCGGACTTTGACAATATGAAAGTGACTGAGGTATGAGTGATACTAGTAATGCCATTCCTATGCAGCCAGTCCCTGTTCTGAATGGTGTGAAAATATTACTCATAGGGTCGGTTAGTGCATGCATTTCAGTGGGCTGATATGTAATAGCAATTTCTGGCTCGGTGAGGAAAGCAACGGGAAACTACCTCACTTCTCATTTCCCTAGTACGCCTCTTCAGTGACGCCTAGGCTATTTATGGCAGATGTTGGCGGAGCTGTGAAGAATCAAACCAGCCTTAGGGCTAAATACCCAACATACATACATGTTGCAGTTAATGTTTGGCACAGTTCGTGTATTTTTAAATTTCCCTTTAAAATAGTATTTAACGGGATAAATTTATTCGAAACGGTAATATAATTTCGTGTGGCTATTTCTAAGCGAGTGCAGCCCTTGTAAGGCAGACCCTCCGATGAGGCTGGTGGTGGTGGTGATTATTGTTTTAAGAGGAAGTACAACTAGGCAACCATCCTCTATATAACACTAAATCAGAGAGAAAAATGGAAGGGGTCCGACACTTCGAAAAATGAAGATATCGGCCAAAGGAAGACAAGGGCCACGAAGGGCGTGAAAAGGAAAGACTTCCTAGCCCTCGCAAACCTAACAGCGTCGGGGTCGGAAAAGAACAAGTGTTGACCAAGGGAGGTCGGATAGGATAGGTGAAAGTGAGGAGCCTGGCACAAGTAAATGGAAGCAATGCCAGGACTCAGCTAAGGGCCCCGTGGTCGCCAACCCACGCTCTAAAGTTCAGAGCCCCTGGGACCCCTTTTAGTCGCCTCTTACGACAGGCAGAGGATACCGTGGGTGTTATTCTACCGCCCTCACCCACAGGGGGAAAATGTATCCGTGGTTCCCACATAGCACAATTATGTAATTAATGTAATTGAGCCTTATTTCCTGCTCTAACATGTAATAAGGCCCTCAGGGGAAGAGTACCTTAACCTCATCTCTATGGGCAATTAAGACGTCAAATTGGGAGAGGAAAAGACATGTTTTGTAGATAAGAAGTATTAAAAGACATGTTAATTAATTCAAAAATATTTATGTTGACTTTTTTAAATTGAAAATATATTATGGTTATTTCACCATGCTAAGTTAGGAGATCTGAATTTTCATCTTTAAAAGTTACAGGAAGCATAATTTCCTCTGATCTTACTTCGAAAAGCTAAGCTAATGTGCTTTAAAAAACTAATCATAACCACTAAATATAAAATTCTTGAAATTTTAATCACAAAAACATTCAAAAACACTTAATTTTCAGACAAAGTCATTTTTAACTTTTTCTTTCACTTATGTAGAAAACTAATTTACTTTAAGATAACATTTAATTCAGCATGAAATAAGAGTCTTTGATGTTTTGAAAACGAAGTCAGAAAACAATCGTTTACTTCAGTAACGGTCCCTACTATCGGCGCAGCTGAAATCTCAGACAGGAGTGAGCGGCTCCTGACGCTCCGCTGGTACTATGGCCACATGCATTTGCTAACGCAGGTTTGAGTTTCATCTATGCCGCCACACAACGCAACGCTCCGCTCGCCACTTGCACTGTGGCCGAAGCCTAACGCTTCCCTTGGTTTTTTGACCGAAGCCACTACTCACAGATGTTCTCACGACGCTGCGATAACATCATTCTAGATCTCCTGCCCTCCTGGCTTTTCTAAATCACGTGCCAATACTGGGAATCGAATCCAGGCCGAGGAGCTAGCATGCATCCCTGAGACCACCGCGGTAGTCTTTAATACAAAAGTCATGTGTAAGAACATGTCTTCGACTTCAAGTTCAGATCAATAGCAATGTGCACACTGGATAAAAAATATAGAATTGTTTGCTTATTTAAAATGATTTTAGTCTATTTAGTATATTTGTGGAACATTACGACCTAAGATAACATTGGGTTAGCATATAGTTGTATTAAATTGGGACTAAATCTTTCGTAGCAGCTGGAGAAAATAAGGCCCACATGTTGCAAAGCGTGGGCCTTATTTCCTGCATCCTGACTTTGAGGGTTTTCGATTGCATCATCTTGTGTTCTTAACCAAGTTCGATAAATTGTACACCGTTTCATTACTTATTTAATACACTATTAAATACATATATTATTTTAATGCTATCCCAATACTAACATTCCCTTTTTTACTTCCCTTTCCAAAGGAAAGTTATTAAAATGAGATCAACTCCCCTTCTCGAGTCTTGACTCTGACCTAGCAACCAAATACTGAGGAGGGCCGAGTTATCACTTTCTTCAACACGTACCAGGCATAGACAGTAAGTAGACATGTAGGTGTTTACTACCGACCAAAGAAACGGCAAATGCGAAAATTAAACAGTGGGCCTTAATACCTGCTGGGCTTTATTACCGCAACCTTATATGTAGTTTTCTATTATTTTTACACGTCACACCATAATCCACTGTGCCCCTAGTGGTGCTACCTGTGTCATACTCCCTCGGTATTTCTCTCCAGATAGTATTAAGTCATACGTGTACCAAATTTGGTAGAAATTGCATGTTTGCCTATAGTCGCCGACATTTATCATCGTGTAGCCTCGCCCTTATCTTTACGTGAAGCTTTGCTCTTCAAGTGTATGCAACCCGTTAAGTACAGATTGTATTGCGGGCTAGGGCAAGTCTTCGCCTGCAATTATTGGCGTGTTCATTAGCGATTTGATTTTAGGATTACTTAACGTTTACTGAATTTAAGAGATATATCAATGCCTAATGATTCACCGGCAGATAATACCGGAGAGAATAAAAAAATGAATTCAATAAACTGTTAAAATATAGATTAAATTAGGTTTCATCTCATACCCTTGGAAGCCGATGACCTAGGTGTTAGGTTCCTTTAAACAATAGCATAGCCGGGCTGAGTGGCTCAGACACTTGAGGCGCTGGCCTTCTGACCCCAACTTAGCAGGTTCGATCCTGGCTCAGTCCGGTGGTATTTGAAGCTGCTCAAATACGTCAGCCTCGTGCCAGTAGATTTACTGGTATGTAAAAGAACTCCTGCAGGACAAAATTCTGACATCTCGGCTAATCCAAAAACTGTAAAAGTAGTTAATGGGACGTAAAGCAAATAAAATAATTATTAGGTAACCTTCAAGGAAGGATAGAAAGAAAATCTTTCACTTTGTAAACAGTAGCAAGTTCCGGTAGTGACAATTTACCGTACATAATGTCCGATCTAATGGACCTGTTACAGTACATTTTTCCGTAAATTTTCATCAAAATAGTAGGGTGCGTCTTATGGCCGAAAAATACGGTAGTTATAGTAAACAAGAGAATTGTACTTCTTCAGTCCTCTTTAAGAAACCCTATTTTTTCTAATGTTTTTATTCCCCACTCTGAAGGGGTGGGGCGGGCCACCTAAAGGGCCAGGAAATTAGGCGGGGTTGGGAAGAAGTGAACCTTATTTGAGAGACACTGCTCTTTATTTCTCGAGTGCTGGATGTTAGTGTTCGTGTTAACACACATATTCACTTACAACAAATCACACTACAAATCACAAACACGCAAGAGCAAATACATTCTTCCGCACGGAGTTGGCACTAGGAAAAATCCGGATGTTCTATGTGTTCAGTGGTTCAGTGAAACCCCTAGAAATAGATAACTCTTAGTAGAATAGTTTATCAAGGGCCTATTTCTTTAAGTAGTTCTGTATATTCACGCACGAAGCGATAGTTTCGACATCAGCGCTCGGTTGCTTTCCGTGACCTGCAATTCTGGAGCAAGGGTGCGGGGCTGTGGGACATAAGGAGGGTGGCCGAGGATATAGTGAAGGTGTCGCTGGTGGGTAGACCAACGATAGACACGGACAGCCCCGAATTTAGTCGAAGCACTGTCTCCAAGCGCGCGGTTACAATTTGCCGTATATGGCAAGTTTTAAAGGAATTTTAATTTCACGATATTGCGTTTATGATATAATTGGCAGAAATGAACCAGAATATTTTGGTAACTACGGTGGGTATAGCATCGTTAGCCAAAAGAACATCAATATCCAAGGCGCAACAGTCCCGAAGGCATGCACATTACGAGGTGTCGTGTGGTCAGCACGACGAATCCTCTCGGTCGTTATTCTTGGCTATCTACACCGGGGTCGCTATCTCACCGTCAGATAGCTCCGCAATTGTAATCACGTAGGCTGAGTGGACCTCGAACCAGCCCTCAGATCCAAGTAAAAATCAATAACCTGGCAGGGAATCGGACCCGGGGCCTCCGGGCCTGAAGGTTATGTAAATAATGTAAACTTTTAGAGTTTTACAATAAGTAAATAACAAAATGCGTCATAAATAACTTTAAACTGCCTAACACTTTCTTGAAGCGGTTATTCCACTGCAAGGAAAAACTTCAACATCAGACGTTCGACTCGTTGGCTGAACGGTTAGCGTACTGGCGTTCGGTTCCGAGGGTCCCGGGTTCTATTCCCGGCCGGGTCGGGGATTTTAACCTTAATTGGTTAATTCCAATGGCACGGGGACTGGGTGTACGTGTTGTCTTCATCATTTCATCCCCATCACGACGCGCAGGTCGCCTACGGGAGTCAAATGGAAAGACCTGCACCTGGCGAGCCGAAGCCATCCTGGGATATCCCGGCACTAAAAGCCATACGACATTTCATTTCATCAGACGAAACAGGAGCAGCTTAAAGTAATTACACTTTATATTCTCCCTCTTTCATTACTCATTCTTTGGTAATTTCTTCGAGCTTCAGTCGCAGGAAAGTCGCGTTGCTAATCAAGTAATGTCCCTATTTTACACAAAATAACAATAAATTTAAACAAAGTATATTTTTCAAAGCAGTGAATCCGCAGATGTTTTATCCACGCACCGCCACTGGTCCATATACAGTACCGACTCCTAGTAGGTGGAAAATTTCCAGGAAGAAGAAGTGTCTCAGATGATCCCTGTCATATCACTAAAATACTGTGTGGATAAGACTACAAGGTACTCACGAGTCCCGTGTACGCTGCCATGGTGACTGCAGTTGTGGAGGAGTTGTTGGCTCAGATGATGTATGGAGTGCAGTGCTGATGGGCCGGTCCAATGCTTAAATAGTTCTTCGGCCCTCTTGCTGGGTGGGCTCCAAACACCTCCCCTGGCACGTTCACCTCCTCGCTTTCTACAACACATTCTCCGCGAGGATGCGCCGCGAAGACTAATTATTAGTCGACATATCTGCCAAGGTCAGGGCATGAAGTCTTTCTTTAGAACTTTCTTTGTGAAATAACTTCCGCCTGCTTCATACTAGACAAACACAAACCGAAGTCTGGCTACTGGAGGGTTACATTCCTGGTTGTTCTCATATTCACTTCGTTTCTTTCTTCCTATTTCCCTAGTTACTTCCTTTCTTCCCTGTACTTGCATGGTTGCTTGTTTCATTTCTTCTCCTTACTTCCTTGCACCCTATCTCACAAATATTCTCTTTTCCTTGTTTGGTTCCTTCTCTTCTTTATAATTTCCTTACTAGTTCCTTGCTTCCCAGTTTATTTGTTTTAACATGGGTAGGTTTTCGGGCTGGAGGTGAATCTGGAATTAGCGTCATCAATTTCCCTGACATCACTGTAACCATGGCAACCAATGTTCGTCTATGTACACTAGGTCAGCAGCGTCATCTTCTCACTGTGTGCTTTCTTCCTGTAACTAAGAGCTATCAAGTGAACGTCATTCTAGTTCTCAGTGCGGAATTAGAACACTTGTACTGGCCTAAAAACGAACCCAGGCATTTGGAATAATAATAATAATAATAATAATAATAATAATAATAATAATAATAATAATAATAATAATAATAATAATAATAATAATATATTTACAAGGTCCGACTCTTGGCATAATGGTGTAGATGCCTTCGGTTCAGGGGGTCCTAGGTTCGAATTCAGGCCAGGCTGAGGATTTTAACCACGCCTGATTAGGTGGTGGTGATTATTGTTTTAAGAGGAACTACAACTAGGCAACCATCCTCTATATAACACTAATCAGAGGGAAAATATGGAAGGGGTCCGACACTTCGAAAAATGAAGATATCGGCCAAAGGAAGACGAGGGCCACGAAGGGCGTGAAAATGAAAGACTCCCTAGCCCTCGCAAACCTAATAGCGTCGGGGTCGGAAAAGAACAAGAGTTGACCAAGGGAGGTCGGATAGGATAGACGAAAGTGAGGAGCCTGGCACAAGTAAGTGGAAGCAATGCCAGGACTCAGCTGAGGGCCCCGTGGTCGCCAAACCACGCTCCACGCCTGATTAATTCTTCTGGCTCGGGAGCTGGATGTTTTCGTTTGTCTCAACACTCTCCTCTTCATATTCAGGTAACACATCCCACTACTAACCACCACAGAAACACATAATAGTGATTACATCCCCCCACATAGGGTTGGCGTCAGAAACGGCGTCCAGCCGTAAAACAGGGCCAAACCCATAAAACGCGACACATCTCGAATCAGCGATCTCACAGGTGTGGGAAAAGCGGAAGGTGGTGGTGGTGATTATTGTTTTAAGAGGAAGTACAACTGGGCAACCATCCTCTATATAACACTAATCAGAGGGGAAAAATGGAAGGGATCCGACACTTCGAAAAATGAAGATATCGGCCAAAGGAAGACAAGGGCCACCAAGGGCGTGAAAATGAAAGACTCCCTAGCCCTCGCAAACCTAATAGCGTCGGGGTCGGAAAATAAGAGTTGACCAAGAGAGGCCGGACAGGACAGATGAAAGTGAGGAGCCTGGCACAAGTAAGTGGAAGCAATGCCAGGACTCAGCTGAGGGCCCCGTGGCCGCCAACCCACGCTCAAAAGTTCAGAGCCCCTGAGGCCCCTTTTAGTCGCCTCTTACGACAGGCAGGGGATACCGTGGGTGTTATTCTTCTGCCCCCACCCACAGGGATGGTGGTGGTGGTGATTATTGTTTTAAGAGGAAGTACAACTAGGCAACCATCCTCTATATAACACTAATCAGAGAGAAAAATGGAAGGGGTCCGACACTTCGAAAAATGAAGGTATCGGCCAAAGGAAGACAAGGGCCGCGAAGGGCATGAAAATGAAAGACTCCCTAGCCCTCGCAAACCTAACAGCCTCGGGGTCGGAGAAGAACAAGAGTTGACCAAGAGAGGCCGGATAGGACAGATGAAAGTGAGGAGCCTGGTACAAGTAAGTGGAAGCAATGCCAGGACCCAGCTGAGGGCCCCGTGGCCGCCAACCCACGCTCAAAAGTTCAGAGCCCCTGAAGCCCCTTTTAGTCGCCTCTTACGACAGGCAGGGGATACCGTGTGTGTTATTCTTCCGTCCCCACCCACAGGGGGAAAACACGAATAGAGGAATACAAAAAGAAATATATCGTTTTATAAGTGAGTACTTGTTCCTTTCTGCCACCAGAAAACATGGCGGAGCAGCCATCAATTTTCTTCAAAGATGGCAAGACTTCCGCCAGTCTACGTAGTATAATATAGATCTGTTGGTAATGATGAGCAAAGAAGACTGATGGGTCATATTTTTCTTACGTGCAGTATGCAACATAAGTTAATTTAACTAACGAGTTAGTAATTTTCTCCTTAGGAATAAAGATCTTGTTACAGAACCAATCCGCTTAAATCCATTAATAGAAGTTTGAAAATACGTCAAAAATCTGCTGTCCGCTAAATGGAAAATGTCTCCGCTGTTCCATTTAAAATTCCTTCAAATTTAGTGGAAAATCCGCTGAGCTGGCAACACTGTTTATGATCATTGTATAATATTGAAAGTCAATGGCAATACACGCCTTGCTAAACTTTAACGTGCGATACTGTGGAACCTTAAGGGTGCTAGCTGTAAACCTATTGTCCCCATCATGCACTTGACTCATCTCGACAAAGGACTTGGTCAGATATGCGGGAGCATTAGATTTTAAAATTCTCAGCAGTAAGCAAGCATCTGGGTATGATCGTCTATCCCTGAGTTTCAACCACTCTGTGGCTTTGTAGTAAGATGTTACATGACATCCTTTACGCATACTGAAGACGAAACGCACACAGGAATTCTGAACTCACTGGAGTTTGGTATTATATTTCTCTAAGGATTCGCTGTAAATTACAGCGCCGTAATCTAAAATAGGAAATAGTTTGGATCAACATCTTTAGTCCCTTCAATATATGTTGTTTGCACTAGGAGAGGAAGTTAAATGCTTCAACTACAATTTCTTGTGTTTTTGCTCATAATTTACAAAGACTATTTCATTAAATCAGAAAATAATAATCTTGATTCATTAGCAGGGAAATTCACTAACCAGTTTAGTCCGTTACCCGGCAGCATGTCAAAAAAAGAGCATTTTCTTGTCTTAGAACATGACAACGAAGGGAATATGGTATAAAGACATATATTTTCGATATTAAAAGAAAGCTGTATGTATGTCCTAAAAATAGGATATAATGTAAAGTAGACGGAATATCTGTAGCATTTCAGGTAGTCTATTATTGAACTGTATTGTCACAGGATAGGATACAGTGAGAGAAATCGAACCGAAATGTAGCAATTCTAATGCATTGACCTTAGCGAGCTACAATCATTGGCATTCTGCAAGACGGTTCTGAATTTGCAAACTAAATTATCTTTACATCGCTCTACTTTTACACATAATTTAACGTACAAGAGAAAGTGAGAGGTCTGGGATTCGATACTTGGCTGCATGTTACTCTTAACTCCGTCATGGGGACCAGAGCATTGTTGTTTGTAAGTAAAGATGGGGCCTTCTTTCCGTTAATGCAGTCGATATCAACATGGTTTTCAAAAAGGACCAAAGTTAACTTGAGTATGAATTCACATCAAATAGGATGCTATCAGTGACTGCGGAGAAGATGACTGAAGATGCTGTTCAAAGAGTACAACTTTTACCCACTCCTACACCATTCAGCTGTCATTTACATGTGAGGACGCCTCGCAAAGAAACTGTACATCTGCGTCCATGAAGTGGGTGGTAAATTGTACAAAACACGTTCCCGGCATGTCAGAGGTGTTCTATGGCCTTTCGCAGTTTATCTTTTAGACATAATATGTCTTCTGAAGCGGGTTTATCTGAAAATATGCGTCACGAAATTAGAGATACAAAACGTGTGACACCATGTTACCTAGCAACACTGCAGGCTGTGGTGTGAAGTATTGATAAATGGTCATGAAGTGGTGGTGATTATTGTTTTAAGAGGAAGTACAACTAGGCAACCATCCTCTATATAACACTAATCAGAGTGAAAAACGAAAAATGAAGGTATCGACCAAAGGAAGACATGGGCCACGAAGGGCGTGAAAATGAAAGACTCCCTAGCCCTCGCAAACCTAATAGCGTTGGGGTCGGAAAAGAACAAGAGTTGACCAAGGGAGGTCGGATAGGATAGATGAAAGTGAGGAGACTGGCACAAGTAAGTGGAAGCAATGCCAGGACTCAGCTGAGTGCCCCGTGGTTGCCAACCCACGCTCCACAGTTCAGAGCCCCTGAGGCCCCTTTTAGTCGCCTCTTACGACAGGCAGGGGATACCGTGGGTGTTATTGTGCCGCCCCCACCCACAGGGGGATAAATGGTCATGACTGAGAGACATATTATCAGATAGGGGCATTAGATGTGATCTTGCTGGCTGCGATTTGCTTATGGTTGGCCATTGACCATAACCGAGAAACATATTGTAAAAAACAAGCGTTAGATGTGATCTTGCAGGCTGTGATGTGACGTACGAGACACATATTATCAAATAGGGGCGTTAAAGTGCTTTTATTGCATTTTTAGCAATTTTTTACGTCGCATCGACACAGATAGGTCTTATGGCGACGATGGGATAGGAAAGGCCTAAGAATGAGATGGAAACGGCCGTGGCCTTAATTAAGGTACAGCCCCAGCATTTGGCTGGTGTGAAAATGGGAAACCACGGTAAACCATCTTCAGGGCTGCCGATAGTGTGATTCGAACCCACTATTTCCCGAATGCAAGCTCACAAGTGGTGGTGGTGATTATTGTTTTAAGAGGAAGTACGACTAGGCAACCATCCTCTATATAACACTAATCAGAGGGAAAAAATGGAAGGGATCCGACACTTTGGGAAATGAAGGTATCGGCCAAAGGAAGACAAGGGCCACGAAGGGCGTGAAAATGAAAGACTCCCTAGGCCTCCAAACGTAATACCGTCGGGGTCGGACAAGAACAAGAATTGACCAAGGGAGGTTGAATAGGATAGATGACAGTGAGGAGCCTGGTGGTGGTGGTGATTATTGTTTTAAGAGGAAGTACAACTAGGCAACCATCCTCTATATAACACTAATCAGAAGGAAAAAAAGAAGGGGGTCCGACACTTCGAAAAATGAAGATATCGGTCAAAGGAAGACAAGGGCCACGAAGGGCGTGAAAATGAAAGACTCCCTAGCCCTCGCAAACCTAATAGCGTCGGGGTCGGAAAAGAACAAGAGTTGACCAAGGGAGTTCGGATAGGATAGATGAAAGTGAGGAGCCTGGCACAAGTAAGTGGAAGCAATGCCAGGACTCAACTAATGGCCCCGTGGTCGCCAACCCACGCTCCAAAGTTCAGAGCCCCTGAGGCCCCTTTTAGTCGCCTCTTATGACAGGCAAGGGATACCGTAGGTGTTATTCTACCGCCGCTACCCACAGGGGTTTTAGTCTCTATCACCCACCGCTCTTGAGATATACATCAACCGTTTACATATGTTTAACATTATACAAAGAAAAACAACTCACAGACAGAAGTTCCACTAGAGCATTGATTGCGACATGGACAACTAATGAACATGTCTTTAGCTAAGATTAGTGCACATATTGGATTTGTTTGTTTCGTAGCCGCACACGTAGCAAAACAGATCTGGTGAATGTATGCAACTTCTGAAGCCCATAACGTCCACTATCACTGACAATAAAATGGAAACAAATGAAAATATTCGGCTTTGCTTGAGAAATAACGAAAAACAACATAAATAATTCTCGATCAACGCTGTTCCGTAAAAAAATAAAACTTTGTCAACATCTTCAAAATTATCAAATACGGGCGTTGGATGTGATCTTGGAGGCTGTGATGTCCTGATGGATGATCATGCAAGACACATTTTATCAAAGAGAGGCGTTAGATGTGCTCTTGCAGGCTGTGATGTACTCATGGTTGGCCATAACCGAGAGACATACTATGAAAAAGGATCCCCCTGTGGGTGGTGGTGGTGGTGGTGATTATTGTTTTAAGAGGAAGTACAACTAGGCAACCATCCTCTATATAACACTAATCAGAGAGAAAAATGGAAGGGAACCGACACTTCGAAAAATGAAGATATCGGACAAAGAAAGGCAAGGGCCACGAAGGGCGTGAAAATGAAAGACTCCCTAGCCCTCGCAAACCTAATAGCGTCGGGGTCGGAAGAGAACAAGTGTTGACCAAGGGAGGTCGGATAGGATAGATGAAAGTGAGGAGCCTGGCACAAGTAAGTGGAAGCAATGCCAGGACTCAGCTGAGGGCCCCGAGGACGCCAACCCACGCTCCAAAGTTCAGAGCCCCTGAGGCCCCTTTTAGTCGCCTCTTACGACAGGCAGGGAATACCGTGGGTGTTATTCTACCGCCCCCACCCACAGGGGGAACGCAATGCCAGGACTCAGCTAAGGGCCCCGTGGTCGCCAACCCACGCTCCAAAGTTTAGAGCCCCTGGGGATCAATGGGCTTGGCAGACTGATATGTAATAGCAACTCTGGCTTGGTGAGGAAAGCAACGGGAAACTAACTACCTCACTTCTCATTTCCCTAGTACGCCTCTTCAGTGATGCCTAGGCCATCTATGATAATGATGGCAGACCTGTTGAGGATCCCACCAGCGGCATCGCTGACGGATTGAACATACATACGCGGGGAACACCATGGGTCGTTTATACTTGTTATATGTGCAAATTTCATTACCTGTGCATAGTACCATACTGTGTGGAATACCGCGTGTCTACGTTACTTTTTAATAGTACTGCAACATGACAAATTCCATGGTTCTACTTTCCTAGCGATAAGTACCATTATGAGGTGCCGATGACCTGGATTTTGGACCCGTTTCGGCTATAAGATCATCGAGTCAGTATTGTGCTTTAGAAGCAGTCCCTTGGTCAGTAATACTATAGTTTAACGCTAAGTTTCTGGGAATGTGGGGCATTGTGGGTCGGATCCACTGATTGCTTTAACTTCATATCCTTCCATTCATTCTTCGTCCTCACCTTTTCCAATTCTGATCAGTGGAGGATTATGGGTTTTTAAATTATCATACAATTTCGTCTCATTTCGTACCATTAGGGGCCGATGACCTAGATGTAAGGCCCCTTTAAACAACAAGCATCATCATCATCATCATTATCATCATCAGCATCGCTTTTCGCTGTGCCGGTTAGCGTTGGAGCACTTGATTGTTAAGAATTCTGCAAACTTATGATATTCTGAGTAAGCGTCGGTAGCACCACATCTCAAAGGATCGAAGTTTTTTGGTGGTGTTCTCTGTTATGTTCCAAGTCTCGGCACTATAAAATAAGACAGAAAATTCGAAACACCGAAGTAAACGGAGACGGAGATTGATTTTAAAGTCCCTGTTACAGGGAAGTTTGCTCTTGAATACAGTCCTTGCCTGTTCAATTCGGGACCTAGTTTCAATAGCTGTGGTCAAGTACGCTGCCGGGTATGCAACATAGCAACATGGTATTTTTTGAAGCCGTATTTCGTAATTCATATCCAATTCAAGGATGACATTAACAGGTAATAAGTCACACCCACTTTGTGTCTGTGATCATAAAAAGATGTTTATTGCCAATTCATCATAAAATGGTTCGACCTTGAACTTGAGAAACCCTGTGATGAGATCATTCGCATGACGTGGTCACATTATCACAGTGTTCCCGTGTCCGGATCTTCTAAATTAGGAACTGCGAGACTAAAGGCTTGCGGTCTCTAAAGAGACCTGGTGAAGGTCTGAAAGGTGACCTGCGCGTCTTTGAGGAAGGGGCCCTACCTAATGGTGGTGGTGGTGATTATTGTTTTAAGAGGAAGTACAACTAGGCAACCATCCGCTATATAACACTAATCAGAGGCAAAAGATGGAAGAGATCCGACACTTCAAAAAATGAATATATCGGCCAAAGGAAGACAAGGGCCACGAAGGGAGTGAAAATGAAAGAGGTGGTGGTGGTGGTGGTGATTATTGTTTTAAGAGGAAGTAGAACTGGGCAACCATCCTCTATATAACACTAATCAGAGGGAAGAATGGAAGGGATCCGACACTTCGAAGAATGAAGATATCAGCCAAAGGAAGACAAGGGCCACGAAGGGCGTGAAAATGAAAGACTCCCTAGCCCTCGCAAACCTAATAGCGTCGGGGTCGGAAAAGAACAAGAGTTGACCAAGGGAAGTCGGATAGGATAGATGAAAGTGAGGAGCCTGGCACAAGTAAGTGGAAGCAATGCCAGGACTCAGCTAAGGGCCCCATGGTCGCCAACCCACGCTCCAAAGTTCAGAGCCTCTGAGGCCCCTTTTAGTCGCCTCTTACGACAGGCAGGGGACACCGTGGGTGTTATTCTACCTCCCCCACCCACAGGGGGGTGAAAGTGAGGAGCCTGACACAAGTAAGTGGAAGCAATGCCAGAACTCAGCTAAGGGCCCCGTGGTCGCCAACCCACGCTCCAAAGTTCAGAGCCCTTCGGGCCCATTTAGTAGCCTCTTATGACAGGCAGGGGATACCGTGGGTGTTATTCTACCGCCCCCACCCACAGGGTAATGGGGCCTTACCTAAGATGAATTCTAATGCTGAAGACGGTACAAACACCCAGCTTTCTCTTAGTGATACTTACAACCTGAATTTTCATATTATTTACCATTATACCATTGCTAGTTGTCCATGCCGATGTCTTTTTACAGTCGCTCGCAATCCTGTAATTTATTTACTGGTGGTGGTGATTATTGTTTTAAGAGGAAGTACAACTAGGCAACCATCCTCTATATAACAGTAATCAGAGGGAAAAAATGGAAGGGATCCGACACTTCGAAAAATGAAGATATCGGCCATAGGAAGACAAGGGCCACGAAGGGCGTGAAAATGAAAGACTCCCTAGCCCTCGCAAACCTAATAGCGTCGGGGTCGGAAAAGAACAAGAGTTGACCAAGAGAGGTCGGATAGGATAGATGAAAGTGAGGAGCCTGGCACAAGTAAGTGGAAGCAATGCCAGGACTCAGCTGAGGGCCCCGTGGTCGTCAACCCACGCTCCAAAGTTGAAAGCCCCTGGGGCCCCTTTTAGTCGCCTCTTACGACAGGCAGAGGATACCGTGGGTGTTATTCTACCGCCCCCACCCACAGGGGGGGACGGTACAAAAACCCAGCTTTCTCTTGGTGATACAACCTGAATTTTCATATTATTTACCATTATACCATTGCTAGTTGTCCATGCCGATGTCTTTTTACAGTCGCTCGCAATCCTGTAATTTATTTACTACTCCCTACATCTTCTGAAAAATACTTACCTGTGATTCCATTTAATTACCTGTACGTCAGAAAATATATAGGTCCAATAGTACTGCCGTGGGGCACTCTCGTCTTAATCAATACAGGATCATATAATGTTTAACCTACTCTAATTCACTGAATGATATATTCCAGCCAGCCAGCCATTCAACAACTCTTTTGCCTTGTCCAGTAATCCTCATTTCCGTCAGCAATCTCCGACGATCTATCTTATCAAAAGCCTTGGATTGTTCAGTAGCGATACAGTCCATTTGGCATGAATTAATACAAACTTACGTTCAGGTTTGTTATAGTAGTCTAAATGTCATACGTCCTCCTTCGCCAGCTCGAATAACTTAAATGGTATATTAAATGTGAGTATATGTTGGCGTATCCTCACAATCTCCTCGAATTAACACCGCATAAACATCTCCGTACTGGACGAACTTGGCATAAATGCGAGATTCCTGGAATTTATTTTCTACTCTCTATAGCACGGCCTCTCAGCTGTGCACGGTGTAAAAGACGACTTCGCTTGGTTGACCAGAATGCAGACCCCCACTCCTCGATTTGGAGCAATAGTGCTGTCTCTCTCTTTCCCCACGCCTGTCTCACTCACTCCGCCTCTCTCCCTCTTCCTCACTTGCTCCGTACCGCCGAGTTGAGCCGAGCTTAGCCAAGTACCCCAGAGACCAAGCGTTGGACCGTGCCGAGCCGAGTCGAGTGGGACCGATGCACTGTGCACAGGAACTCTGCGTCTCAGTTTGCACGCGTGAGATTTGGCAGTTTGAGAGGCCCTGCTCTACAGTATAATATAATCCAAAAAATACTTACCTGTGATTCAATTTAGTTACCTGTACGTTAGAAAATATATAGGTCCAATAATACAGCCCTGAGGTACTCTCCTCTTAATCAATACAGGATCATAAAATTCTTCACCTACTCTAATTCCCTGAATGATATATTCCAGAAATGTAGCCACCGATTCAACAACACTAGAAGAACAGGCAGTATGAAGAAGCTCTTTGTAGATGGCAAGATCAATGACAAACTGCCCAGGGGAAGATCCCAACCAGATGAATGAACCAGCTGCAGCTATATACTGCAAACTTGGAAGCATCACATCAAGAGAGAATCTCATGATAGCACCACGCCCTGTGAAGGGCAAAGGGTCGAGTATGAGAGACATACACACATACATTTTCATTATGGACTCTTATGCCTTTTAGCCCTCAATGTGCAAGCCTCATGAATGAACTAAACGCCTCTACAAACCTCTACTTGTAACTAACTCCGTGGCCTTTTATCTTTAAATCATTAGAGACTGAATGCAACCATCGCCTTCCTCTACTTCTCTTACCCTCCAAGACCGAGTACATTAATCTCCTACGTAAACTCTCCTTCTTCATTCACCTCAAATGACCCCACCACAAAACCCGGTTTACACGTACCACCTCATCCATCGATTTCTCTCCTAAATTAGCGTCTTTCTTTCTGAGTACCAGTGGTGATGGTGGCGATTATTATTTTGAGAGGAAGTACAACTAGGCAACCATCCTCTATATAACACTAATCAGAGAGAGAAAAATGGAAGAGATCCGACACTTCGAAAAATGAAGGTATCGGTCAAAGGAAGACAAGGGAGGGCCACGGAGGGCGTGAAAATGAGACCCCCTAGGCCTCGAGTGTTCTAATACCGTCGGGGTTGGCAAAGAAGAAGAGTTGAGTGGTGGTGGTTGGTGGTGGTGATTATTGTTTTAAGAGGAAGTACAACTAGGCAACGCTCTATATAACGCTAATCAGAGGGAAAAGTGGAACGGAGGTGGTGGTGGTGATTATTGTTTTAAGAGGAAGTACAACTAGGCAACCATCCTCTATATAACACTAATCAGAGGGAAAAATGGAAGGTTGTTGTTTTGTTGTTGTGATTATTGTTTTAAGAGGAAGTACAACTAGGGAACCATCCTCTATATAACACTAATCAGAGAGAAAAAATGGAAGGGATCCGACACTTCGAAAAATGAAGATATCGGTCAAAGAAAGACAAGGGCCGCGAAGGGCGTGAAAACGAAAGACTCCCTAGCCCTCGCAAACCTAATAGCGTCGGGGTCGGAAAAGAACAAGAGTTGACCAAGAGAGGTCGGATAGGATAGATGAAAGTGAGGAGCCTGGCGTAAGTAAGTGGAAGCAATGCCAGGACTCAGCTAAGGGCCCCGTGGTCGCCGACCCACACTCCAAAGTTCAGAGCCCCTGGGGCCCCTTTTAGTCGCCTCTTATGACAGGCAGGGGATACCGTGGGTGTTATTCTACCGCCCCCACCCACAGGTTGAGGATACCGTGGGTGTTATTCTACCGCCCCCACCCACAGGGGGATGAAAGTGAGGAGCCTGGCACAAGTAAGTGGAAGCAATGCCAGAACTCAGCTAAGGGCCCCGTGGTTGCCGACCCACACTCCAAAGTTCAGAGCCCCTGGGGCCCCTTTTAGTCGCCTCTTACGACAGGCAGGGGATACCGTGTGTGTAATTCTACCGCCCTCACCTGCAGGGGGGTTGAGTGGTGGTGGTGGTGGTGGTGGTGGTGGTGGTGGTGGTGGTGGTGGTTGTGGTGGTGGTGGTGATTGCTGTTTAAGGAGGAAGTACAACGGGGCAACCATTCTCTATATAACACTAATCAGAGGAAAAATATGGAAGGGGTCCAACACTTCGAAAAATTAAGATATCGGCCAAAGGAAGACAAGGGCTACGAAGGGCGTGAAAATGAAAGACTCCCTAGCCCTCGCAAACCTATTAGCGTCGGGGTCTGAAAAGAACAAGAATTGACCAAGAGAGGTCGGATAGGATAGATGAAAGTGAGGAGCTTAGCACAAGTGGAAGCAATTCCGGGACTCAGCTAAGGGCCCCGTGGTCGCCAACCCACTCTCCAAAGTTCAGAGCCCCTGAGGCCTCTTTTAGTCGCCTCTTACGACAGGCCGAGCATACCGTGGGTGTTATTGTACCGCCCCCACCCATAGGGGGATGTTTTTCCGGTTATGGTGGTGGTGGTGATTATTGTTTTAAGAGGAAATACAACTAGGCAACCATCCTCTATATAACACTAATCAGAGGAAAAAAGGGAAGGGATCCGACACTTCGAAAAATGAGGATATCTGTCAAAGAAAGACAAGGGCCACGAAGGGCGTGAAAATGAAAGACTCCCTAGCCCTCGCAAACCTAATAGCGTCGGGCTCGGAAAAGAACTAGAGTTGACCAAGCGAGGTCGGATAGGATAGATGAAAGTGAGGAGCCTGGCACAAGTAAGTGGAAGCAATGCCAGGACTCAGCTGAGGGCCCCATGGTTGTCAACCCACGCTCGAAAGTTCAGAGCCCCTGGGGCCTTTTTTAGTCGCCTCTTACGACAGGCAGGGGATACCGTGGGTGTTATTCTACCGCCCCCACCCACAGGGGGATGGTTTTCCGTGGTTTGCCATTTTCACACCAGGCAAATGCTGGGGATGTACTTTAATTAAGGCCACAGCCGCTTCCTTCCCAGTCCTAGCCCTTTCCTGTCCCATTGTCGCCATGACACCTATCTGTTTCGGTGCGACGTAAAGCCAATAGCAAAAAAAAAAAAAAACGGAATACCTTTCAGTAGATATTCCATGTAAACTATGAACAACAAAGGTAAAAAAGTACAGCCTTGTCTAACTCTAGTAAGTATCTTAATTCAGGAACTCATTCTGCCATCAATTATCATTGTAACCCAATTGTCAACATAAAATTCCTTGATTGTTTTTTATAATCCACCCCATATCCGATAATTCTTCAGTACGACTAACCTATTTTCCCTCGGTACTCTGTCGTATGCTTTCCCTAGATCTTCGAAACATAACTGTCTATTTATTTCGTGGTGTTTTCCAGTTTCCTGGCGCACACTGAAAATATGGTCCTGACAGCCCCTCTGTGGTTTGAAACCACACTGGTTTTCATCCAAGTTACTCTCAACCACTGATCTGACCCTCCCTTCCGTAATTCCAGTGAACAGCTGCCTGGTATACTGATCAATGAAGTACCTCTATAGTTGTTGCAATCCTTCCTGTTGCCTTGCTTGTAGATAAGGAGCAATCACTGTTCTCGTCCAGTCACAAAGTACTTTACTAACATTCCATGATAATCCTTCATGACTCTCAGCATTGCCGTTAATCATGTACCGAACGTACAGGAGGAACTTTGGAGGACGTTGTCACAGCCAAGTTCCAAGGCGACCTATGTGATAACTAGAGCCCAGATTTCCATGCAGTATCAAATCTCAAAATATGCATGCATTCATGCACTATCAAATGACGGAACATGCACAATAAACTAGAAAATATGCACTATGAAAATTGAGTTCCAGATTGTTATATTTTCATTTCCTTTTGAAACATTGTATAACAACTAATTTATCCGCATTTTCTTCATTTAAAGTTCATTCGTTTATCTGAAAGAACATCCCTCAACACAGAAAATGATGTTTCTACGTCAGAAGAAGTGATAGGTTCATACTTAAATGAAGACATTTAGGACGAGGTATATCTGAAGTTCTCTCTTTTAAAAAATGAACTTAGAAATTCCTTTCCCTCAATCCATTTAGACACGAGGTCTTTCAACAGGTGGCATGACACCAATACTGCACAGCACAGTGCAACACTAAATTACAATTTGAAGCGTGTAAGCTTGCTGCCTTCCTACTCCCTTCTTTTCTCAATTATTTTGGCCTCAGACGTGTGACCAGTGAGAGTTCATAATTCGGGGTAGGAAATTCCAAGAAAACAGAAAAGGGTTCAGTACAAAGCCAAGGTCTGTAAGCTGCTATCTCAGAAACGCAGCGTCACAGAAGTGTCATTCAGGTTTTGATTTCTTAGTCTAACACAGACGAAAAGAAGAAATAGCAGTCATTTAGTAATGCAAAATTTAAGGTTCAGTTTTTACTGAGACACCTTATTTCTAAGGATTAGAGCGGTCTTCCCGCTTATGTCAATGTTTACTCAAGCAACTGATAAGAAAGTACTTGGCTAACTGGATTATAGGACCTCTACGCATCTGACTTTGGTTTTCAAGAAGCATGCCAGGAATACATTTTCTTTTTCTCTCAATAGCAGACAAATAACGTGGACGTACGGTCCCAAATTCTGCAAACCAGTGTTCAAACAAGGAACTATCATGCAAGATAACATAATGTATTCGTCAAAGTCAGAAGAAAAGTCATATAATCCAATATAAATGTCGAATTATTCGGTATTAAAACCAAAATTTTCAAGATATGCATTATGCATGAATTTTCTCCCAAAAAGGCCAAAACATGCAAACATGCACGGAAAAAGTACGGTTATTTGGAATTGATTAGTTATAAAACGAATATTTGCAAAGTTTCAGAAGTGTACCCAGCTTATTTACAAACATGCATTTGCATGGAAATCCGGGCTCTGGTGATAACATTTGGTCAGTAAGATCCTGAAGACATTCTCTGAGAACACATCCTGGTAGCACTGTACTACCCAGGAGGCACATTGGAGAAGAAGAGAAAGCATAGAAAAAATGATTTGAAAAGATATCTGAAGTAGAATAGAGTAGAGATCTTTTCTTTATGCTTTCCAGGGACCCACCAACCTACCCAAAGAAGTACAAACAAACAAAACAACCGAGGTTGAGTAAATATGCAAAATGGAAACATTTTTGCGTTTCTATTGGCCAGCCTGTGAAGAAGACAAATTCTGTACTGTCTCCGATAGATGGTGGTGGTGATTATTGTTTTAAGAGGAAGTACAACTAGTCAACCATCCTCTATATAACACTAATCAGAGGGAAAAATGGAAGGGGTCCGACACTTCGAAAAATGAAGGTATCGGCCAAAAGAAGACAAGGGCCACGAAGGGCGTGAAAATGAAAGACTCCCTAACCCTCGCAAACCTAATAGCGTCGGGGTCGGAAAAGAACAAGAGTTGACCAAGAGAGGTCGGATAGGATAGATGAAAGTGAGGAGCCTGGCACAAGTAAGTGGAAGCAATGTCAGGACTCAGGTGGTGGTGTTTTAAGAGGAAGTACAACTAGGCAACCATCCTCTATATAACACTAATCAGAGAGAAAAATGGAAGGGATCCGACACTTCGAAAAATGAAGATATCGGCCAAAGAAAGACAAGGGCCACGAAGGGCGTGAAAATGAAAGACTCCCTAGCCCTCGCAAACCTAATAGCCTCGGGGTCGGAAAAGAACAAGAGTTGACCAAGTGAGGTCAGATAGAATAGATGAAAGTTAGGAGCCTGGCATAAGTAAGCTGAAGGCCCCGTGGTCGCCAACCCACGATCCAAAGTTCAGAGCCCCTGAGGCCCCTTTTAGTCGCCTCTTACGACAGGCAGGGGATACCGTGGGTGTTATTCTACCGCCCCCACCCACAGGGGGACCTCTTACTACAGGCAGGGTATACCGTGGGTGTTATTCTACCGTCCCCACCCACGGGGGGATATCCGATTATGACTAACATACACTGACTGACAGAGCAAATGCAACACCAAGAAGGAGTGGTCAGAACTTTATGCCAATTGCAGGGTAGACTGACGTCACTGAGGTATGCTCATGATGTGAAATGCGCCGCTGTGCTGCGCACGTAGCGAACGATAAATGGGACACGGCGTTGGCGAATGGCCCAATTCGTACCGTGATTTCTCAGCCGACAGTCATTGTAGAACGTGTTGTCGTGTGCCACAGGACACGTGTATAGCTAAGAATGCCAGGCCGCCGTCAACGGAGGCATTTCCAGCAGACAGACGACTTTACGAGGGGTATGGTGATCGGGCTGAGAAGGGCAGGTTGGTCGCTTCGTCAAATCGCAGCCGATACCCATAGGGATGTGTCCACGGTGCAGCGCCTGTGGCGAAGATGGTTGGCGCAGGGACATGTGGCACGTGCGAGGGGTCCAGGCGCAGCCCGAGTGACGTCAGCACGCGAGGATCGGCGCATCCGCCGCCAAGCGGTGGCAGCCCCGCACGCCACGTCAATCGCCATTCTTCAGCATGTGCAAGACACCCTGGCTGTTCCAATATCGACCAGAACAATTTCCCGTCGATTGGTTGAAGGAGGCCTGCACTCCCGGCGTCCGCTCAGAAGACTACCATTGACTCCACAGCATAGACGTGCACGCCTGGCATGGTGCCGGGCTAGAGCGACTTGGATGAGGGAATGGCGGAACGTCGTGTTCTCCGATGAGTCACGCTTCTGTTCTGTCAGTGATAGTCACCGCAGACGAGTGTGGCGTCGGCGTGGAGAAAGGTCAAATCCGGCCGTAACTGTGGAGCGCCCTACCGCTAGACAACGCGGCATCATGGTTTGGGGCGCTATTGCGTATGATTCCACGTCACCTCTAGTGCGTATTCAAGGCACGTTAAATGCCCACCCCTACGTGCAGCATGTGCTGCGGCCGGTGGCACTCCCGTACCTTCAGGGGCTGCCCAATGCTCTGTTTCAGCAGGATAATGCCCGCCCACACACTGCTCGCATCTCCCAACAGGCTCTACGAGGTGTACAGATGCTTCCGTGGCCAGCGTACTCTCCGGATCTCTCACCAATCGAACACGTGTGGGATCTCGTTGGACGCCGTTTGCAAACTCTGCCCCAGCCTCTACGGACGACCAACTGTGGCAAATGGTTGACAGAGAATGGAGAACCATCCCTCAGGACACCATCCGCACTCTTATTGACTCTGTACCTCGACGTGTTTCTGCGTGCATCGCCGCTCGCGGTGGTCCTACATCCTACTGAGTCGATGCCGTGCGCATTGTGTAACCTGCATATCGGTTTGAAATAAACATCAATTATTCGTCCGTGCCGTCTCTGTTTTTCCCCAACTTTCATCCCTTTCGAACCACTCCTTCTTGGTGTTGCATTTGCTCTGTCAGTCAGTGTATTTTTCCTCGGTACTCTGTCGTATGCTTTCCCTAGATCTACGAAACATAACTGTCTATTTCTTTCGTGGTGTTTTTCAGTTACGTGGCGCATACTGGAAATATGGTCCTGACAGCCCCTCTTTGGTTTGAAATCACACTGGTTTTCATCCAAGTTACTCTCAACCACTGATCTGACCCTCCCTTCCAAAATGCCAGTGAAGTTTGAAATTCTCATAGTATGTAAAAGTAGAATGCAGTTCTGTGTCACTTTTGGTTACTTTGAGGGAGTATGCAGGCCAATGATCGTCACGGAAATAGCGGCCTCCCTCCCTTCGAGAGGCTCGTCTCCATTGATGCAGCACATACTGTCCACACGACAAGGTAAGAAAGTCATTGGGCAGGTGTGTAGTAGGGATTAGGGATAACGCAGCAATGTTCGCCAGCCTTATGGGATGTCATCCAAACAGCGCCATGTTGGATTTCTAACCTGCCATTCACCTTGCGGGTAAGCTGCCTCTGTGGATCCGTGGTAGAGTGTCGGCTTCCGGATCCCAAGATAGCGGGTTCAAACCCGGCAGAGGTAGTCGGATTTTTGAAGGGCGGAAAAAAGTCCATTCGACACTCCATGTCGTACGATGTCGGCATGTAAAAGATCTCTGGTGATACATTCGGTATTTACCCGACAAAATTAATTAAATCTCAGCCATAGACGCCCAAGAGAGATCTGGTTTACTCTAGGTCCGCTAGATGGCAGACAGAGTAAACCGGAACGTCAAAATTGACGAGCAGACAGCCAGATGGCGTCAAATCGAAATGTCTGCAAACGGTAGCTGAGGCCATACGATTATTATTATTATTACCTTGCGGGTAGAAAATTTTTCCGCATATCCTAAGTAAATTGATTTTGAAATTCGAATTACATCAATAGTCAGAAATTGAAATGTGTATGATTATTTGCTCTGAGAGAATATCCTCTTTGCGCCTGTGAAAACCGCTATGTGATAACGTTGTGGAAGAAATACTGACCCGCAACACATACATCAACAGTGAGAATTCATCGGAATTGCTCGCACAACATTGAACCTTTGATGACAGAACTTTACCGACCGAAGTGTCCGGCTCCATGGCTAAATGGATAGCATGCCTTTGGTCACAGGGGTCCCGGGTTCGGTTCCTGGCAGGGTCAGGAATTTTAACCATCATTGGTTAATTTCGCTGGCACGGGGGCTGGGTGTATGTGTCGTCTTCATTATCATTTCAACCTCATCACGACGCGCAGGTCGCCTACGGACGTCAAATCAAAAGACCTGCACCTGGCGGGCCAAACTTGTCCTTGGACACTTCCGGCACTGAAAGCCATACGCCATTTAATTTTTACTGACCGAAGTTGTAAAATGAAATATTTCACATAGCGGCTTTCCCAGCCACAACGTCGATATGAGGTATCAAGGGGACAGGAAGAAATAAAATACACATTTTATCATTTATATAATTTACTTAATAAAAAACACATTCAGTGTACTCTTGACCAGCGGTTTTCGAACTACTATGAGATTGTACCCCTTACCCATGTACCCCTACAAAAAATCCCTAAATGGTAGTTTAAAAAAATATGAGAACCTGACTAATTATTAAGGCATTCCTAGTTGATTATAAACAATTAATTTAAACACACATCATAAATAAACTTAAGACAAGATTGTGAAATTAAATACATTTTTATAACACATCACAAGAAATTTAAGAGTTCATGTCTGTGTCAAGTAACTTATAATTCTACCCGATGCCGCAACAGCCCCGAAGGACCATGGTCTATCAAGTGACCTCTGCTCTTCAGATTATGAGGTGTCGTATGGTCAGCACGGCGAATCCTCTCGGCCGCTATTCTTGGCTTTCTAGACCGAGGCCGCCATCTCACCGTCAGATAGCTCCTCAATTGTAATCACGTAGGCAGAGTGGACCGCGAACCAGCCGTCAGATCCAGGTAAAAGTGCCCGGGTAAGAGGCAGGCATGCTACCCCTACACCACGGAGCCGGCAGTAACTTCTAATACAAAGATAATAAAGTTAAAAAAAAGGATACCCTGTTTGTATGAAATTTTAACAAAACGCTAGAATTTAGCCTCAATATCAAATGAATAAATAAGTTTCGATCTTAATTCTGGAATTCAGACATTGCGAACGATGAATGTTCCAATGCGATGTGCGTGCCTGCACGACGTGACACGATTTTCTGATGTGTGGTAGTCCGAGTGAAACTTTCCTTAAAGGCTGCTCGCGTACCACAGTTTAAGAACCGCTGCTTCCAATATATTAGCACCAAGGAGCAAAACGTCACTAATTCAGATACCTTGATACTCGCAGAGAGTACAGAGATCCACGGTTCTCAATAAGGAGATCAGTTTATCACTTAAACAATATCAGAGAAATTTCCTACATAAAGTAGCATTTAGTTTCTTTGAAAAATTGTGATAAATGTATATACTTTAAAAATTTCATATCCGCCTCTGTGGTGTAGTGGTTAGTGTGATTAGCTGCCACCCCCAGAGGACCGGGTTCGATTCCCGACTCTGCCACGAAATTTGAAAAGTGGTACGAGGGCTGGAACGGGGTCCACTCAGCCTCGGGAGGTCAACTGAGTAGAGGTGGGGTCGATCCCCACCTTAACCATCCTGGAAGTGCTTTTCCTTGGTTTCCCACTTCTCCTCCAGGCAAATGCCGGGATGATACCTAACTTAAGGCCACGGCCGCTTTCTTCCCTCTTCCTTGTCTATCCCTTCCAATTTTCCCATCTCCTTGCAAGGCCCCTCTTCAGCATAGCAGATGAGGCCGCCTGGGCGAGGTACTGGTCATCCTCCCCAGTTGTATCCCCGATCCAGAGTCTGAGATGGTGGTGGTGATTATTGTTTTAAGAGGAAGTACAACTAGGCAACCATCCTCTATATAACACTAATCAGAGGGAAAAGTGGAGGGGATCCGACACTTCGAGAAATGAAGATATCGGTCAAAGAAAGTCAAGGGCCAGGAAGGGCGTGAAAATGAAAGACTCCCTAGCCCTCGCAAACCTAATAGCGTCGGGGTCGTAAAAGAACAAGAGTTGACCAAGAGAGGTCGGATAGGATAGATGAAGGTGAGGAGCCTGGCACAAGTAAGTGGAAGCAATGCCAGGACTCAGCTAAGAGCCCCGTGGTCGCTAACCCACGCTCCAAAGTTCAGAGCCCCTGGGGCCCCTTTTAGTCGCCTCTTACGATAGGCAGGGGATACCGTGGGTGTTTTTCTACCGCCCCCACCCACAGGGGGTTCCAGAGTCTGAAGCTCCAGCACACTGCTCTTGCGGTGGTAGAGGTGGGATCCTCGCTGAGTCCGAGGGAAAACCTACCCTGGAGGTTAAACGGATAAAGAAAAAGAAGAAGAAAAATTTCACTTGAAAGAAGTCTATTTTTTCAGTGTAAAATCCATTTAATACAACTTGAAATCTTTTCATTCTGTCGAAAGCCTAGTTATAACACATATAAATTACCCATAAAAATTAAATAAATGACCTTAAAAATGTTAAGTTCTGTGTTTATAAGTGTGTTATTTTTTACAGATATGTTATTATGTTAAAATTAGCGATTCGGCAGACTGCAAAGCTAGTTGTATTTAATAAATGGAAATGATGTCATGTTCATTTTTGTTAATGCCATAATATTACACAAGTCATACATTACCCACATCCGTTACCGGTCAAGCATTATTTTACTTGTCAAAACTCTAAGAGGAATTTGAATCCTTACACATCTTTCTGGCTTTTTGTCTATTTTATTGGTGTCGACACATAATGCGAATATGACCCAATTTTATGGCCATTAGTGTCAAATCAATTTTGTATGCCAATATATACTGGACTTTATCCGACTTTACGAATACTAATAGACTTCCCACCGAGCTCGATAGCTGCAGTCGCTTATGTGCGTCTAGTATCCAGTATTAGGGAGATAGTGGGTTCGAACCCCACTGTCGGCAGCCCTGAAGATGGTTTTTCGTGGTTGCCCATTTTCAAACCAGGCAAATGCTGTGGCTGTGCCTGAATTAAGGCCACGGCCGTTTCCTTCCCACTCCTAGTCCTTTCCTGTGCCATCATCGCAACGTAAAGCAACTTGCTCGATAGACTTCCAAGACTGTAACGGAACACGTCCGTTTAATATTAGGAAGATCAATGAGAAAAAGCGTTAGTCTCCGTGGCTCAGGCAGCACCGCGCCGGACTCTCACCGCAGGGTTCCGTGGTTCAAATCCCGGTCACCCCATGTGAGATTTGTGCTGGGCAAAGCGAAGGCGGGACCGGTATTTTTTCTCCGGGTACTCCGGTTATCCCTTTCATCTGTCATTCCAGCAACACTCTCCAATACCATTTCATTTCATCTCTCAGTCATTAATCATTGTCCCAGAGAAGTGCGACAGGCTTCGGCAGCCAGCACAATTCCTATCCTCGCCGCTAGGTGGGGGCTCCATTCATTTCTTTCCTGACCCGTTTGAATGACTGGAAACAGGCCGTAGATTGTCAGTGAGAAAAAGCCTTCAATGAGAAGCTACTCGAAGTTCTGATTTTATTTTAATGTAAAATACATTCAGTGACTATGCTATAAAAGTTTATATCATAATGGTTATGAAATCAGATGAATTTCTCACAAAATATAGTGAATATCTTTCTTTTTTATCAAAACAAACTAAGCACATTGTTCGGGATTTTTAACTATTTCTTTATACTGTTATTATTCATTTAGCATATGATGCTACAGTTGACAATCGACTATGTACAAGTTCTTAACAGGCACAAAAATTTACTCTATATATATATATATATATAAACTCCACATTAAAAAAGTTGATGTGGGGGTCTTTCAGTCTCTTATAGACGAATGTCCAGCTCTTCCAGCCAAGAGAGTACCTCAGGGGTCACTCGATGAACGTCCTGGATGGAACCAGCAAAAACTCGCAGAGGGCAGTTCTTCAGAATGTTCACGATGGTTTGCACTTCAGCACCACAGTCAGAAGCTGGAGTCTTTCCAGCCCCACTGATGCAGAGCAGAAGTATTTCTTCCTACTCCGCAGCATATCCTGATAAGTGTGGTCCAGGTGGAGCGAGGAAGGTATATATTGTAAAAGTTATAGCGTTAATGAAAAGAGATTAACACTTCAGTACAGCTCACGCAACATTAGTACCATGGTTACCGCTTGCATCGCCAATATCTATGCGCGGTATGATTGTCCTATGTTTATTTCTCACAGATGACTCGCAGACGATGTCATCGAGCGAAGCACAACGCTACCAACCACTCTACTTAGGAACTAGACCATCAGTGAGCATAGGCCTCAAAGGGAGGGGACTGATTGCGCGTGATGTTTAATTATTATTTTCGTTGCTATGGTAATCAACAAGTCTCTTTCTGGCAGCTGCTGATCTCCATTAAGGTACGTTCACTGTCGGCATAAATGTTCCTTTTTTTTCTATATCCTTCTTTGTGAGTGTGTATGAAATAATTTTTCAGCATTTCCTTTCCCTGGACCAGTATGTAGCGCTACGTTTGAACCATTTAAACATGTCATTATTTGTGTTTCTCATTGATATTGAATCATGAGTGCCAGTATTGCACGATCTATCTTTACAGTCTGCAATTCCGTAATTGCTGTCTCCCTGCATTGGTCTTGGTAGGTTAGGTCCAGCTAGTGACAAAATCATTGGTCTGGATTCGTTAGGTCCGGCTAGTGACAAAACCATTGGTCTGTGAACAAGCAAACGTTAGAGGCCACGAAGCGGCTTTAGGCCTCTATTTCTTATTAATATTAAATCATAAGTGGCTCAATCTATGCTTGCTTTACAGTGTTCAGATCCGTAATTACTGAACGGCTAGTGACAAAACGATTGGTCTGGATAGGTTATTAATATTCAATCATAAGTCGCACGGTTTTACGCCTCTATTTCCTACTCATATTAAAGCAAAAGTAGCGCAATCTATGCTTTCCATTGTTCAAAATCTTAATTACTGCATCGCTACGTTTCAACTATTTCAACATATTCTTATTTCTCTTTGGTGTTTTCATATTATAATCGTGGCTGGCGGTGGCACGAATGGACTCTGCCATCGCCTGAGGATTTGTCCTATGAAACGTCACTTCCATAATTCAAGACAGCCAGATATTGTTATTCTTATTAATATCATATGCTTATTCTTTTACATTGCCTCATTCTCTTAGGTGATTTCATCGCGTAAGTTGGTCATAACTTCTGGATGTCTTGAATTATGGGAACGACATTTCATTGGCGTAACCTTCAACCAATGGCAGAGTCCATTCGCCCACCGTCATCCATGATTACTATGTTATGAACTTGCGTGAGTACTACTGAAGTTTTACCGTTTAGTTTCCAAGAGTATTCAATTCGTAAAATAAAATTTGACTGCTTGCCCCTACGTTATAAATTCTGAAATTAGTATTATGAGTTTAAAAGACTTTTTATTGTTATTGCTATGGACAAAATACAGCCCTCAGATTTTCATTCATTCTCTGTATATTTAGTTGTTTGTCTTTCCTGTGAAATGTACTTGTGTGGATACACTCGATTTTCCTTCGATTTATCGGAACACTTTAACTTCCCTGTGGGTGGATTCAAAATATGTATTAACTAGAATATTAAACTTATTTGCTTTACGTCTCACTAACTGCATTTTTATGGTCTTCGGAGACGCCGAGGTGCCGGAATATTGTCCCACAGGAGTTGCTTTGCGTGCCAGTAAATTTACCGACACGATGCTGACGGATTTTAGCACCTTCAAATACTACCAAACTGTGCCAGGAACAAACCTGCTAAGTTGGGGTTAGAAGACCAGCGCTCCACTTTCCGAGCTACTCAGCCCAGGACATTTATCGGTACCTCCTGCGCGTTGTAAAAGGCTACCAACCGAAGAATCTGTACTCGCTCTCTTGTCTTCTAAGCCCACATACAAAACTCAGTCCGGAGAATTTTGATATGGCTTCCTGTCCGCTGATAGGCTACAGGTTTATGCTGTTCTTCAGGTACTGTCAAGGGTAAAAAAAGGTGTTTTCTCTTAAGTGGAGGTGGTACCCCCCTCTGGTTCAAAAATACATTAAATTCTTGTTTTTTAAATTCTTAAATATTGAAGTGTATTTAATTCTGTATGAGTAATGACAAGTTGACAATTGAGGTTACGCCCCCTTTTCAGTTTGAATGCTTATTAAACTCTGATATTCTACTTCCTGTGGTGAAAGTAATGTTGTTGATCACCAAAGGGAATGTTTTTGCTGTGTTCATTTGTGTTGTGGCTAACCTGTGTCACATATTCCCGCTCTTCTGTTCATTGCTTGTTTCCCTCGTATGAAAATGTGTTGTAAACAAGTCTTCAAAATGCCTTGACAGAAATCAGTTTTTAAAAGTCAAAACGTTCAAAGAGGAGGTCCTGGTTGAAGAAAACTCACATCTATAAATACAGGTGTTAGTGAAGGAAGTGTGAGGTTAGAAGAGTCACCTCCCTAAGTACCCCTGGTTCTCCAAAGAGAAAATATTTTGCAAGCAGTGAATTTGACAATGATAACACCACACTTAGTGACAAAATGACTAGTGGAAACCAGATTATTGATTTAGGAATGGTTTCTGCCGCTTTGGCCAGTTTCGTAAGTTGTAAATTAGGAGACTTTCTGATCCAGAACTAATTGGTAAATGCTTGTATAGTCGAACTCAGAACCCTAATGAATCAGTCAACAGTGTCGTATGGAGTAGTGTTCCGAAACAGTGTTTGTAGGATATCAGTCATTGTGCATTGGTGTTTATGATGCTGTAATTACTTTCAATGAGGGATGTGCTGGTAGGATGAAAGTTATGCAGCAATTAGGGATCGAGCCAGGAGTGAAGACTCTCGGTACATTTCAAGAAACTGCTAATATGAGGAGGAAAACGTCTGACCTGAATGCTTCTGTTATCTCCGAAGCATTAAGAACTGTGCAGAGAAGCCAGAAAAGGTCTAGGGAAGATGCTGATGACTCCGATGATCCAGAATATGGTGCTGGCATTCATTAAAAAGGTAATCTTAACTAGTTCTATTGTTTTCTCCATTTGAGTTTTTTAAAAGAAAAGGTACCAATATTTCAGGTAGTTCTAGGCATATGAGCATACAATTTTAATCACTTATACTCTTTGGATGTTTTACACATTTCTGCGTTTTCATAACATCATTACTTAAAAACTGTGGATTTTATTTGGTTACAATGTGTTAAAAATATCAATAAAAATAGTTGTCCGTTAAAAAATGTATATGAATTCAGTCGAGTCATTATTCAAAGTCTAAAAACAATTGTTGGGTCAAAAGCCCTTAAACTGTATGCATACCAAATTTCAAAGTGATATTATTGATAGTTATCACAAAATGTGTACTTGAAGTAGGTAAAATTAGCATTGCAAAGATAGGGGGGACCACCTCCCCTTAAGATAGAAGAATGGTATTGAATGGCGTGAACAGACCGTGTCTGTGTATGAGCTAGTTACATAGAGGCTATTATCTTCATATCATATTCCCAGCCATAAGTAAGGCAACTCGCCATAGAAAGTGAAATGGACAAACATTTGCCAATATATTTTCACTTTTTCTCGTCTCACACTCCTCAGTAACCTTGACTCGTACAAAGCAGTCCTTTGTATGGTAATGACGGGAAAGAATCCCGCAGTTAAACAAACCAACGTGCCTGACCACCGACCACGTCGTCAACGTGCAGTAGCCTCGTTTGTGGCGGACTGACCTCATATGGGAATTTCCGGTTTGCATTACGATGATTTCGTGTCTTATTCCCTATCCTTTCTGTAATTTCTTCATGCTACTTTGAATGAACAGTATGCAACAAAAGAAACAGTACTGGATTATTTTAATGCTCTGAAAATCACGACACGTCATTATAACATGCAAAGTGAGGACAGCAACACGTATCAAACTTCACTGGTACGGCATGTGTTCAAAATGTGCACCCTTATGTCTCAGGTGGTGGTGGTGATTATTGTTTTAAGAGAAAGTACAACTAGGCAACCATCCTCTATATAACACTAATCTGAGGGAAAAAACTGAAGGGATCCGACACTTCGAAAAATGAAGATATCCGCCAAAGGAAGACAAGGGCCACGAAGGGCATGAAAATGAAAGACTCCCTAGCCCTCGCAAACCTAATAGCGTCGGGGTCGGAAAAGAACAAGAGTTGACCAAGAGGTGGTGGTGGTGATTGTTGTTTTAAGAGGAAGTACAACTAGGCAACCATCCTCTATTAAACACTAATCAGAGGGAAAAATAGAAGGGATCCGACACTTCGAAAAATGAAGATATCGGTCAAAGAAAGGCAAGGGCCACGAAGGGCGTGAAAATGAAAGACTCCCTAGCCCTCGCAAACCTAATAGCGTCGGGGTCGGAAGAAAACAAGAGTTGACCAAGGGAGGTCGGATAGGATAGATGAAAGTGAGGAGCCTGGCACAAGTAAGTGGAAGCAAAGCCAGGACTCAGCTAAGGGCCCCGTGGTCGCCAACCCACGCTCTAAACTTCAGAGCCCCTGAGGCCCCTTTTAGTCGCCTCTTACGACAGGCAGGGGAAACCGTGGGTGTTATTCTACCGCCCCCACCCACAGGGGGAAGTTGACCAAGAGATGGTGGTGGTGATGATTATTGTTTTAAGAGGAAGTACAACTAGGCAACCATCCACTATACAACACTAATCAGAGGGAAAAAATGGAAGTGATCCGACACTTCGAAAAATGAAGGTATCGGCCAAAGGAAGACAAGAGCCACGAAGGGCGTGAAAATGAAAGACTCCCTAGCCCTCGCAAACCTAATAGCGTCGGGGTCGGAAAAGAACAAGAGTTGACCAAGTGAGGTCGGATAGGATAGATGAAAGTGAAGAGCCTGGCACAAGTAAGTGGAAGCAATGCTAAGACTCATCTAAGAGCCCCGTGGTCGCCAACCCAGGTTCCAAAGTTCCGAGCCCCTGGAGTCCCTTTTAGTCGCCTCTTACGACAGGCAGGTGATACCGTGTGTGTTATTCTACCACCCCCACCCACAGGGCGATAAAATATGATATACAGGTAGAAATTTTGTTTGTGTTAACACCATTGTTAATACCAAAGCTCTTAAGGAAGAGACTGCACACAGGAAAAGCATGAAACTTATAATAGCAACGAATATCATCAAACGCAATACACTTATATAGGACTAAACTCTTCGTTGGTACTTCTCTGCATTTTACTCTATAATACAATCTAGCGATTTATTCTCTGGAAAACTAAACCTCAGTCCCATAAATGAGTCGGACAGAGGTAATTCTATCACCAAAGAATTCATAAAATCCACAGTTCTATCCCTTCAGGGAAGCAACTCTATGTTGAAAACATCCTAGAGATATGAGCTACGAAATTTAGGTAAATAAAATATAATAAAGTATGTAAAGTATGAGAATATATTCTTCATTTATTTCTAAAAATTGAAATCCTTTCCTTAATCATCGTTATCTGTTCGATTAGATTAGCAATATGCCTTTTTCAACCACTACGAGCGCTAATGTGAATCAATGCAGAGTTTCACTTAAGCCCTTATAAATAGATTCAATATGGGCATTGTTCAAAAATTTTAAAAAGACGCCTGAGGGCATGGAACCAAGGAATACGTTACAGAAAGAATTATGTAAATATGTTAATTTGGCTAGGATTTGAATCAAAAAGAGATCCTATGAAGATCTCGGAATTTCTCGAGACTAGCGCAGGCATTATTCCTCGCGAGAAATCTCGAGAGCGTTGTTCCCACAATGTGCGGCGAGTAGTGTGTCGTAGGCCTGCAGGTAGTCGGATCTGAATGTTGTTTGTAGAATTGTTAGAATTCGTACAGTCAGTTGGTGTGAAACGTATAACCCACCGTGAGATACTCAAACAGACTTTGTCTGCTGTGCATCCCCTTTTCCTTGTGCTAATAATGTTTCTTTTGATCGCTGCGCAATGAATTTTGGTCTCGCAAAGCAATTTTTTGTTTCAGTTTACTCGTGATTTAGTCGTCTATCAATGGTGGATTAATCGAATGTTTTTGCTTGCCTTTTTATGGTTTAAAGTTTGCCTTATTTCTACCCCTACAAGCACTAATGTGAGTCAATGCAGAGTTTCATTTTTCAAAAAATTATTACAGAAAGATTTATGTAAATAAGTTAATTTGGCTATGATTTGAATAAAAAAGGAAAAGGTGTAAAGAAACAAGCTATTTTAGGTTGATTTTCCGAAAATGCATTTAGGCCGGAAGTGATTTTAGGAATGTCTTCCTTATTTTATTTTGATAGAGCTATCTAGCACTTACAATTTGAAGCCTTTTGGGGCCCTTTAGCCGTCAACGTCCGACACAATTGAGGAAATTGCTGAATTTTACGTTTTTCGTAGTATTGGGACCCCTACTTTGTCTGCTGAGGAATTTTTTCAACATTAAAACTGGTCATAATATGTTGTTTTTTTTCGTTGACGCCATTTTGATACCAGAACGGATGGACTGTACAAACGAATAGCATGGAACTAAAAACGGCAAAGAATATCTGTTATACAATCTAGCGATTTATTCTCTGGAAATTAACCTAATTCCGTGAATGAGTATGGAATGATTGCATTCAGGTGCAGATTACTTGCTTCAATCGTATGTGCCATAGTTTTGCTTTCCTCTTCGTTACTGCATTCTTAAACGATGACTTAAATGAGTATCTTGTTTACTCTGTTTATTCTAACCTGTAGAGACTTCGTTTTTGTTGAAGATTGTAAAATCTGCTCTGAATCTTCCACCATAACTTCATCATTAAGGGAAAACATAACTACATGCTTAGCAGGAGAAACTGTAGCTGGTTTGAGATCGTCCTATGTCAATGTGTGTGAAGCGAAATATTGTTTATTCTTCGGCGCTGGATTAATGATTTCGCAGTTAGAAAAGATGTACAAACTGAACGAATCGATGTCAACAATTCGCAGTTCGAAATTTACCAAGATGTAGGACAAGAAATGCAACTCAATTCTTATTTGTGATCTATTTTCAATTGTTTGTTGATACAATTTTCCATTCTATTACCACAACATATCATGTGTAATGTTTCATTTCCTCGAATCTTATTAAGTACATTCGTGAAGACATTGATGAACAACATGATATATTGTGGGCGGTGTCCGCGGGTAAATATTAGTGGTGGTGGTGTTCAGTTTAATAATAATTATTATAATGTTGGAACGCATTGGTATCAAGGGGATCAAGACAGAAACGATTTAAAAAGTGTGGAAAAGGCCTACATTCGTGGCATTGGTTGGTTGAAGGCTAAAGAAGAAGCAGCTCGGAATATCATCCGCAAAGGTTTCATCATTGAATAAATCATTACTATTAATAATTGTGAAGCCTCAATCATTGCATCAAGGAAGCGGAAACCTTACCTTACATCACTTCATCTTTGGGGGACTGTTTTGAAACCAGTAGAATTCCTACAGTCAGTTGGTGTGAAACGTATAATCCACCGTGAGATACTCAAACAGTATATTTTCCCTGAGGCGATATAATTCTTCCTTACCACACTGTTGCAAGCAGTCTAGAACATACTAGAATCTAGTTCTTTTCGACTGTTTACCTATCTGATAAACATCACTTGTCTACAGGCATTTGATGCCCTTGACTGATCACATGAAAAGGTTGTGATTTAGACGAATGATTACATAAAAAAAACTGTAAGAGGTGGTGGTGGTGGTGGTGATTATTGTTTTAAGAGGAAGTACAACTAGGCAATCATCCTCTATATAACAATAATCAGAGGGAAAATGGGAAGAGATCCGACACTTCGAAAAATGAAGATATCGGTCAAAGAAAGACAAGGGCCACGAAGGGCGTGAAAATGAAAGACTCCCTAGCCCTCGCAAACCTAATAGCGTCGGGGTCGGAAAAGAACAAGAGTTGACCAAGGGAGGTCGGATAGGATAGATGAATGTGACGAGCCTGGCACAAGTAAATGGAAGCAATGCCAGGACTCAGCTAAGGGCCCCGTGGTCGCCAATCCACGCTCCAAAGTTAACAACCCCTGGGGCGTGGTGGTGGTGGTGATTATTGTTTTAAGAGGAAGTACAACTAGGCAACCATCCTCTATATAACACTAATCAGAGGGAAAATATGGAAGGGGTCCGACACTTCGAAAAATGAAGATATCGGCCAAAGGAAGACAAGGGCCACGAAGGGCATGAAAATGAAAGACTCCCTAGCCCTCGCAAACCTAATAGCGTCGGGGTCGGAAAAGAACAAGAGTTGACCAAGAGAGGTCGGATAGGATAGATGAAAGTGAGGAGCCTGGCACAAGTAAGTGGAAGCAATGCCAGGACTCAGCTGAGGGCCCCGTGGTCGCCAATCCACGCTCCAAAGTTCAGAGCCCCTGGGGCCCCTTTTAGTCGCCTCTTACGACAGGCAGGGGATACCGTGGGTGTTATTCTACCGCCCCCACCCACAGGGGGAAACCCCTGGGGCCCCTTTTAGTCGCCTCTTACGACAGGCAGGGGATACCGTGGGTGTTATTCTACCGGCCCCACCCACAGGGAGATTTCAGGACGAGGAAATTCATCCCACAGTATGCGTCAAGACAACCGATAATGAATCCTCACCTGCTGCCCACGTTTCCCTAACTACGAAGTGTTGTGATGGTCCTGCAATTATGGCTTTCACAAGAGAGAGGAAAGTGTTCATTGTGGAACATTATTTTCGGTCACATACATACAGTATATATGGACCGAGTTTTCCTCACGTAAATCCACGAATGGTGAGGTGGGGTCAAAACTGGTACCAACATAAAACTATTACAGATTTAAAATAGTTTTTACTTTAGTCTGCCTTCTCAATACACCTTATAATGATAGAAAATTATTTATTTTATCATACATATTTCGGGAAAATCATCCATTCCCTTCATCAGTGAACGATGAAACTACTCATAAAATGTACATAGCCTAAAATGTATGTAAAAAAGTCATCAGTGATGAAGGGAATGGATGATTTTCCAGAAACATGTATGGTAAAATAAATAGTTTTCTATCATTATAAGGTGTATTGACAAGGTGGACTCAACTAAAAACTATTTTAAATAGTTCTGTAAAAAATTCAGTCAAGTCAATACAGGATCAAACATAATACCTATTATGGTTAAGTTTATCAACAACATAAGACTACTCATAAAGTGTACATAGTCTAAAATGTATGTAAAAACACCATTCACAGCAACAATCTCGGAAATTATTATTTAGCCTATGTGAATTTTTAACAAATTTTGTATGATTAATGGAGAAGGAGTTTCAAGATCCTAGTAGATACTAATTTTCTTCTTTAAAGAGACAGATTATTCCAAAATTTATATGAGAAATCAATATCAACCCGTATCAGAGCCTAGAAATACAGAAATGAGAGACCTTTTACCCGAATTTTCTTTTTGATTTCACAAACGGTGAAAATACTTCACAATCTGTTCAAAAAACTCCGTAGGCTGACAAGAGTATTGTGTTTCTAGTAGGTGAACTTCGATTGTGAGAAATTCTTCAGCTCGTCTCCTTGTTTACATAAAGAAGACTCGTGCATATAAGAAAAATTCAGTAATAGAAATGTTTAAAATATTTGTTCTACATACTTTGTGCATTAACTGAAGGGTTATGAGATTAAACAAAACTATAGAAATACGTTTCCCTAAATCGCAATTCGTCGTCTCAAACCAACAATAACTCTTACTTCCTCAATTTTTATGCCATAATATTCAGCGGTTATGACAAAATACCAGCATGAACATGTGCATAGAAATAAGGAAACTAAACCTGGGATTGTTCATCGTACATTTTTCCAGGTGTTAAACGTAGAATTAGTTGAATATTCAAATGGTATTGACAGAGGTGATCCAGTATACAATGCATAGCAAGAAAAATGCTCTGTTAGTAATTATTTTGGATTAAAACTAATACATTCGAAGGCTTATTCTATACAATTATAAACATTAATTTGATTTACGTTCTCAAAATTCTATGATTGGAGGATTTCTACAACTTTCATATATTCTTTTCCTCCACTATTGAGTATTAACGTGAAGAAAACGCCGTGAAATGCTTAAATGCTTAAGATTCTAAATGAAGTACGAAGTAGAAAACCGAATCTCGGATCTAGTCAATTCGGTTTTACGGCATGTCCTCAGTGATAATTATACTTACTTTCTTATATTATGTAGAGTATTTAAATGTTCGCATGTTTCAGATAAGCAGAATATACAGATACCGTACTCAAATAATAATACATCTACAACGTATACAGTCTAATAAAGTATATTGAAGAACATCAATATCTAATCACCACACAATTAGAGGGAATGGTACATTTTAAAGAAAAGTAGACTTTTATGAACATTTTTTATATAATTTAATACTAATGTTTCATCTTACCATTTAGTTTACAATAAATAAAAATAAATATCTACTACTATATACTAAGTTACTAGAATACTAAATTATTATCACAAATACGAGTGTATCGTTGAAAATGAGTCTTTCCATGTCAAATTGTATCACACAAAATTTCACTTTCATTTACAAAGTTTTAATTTGGGTCTGATAGTTGCACAATTAAATTCACAGTGAAAGACGGATGCAATCTTTCCGAGAAGGAGTGACAAAAATTAGGATTGTAGAAGCGACTGCGAAGCAATATTTACAATCGGCTTTGTGGCTAGAGATGCCCAGTGACTTACGATACACTTAATGTATCGTACAGCTACCCCAAGCTAATGTTACAGTTCATAATTTAGGTCATTTCACTGAATTGATGCTTGGGTGGTCTTCGTGAAGTCTTCAATATCTCCATAGTAGGATCGTTGAGGACATTCTATTTTATGACTTTATGTAAAATGGTCTGCTGAGACACTCCACAATCTGATACGATCGGTATAGAAGTTAAGAGAATTGGTTTAAAATATAAATATTTAGATGTAATAAGTGTTGAAGCATTCCTCTGCGGCTGAGGCGGCAGTGCGGCGCTTCTTACCGCTGGATTCCGAGGGTCAAATCTCGTTCACTCCATGTGAGATTTGTGGTGAACGAAGCGGAGGTGGAACGGGTTTTTCTCCGGGTACTCCGGTTTTCTTCCTGTCATCTTTCTTTCCAGCAGCACTCTCCGATATCATTTCATCTGTCAGTCATTACTCATTGCCCTAGAGGAGTGCGACAGGCTTCGGCAGCTGGCACAATTTCTATCCTCGCCACTAGATGGCGACTTCATTTATTCCATTCCTACCGTGCGAGTTGGCCGCGCGGTTAGAGGCGCGCAACTGTGAACTTGAAACCGTGAGATAGCGGGTTTGAACTCCACTGTCGGCGGCCCCGTTTGGCTCCATGGCTAAATGGTTACCGTGCTTGCCTTTGGTCACAGGGGTCCCGGGTTCGATTCACGGCAGGGTCGGGAACTTTAACTATCATTAGTTAGTTCTGCTAGCACGGGGCTGGGTGTATGTGACATCTTCATTACGACGCGCAGGTCGCCTACGGGTGTCAAATCGAAAGAGCTGCACCTGATGAGCCGATCATGTCCTCGGACACTCCGGGCGCTAAAAGCCATACGCCATTTCATTTTGTCGGCAGCCCTGAAGATGGTTTTCTGTGGTTTAACATTTTTACAACAGAAAAATGCTGGGATTGTACCATAAGTAAAGCCACGGTCGCTTCCTTCCCACTCCTAGTACTTTCCGGTCCCATCGTCGCTATAACACTTATCTGTACTTGTGCGAAGTAAAGCAGATCGTAAAAAATTAAAAGTATTCCATTCCTGACCCTGTCAAATGACTGGAAACAGGCTGTGGATTTTTATTTTTCAAGTGGTGAACCATGTTATTATGAATACTAGGAGGTAGTGATATTAATAATTTTTCAAACTGAAACTGTGAAGCATTATCAGAAAGATTACATTCGTTTTTTCATTGGTGTCTTAAGACAGAATTATTTGCCTTATGAATCACATTTGAATAAACTTGAGGAACACGTTCAGAAGGCTGCTATATGTGTAATACTATTTGCGAAACATTCCAATGTCCACTGAAGCTATTACACACAAGTCTATGCGTATTCCAAGTGGCCTCGACAATTGCAGTTGGCCATGACCTTGTTTAAACTGTATTCATTCAGCTAAATCTTTCAGAAGAGTTTGTTTACAGCCATTGGCAAGCAATAATAATTAGCAATTCACACATTTGCTAGGTGGTGCCATCAGAGGAAGGTGTTCCAAGCAAGGAACAACAAAGCATTATCCCGAGGAACTGCGGTGGAAGAGAAGACTAGCTGGATCCGGCTCGGCTAGACTCACTGCAGATAGAGGCGTCCCTCCGAGGTCGCTAGCTCCAGGCTACGCGTGCCAAGAGCCGACATGGACCTTGACTCTCTCCCTGGAACATGAACAAGCAGGTTTTATACACTGTGACGCCAATGATGACGTACCTGGTAGCCTGAAAGGTCACCGCGCATCATCGGATGCATTCCAGTTTTCTGCTACATCTCCAGATGTTTACATACAGAAACATTTTTTCAAACAAAATACACATGATAAAGTATAGCCAGAAAGACAAAATATTTGTTAAGATTAAGAGTGGTGGTGATTATTGTTTAAAGAGGAAGTACAACTAGGCAACCATCCTCTATATAACACTAATCAGAGGGAAAAATGGAAGGGATCCGACACTTCGAAAAATGAAGATATCGGCCAAAGGAAGACAAGGGCCACGAAGGGCGTGAAAATGAAAAACTCCCTAGCCCTCTCAAACCTAATAGCGTCGGGGTCGGAAAAGAACAAGAGTTGCCCAAGGAAGGTCGGATAGGACAGATGAAAGTGAGGAGCCTGGCACAAGTAAGTGGAAGCAATGCCAGGACTCAGCTAAGGGCCCCGTGATCGCCAACCCACGCTCCAAAGCTCAGAGCCCATGAGGCCCCTTTTAGTCGCCTCTTACGACAGGCAGGGGATACCGTGGGTGTTATTCTACCGCCCCCACCCAAGGGGGATTTGACAGTGGTGGTGGTGGTGATTATTGTTTTAAGAGGAACTAAAACTAGGCAACCATCCTCTATATAACACTAATCAGAGGGAAAAATGGAAGGGGTCCGACACTTTGAAAAATGAAGATATCGGCCAAAGAAGGACAAGGGCCACGAAGGGAGTGAAAATGAAAGACTCCCTAGCCCTCGCAAACCTAATAGCGTCGGGGTCGGAAAAGAACAAGAGTTGACCAAGAGAGGTCAGACAGGATAGATGAAAGTGAGGAGCCTGGCTCAAGTAAGTGGAAGTAATGCCAGGACTCAGCTGAGGGCCCCGTGGTCGCCAACCCACGCTCCAAAGTTCAGAGCCATTGGGGCCCTTTTTAGTCGCCTCTTACGACAGGCAGGGGATACCGTGGGTGTTATTCTACCGCCCCCACCCACAGGGGGATATGCCTTTGACAGTCAAGAATGGACAGTAATCCTTTCGGTATATTTCCACCGCTTGGTACTAGCCACGGAAGACTGCATTCGGATACGGTGGGCAGTCGCTGGAAAGATGAGTCAGATGAGCTGGAGCATCTGGACATACCCAAGACAAACCAACTACTAAACTAAAGACTAAAATTGAAACAGATAAACTATTTAGCAACATATAATATCAACTCTCTGGCACAGGTGGGAAAATTAAAAATCCCAACTAATGAAATAGACAAACAAGGGATCCTTATAGCAGGACTACAAGATATGAGGAATTTAGACCAGGAACCCATGGAATCCCAAGGTTATAGAGTGTACGAAGGCATCCCTGGAGAAAGGTGGTGGTGGTGATTATTGTTTTAAGAGGAAGTACAACTTGGCAACCATCCTCTATATAACACTAATCAGAAGAAAAATAGAAGGGATCCGACACTTCGAAAAATGAAGATATCGGCCAAAGGAAGACAAGGGCCACGAAGGGTATGAAAATGAAAGACACCCTAGCCCTCGCAAACCTAATAGCGTCGGGTCGGAAAAGAACAAGAGTTGACCAAGAGAGGTCGGATAGGATAGGTGAAAGTGAGGAGCCTGGCACAAGTAAGTGGAAGCAATGCCAGGACTCAGCTGAGGGCCCCGTGGTCGCCAACCCACGCTCCAAACATTCAGAGCCCTTGAGGCCCCTTTTAGTCGCCTCTTACGACAGGCAGGGGATACCGTGGGTGTTATTCTACCGCCCCCACCCACAGGGGGATCCCTGGAGAAAGAGTAATGAGGAACTGTCCACAATTTGGCACAGGATTCATAGTCAACTTGAAAATAATTGATTCGATAATACATTTTCAGGCACAATCCCCAAGACTCGCGACGCTAACAATAAAGGCATCGAATAAAATCTACACAATAATTAATGCCCACGCTACTACAAATGATATAAACAATAAGATAAAAACCAGAGAAGAGGTGGGTGAATTATAGGACCTCCTGGATCAAACAGTAACAAATATAAATAAAAATCATACCATAATTTTAATAGACGACTTCAAGGCACAATTACGTAAAGAAAAGAGATACAGAGACATAATAGGAAAATGGCCTGCTCAAACACAGACCAATAAAAATGGAATAAGATTGATAAACTTTTGTATAAACCATAATATGATATCAAAGTCAACATATTTTAAGAGAAAACCTAATAAACGTAAGACATGGAAACACCCAGATTGGAGAAAAGGAGAATGGCAATTAGATCATGTATGTATGAAGTACTTAGAGGAATAGACATAGGGTCTGACCATTACATGGTGAAAAACAAAATTAAATTCACACCAGTAAAGAAACCAAAATCAAAATGTAAATTGAGAAAAGTTTGTGTTCCCCATAAACTAATAAACAATGAACAGTATAAAGAACTAACTCGAGACATTGATAAAACAGATAAATTAGAAGAGATCCTCCCAAACATAGCTGAGAAAGTAGCTTTGCAAAGTCCAAGGAAAAAGCATCAATGATGGAATGATGTATGCGATAAAGCATTTGAAGATAGACATCAACCATGATTAAATAATCAAAGTCAGAAAACAGATACCATCGTATGAAGAATTTACCAAGCAAAGAAAACTAGTCCAAAAAACCATCAGAAAAAAGACATCAAAAAAAGCATTATTCAACAAAAAGAAATAGATAAAAAAAAACAATTCTAGGGATTATTATAAGCAATTTAGTAAACAACTTCAAAAATATGAAGTGGAGGTGGTGGTGATTATTGTTTTAAGACGAAGTACAACTAGGCAACCATCCTCTATATAACACTAATCAGAGGGAAAAAGGGAAGGGATCCGACCCTTAGAAAAATGAAGATATCGGTCAAAGAAAGACAAGGGCCACGAAGGGCGTGAACATGAAAGACTCCCTAGCCCTCGCAAACCTAATAGCGTCGGGATCGGAAAGAACAAGAGTTGACCAAGGGAGGTCGGATAGGATAGATGAAAGTGAGGAGCCTGACACAAGTAAGTGGAAGCAATGCCAGGACTCAGCTAAAAGCCCCGTGGTCGCCAACCCACGCTCCAAAGTTCAGAGCCCCTGGGGCCCCTTTTAGTCGCCTCTTACGACAGGCAGAGGATGCCGTGGGTGTTATTCTACCGCCCCCCCCCACAGGGGGATACTAATCAGAGAGAAAAGAAATGGAATGGGTCCGACACTTCGAAAAATGAAGGTATCAGCCACAGGAAGACAAGGGCCACGAAGGGCATAAAAATGAGAGCTTCCCTAGGCCTCCATACGTAATACAGTCGGGGTCTGAAAAGAACAAGACCAACCCATGCTCCCAAGTTAAGAGCCCCTGGGACCTCGTTAAGTCGTCTCTTAAGACAGGCAGGGGATACAGTGGGTGTTATCCCGCCGTCTCCACCCACAGGGGTACGACGATAGGACAGGAAAGGGCTAGGAGTGGGAAGGAATCGACGTGGCCTTAATTAAGGTGCAGCTGCAGGATTTGCCTGGTGTGAAGATGGGAAAGGTTGCGGTGGTGGTGGTGATTATTGTTTTAAGAGGAAGTACAACTAGGCAACCATCCTCTATGTAACACTAATCAGAGAGAAAGACGGAAGGGATCCGACACTTCGAAAAATGAAGATGTCGGTCAAAGAAAGACAAGGGCCACGAAGGGCGTGAAAATGAAAGACTCCCTAGCCCTCGCAAACCTAATAGCTTCGGGGTCGGAAAAGAACAAGAGTTGACCAAGGGAGGTCGGAGAGGATAGATGAAAGTGAGGAGCCTGGCACAAGTAAGTGGAAGCAATGCTAGGCCTCAGCTAAGGGCCCCGTGGTTGCCAACCCACACTCTAAAGTTCAAAGCCCCTGGGGCCTCTTTTAGTCGCCTCTTACGATAGGCAGGGGATAGCGTGGGTGTTATTCTACCGCTCCCTCCCACAGGGGGTGAACATTGGAAACCACGGAAAATAAAATCAATTGAGTGCAGTCGAGTATGCCCAGCTTTACGATGAAAGCCTTCTGAGTGATTGTGTTTGTTGGCATGTAACAGCCTTTCCTAAAATTAAAAAAAAAATTAAATTATCTTCTGAAACACGCCTGGATAGAAGTTACGATGATATAATCTCATATTATTTTTAATAAAACAGAAATGAAGCGGAAAGTCTGAATGTTTTTCTCAGTTTCATGACTTAATAACTTAGCCAAACACCGTGAAATATACAAGGTCAAATAACCCGATGATATCACACATTCCCACTACACGACAGGGAAAGCGTAAGGTGGTGGTGGTGATTTTTGTTTTAAGAGGAAGTACAACGAGGTAATCATCCTCTCTGAACAAATAAGTGGAAAAGAAATTTAAAATATAAAACAAAATTATTTATTCAACAAAGGAATTTGGAAACGCAGTACAAAATAAAACAAAAAACAATTATAGAATTAGGCCAAAAGGATTACTAACGTATCAAAAGGGAACGTACGTTCCCTGAGTAACAGTACACTTGTAATTTACATACCCTTGATAAGTCCACTGTCGCACATAAAGCGGATGACGAGATCAGCAGTAGTCGCGTCATCGGCTAGTATGCGTTCGAGTGTTTCCTGCAGGCCGAGGCTCCGTCTTAGGCCAGAGAGATCGGCGCACTCTGTGAGGATGTGGGCCACGGTGAATTCGGCACCACAAGAACACACTGGGGGTCTTCCCTCTTTAGGAGATAAGAGTGCGTGGATCGTAAATGACCTATCCTCAGCCTGCACAGTACTATGGCCTCTCTCCGTGAAGGTCGGAAAGAGGACCGCCACACGGTAGTTGTCTTCTTAATTGTTCTCAGCTTGTTGGGAGTTCGGATATCTAGCCACTCCGATTCCCAGAACGCCAAGATGGTTCGACGTAGCTGAGAACAAATATCCTTAGCAGGTACATTGACGGGTCTTGGAGGTAAAAGTGCAGCTTCCTTTGCTGCTTCATCCGCAAGTTCGTTTCCCGCAATCCCAACGTGGCTTGGAAGCCACGCGAAAGTAATTCTGGTGCTAGCATCGCTTAACCTGGCTAGAAGGTCATGTATCTGCTGCACCAGTGGGTGTTGCGAGAAACAGGTTTCAATAGACTGCAGAGAGCTTAACGAATCGGTACACAACAGAAAGTGGCTTCTTTTGTCACGCAGTGCAAACTGCAGAGCCTCTAAGATGGCGTAAAGCTCTGCAGTATACACGCTACATACTTTAGGGAGCGAGACCTTCGTACTCATATATCATCAATGACAAAAGAGCAACCAACATTATCTCCGATTTTAGAACCATCCGTGAAGATAAGTCTCGCGGCCGGATATTGGTGAACAAAGTCCTGGAAATACCTCCGATGAACGGAAGAATCCGTGTTCACCTTGGGTCCACGGAGTAGATCTAGACATATATACGGTCGCGGAACCAACCACGGAGGTACCTCGCTAAGAGTTTGTTCAAGACAACCACCGATATCAATATTCAAATCATGACACAAGCTATCAATCCGAAGCCCAACCGGCCGTGTGGCATTCGGCCGGTCTTGGCACCGCTGGTGGTATTGGGTGCGATAGATGCATTGATAGCTTGGATGTAGCGGCATTTCACGAATTTTGGCAGCGTACGTTAGGAGTGACTGCTGCCTCCTTATCCGGAAAGGTGGAACTCCCGCTTCAGCGAGCAGGCTGGGAATGGGGCTAGTACGGAAAGCACCCGTTGCCAGCCTTACTCCACTATGGTGAATACTGTCTAAAAGGCTCAGCGTAGATTTTGATGCTGAGCCATAAGCCGCACTTCCATAGTCAATTCGGGAGAGGACCGTCGCCGTGTAAAATCGCAGCAGTACCGCACGGTCAGCCCCCCACGAAGTGCCGCTGAGAAACTTAAGCACTTTAAGTCTCTTCATGCAGGCAACCTTTAACTGACGGATGTGGGGCTGCCACGTAAGTCTCTTATCAAAAAGGAGACCCAGGAATTTGCAGGTGTCAACCACTGGTAAGACACTGTTTCGCAAGCGGAGCTCTGGTTCGGGATGCACAGGTCGACGTCGACAGAAGTGTACAACTGAGGTTTTCGCTGCTGAAAATCGAAAACCATGTTGCAGGGCCCATCTGTCGACTCGGTTAATAGCTTGCTCTAGCTGTCTCTCAGCAAACGCCACCCTGCCGGAGCTGTAATGTAGAGCTAAGTCGTCTACATACAGCGATGGAACGACTGCGGGCCCAGCAGCGGCAACTATGCCGTTGATGGAGATTGCGAACAGCGTGACACTCAGTACCGATCCCTGATGTACTCCATTTTCCTGAACGTAATATTGAGAAAATGCATTACCTACTCGGACTCGAAAGTGACGGAGGGACATGAAGTTCTCAATAAACGTTGGCAAATTTCCCCGAAATCCCCACTGGTGTAGAGTGGAGAGAATCCCATATCGCCAGGTAGTATCGTAAGCTTTTTCCAGGTCAAAAAACACGGCGACTAGGTGTTCCTTCCGGACAAAGGCCTCCTGAATGGCGCTCTCCAGTCTGACCAGATGATCAGTGGCAGACCGATGAGAGCGGAAACCACACTGGTAGTTAGACAAGAGGCCCTCCCTTTCCATGGCCCACACAACACGCCGGTTAAGCATCCTTTCAAATAGCTTACAGAGGCCATTTGTAAGGCATATTGGCCTATAACTATCCAGAAGTTTTGGATCTTTACCTGGCTTGGGAATTGGTATTACAATTCCCTCACGCCATTTAGATGGAAACACTCCCTCACTCCATATTCTGTTGAATAGGGTGAGGATATCCTTGAGACATCTGTCACTCAAATGCTTAAGCATTTGATTATGGATTTTGTCCGGTCCAGGAGCCGTATCTCTGCATAGCGTAAGTGCACTTCGCAACTCCCACTCCGTGAAGGCCACGTTGTAGGGATGCGAAGCACTAGAGGCAAAAGAGAGACGGTGGGCCTCTGCTTCGCGCTTAATTGGAAGAAATGCAGGGTCGTATCTCCTAGAGCTGGACGTATCTGCGAAATGTGAGGCGATGTGGTCTGCAATGACTGAAGGAATCGTAACTATATCTCCATTAATGGAGATTCCGGGTACTGAGGGCACATTCTGTATTCCGACAATACGGCGGAGTTTTGTCCACACTTGTGATGACGGAGTATGTGCCGTGATGGATGACACATACTTTTCCCACGTAGCTTTCTTACTTTCTCGAATCAAAAAACGGGCCTTCGCGCGCAGACGCTTAAATGCGATATGATTGGCCATCGTGGGATTCCGACGATAATGTTTAAAAGCCCGTCGGCGATCACGTATGGCTGCTGCAATTTCGTCCGTCCACCATGGGACCTGCTTCCGGCGACGAATACCGGACGAGGAAGGAATTGTTTCCTCTGCAGCAGCCAAATTCCAGTAGTAATGGAAGAGACGTGGTCGTCAACAGACTCCAGCATATCATCAGCCATCACTGCGCGTTTTGTAAATTCTGGCCAATTTGCCCGCCGAAGTAACCAGCGCTTGGGTACTTCGGACTGTCTTTGATCAAGAGAGACAGAATTATCGGGAAGTGGTCACTATCACAGAGGTCGTCGTGAACTTGCCACCGTAGCAGGGGAACTAGCGCACGGCTACACAAAGTGACATCCAGGTGTGAGAATGTGCCATGCGCGCTACTGAAATGTGTCGGTTCCCCTGTATTGAGCACACAAAGATCAAATAGGTTGATCATTCGCTCGAGCTTCCTCCCCCTAGAACAGGAAGACGGAGAACCCCATAGTGTGTTACGGGCGTTCACATCCCCCAGCATGAGGAAAGGAGGAGGCAACTGAGCGATCAAATCTTGTAGTGCATGCATATCAAGGTTATAATCCGGTGGAAAGTACACGTTGCAAACCGTTGTCATTACTGGCAACGGAGTGCGAACTGCAACTGCATCTAGCTGAGTACGGAGCGGTACTTCTTCGCTGAAGATGTCGGAGCGAACTAGGGTACAAACGCCCCCAGTTGCCGCGCCATCCACAGTTACTCTGTCTTTGGAATAAAGGCGATATCCTCTCATAGTCGTGTCGTGTCCAGGTCTCAAACGAGATTCCTGTAGACAGACTATGGAGGCCGCATAGACGGATATCAGTTGACGTAACTCAGCTAGGCGACAGTGGTAACTACTGCAGTTCCACTCCAATAGTGCCATTGCGTGGATTGGTAGTAGTGTTGCGAAATTAGGACAATTGCTTGCCCGTCTTTTTGTCAACTACCTGCCATTTTCGGCCGTTGTTGTCGGTATTGTCGTCACATCCACGACAATGAGTGGTTCAGTCTCCATTGTCTCCTCAGAAGAAGGAGGCGCAGTGACTGGACCCTCCACAGACGGTGATCTCATTGGTCTGGAACAGTGGGCCTTCTTTCTGGGAGAACTAGGTTCTCCAGAAAGTGATCGAACAAGAGGGCGTCGGGGCCTCTCGCTCTTGCCCACCGTTTCTCTCTTTTTGGGAGGAGAGCCGGCAGATGGCTTGCCGGATTTCTTCGGTGATCCTGTGGACCCCGACTGAGTTGGAGAAGGCTTCTTCTCCAATTTTTTAAGGGAGCTCTATGGCTTCACCTTCTCCTCCTTTATGATCTGGGCATTGGAAGGAGGGCTGGACTTTTCAGCCCTATTTGGGGAAGTCTTTCCCCCCGCCCTGTTGGGGGAGGACTTCCCAGCCGAACGTTCCTGGGAAGGGCCCTTCCCAGGCAACGTCGACAGTAACGCTCTTTTCGGTGCTTCACATGGTGAAACTCCAGTTTCTTTACTTACTGAATTTTGTTGCTGGCTTTGACTTTTCAATGCATTTTCAGTACCGGTGTTCTGTACAAAACTCTGTGGAGTGATCCGTACGTTTGTGACCTTTTCCTCGAATGAGATGGAGAACTCCGGAGCAGCCATGGATTTGAACTTCCTCCGGGCGTCTGGATAAGATAGCTTATCCAGCGTTTTTATCTCCTGGATCTTCTTCTCCCGCTTGAATGTGGGGCACTCCTTGGAGATTGGAGCATGCGTACCCGGGCAGTTGACGCACACAGGTGGTGGTGTGCATTCAACCCTAGCATGCTCGCACTTCCCACACATTTTGCAGGTCGTCGAACCTGTACATCGCAATGAGGTGTGGCCAAACTTTTGACAGTTATAACACCTCATTGGTGCCGGAATGTACGGACGAACAGTCAGGCGATACATTGCTACCTTTATTCGTTCAGGTATGGTCTCAGCGTCGAAGGTAAGGATGAAAGCACCCGTATCGAGTAGCTTATCACCCACACGCCTCTTCAACCTCTTCACGTCGGTTACACCCCGACGTGCTAGGTACCGGATCATCGTATCATCGGAAGACTTAACCAAATCCCTGTGGAATATAACTCCCTTGCAAGAGTTAAGGGTTTGGTGCTTCTCGATTTTCACCTCTACCTTACCGAATAACTTGGCTTTAAGTAGCCGTCTGGACTGTTCAGCCGTAGATTTCTTGATAAGTACGGATCCATCTCGGAGATTGCGCATCTCGTCGACTTCACCAGCAACAATTTCTTCGATGGAATTGCTTATCATAAAAGGACATTCGTCAAGGAAACTTTTACCATCGACCCTGGAAGCAACCAGGAATCGAGGAAGACGTTCGTCACTCATGTAGTCTACAGGAACTGGAGTATACCGCTTACGTTTCTTAGAAATATATTTGACGCTGTTTTTTGAAGGGTGCCACCCTTTGTAAAAGAAGGAAGAGAAAGAGGTTCCGTCTTTTGTCTCACGAGTACTCACGGAAATATGAGGTCGACCTTCGGCAGAGCCAAGGAGATTTACCGGAGGCAAGGCTATATACTCCAGAGGGCGCCCGGTATCTGCAGGGGGTCGCTTGGAACTACTCTCCCAGTAGCCATGCATCACCTCGCCACGACCCGAAACTTGTGATTGGGGGAGGATAAAACCTCCGTACTAACCTAATTATTTTTTCATTTAATTTTTTTTAATTATTTTTTTAATTTTATTTTTCATTTCTTTTCTGTAATGTCTAACCTAATCTACCCGAGGCAGAGAGGGTGGCCAGACAGGAAGAGGAATGAAATTAAAGATGGTGAGAATAGAAGGGTAGAAATAGTGATGAAGAATAAAGAGCACAGACACCTCTCAAGCAACTCGGGGGACACCTTGTTAGTCTGGCCCTACACCGAGGCCTATCCAGCATGGGTAACCCTGAGCTGGCACAGCCCTCGGGATCAACAAGCACACAAGCCCCCACACCGACTTCAAGGTCATGGTGTCCCTAGAGGGGGGGAGGCTGAGGATAAGAGTCAGTTCTTGAAGCCAAAATAAATGCTGGCTTTAACCTATTGATGGAGATATTAACTTCTCTGCCCTTAATGCTGATATTGAAATACTTATCTTGTCGTTTTAACAACAGGAAATGATCCATCGTAAGGAGATTCGAGTGATTTCTTCAATCCTTATGAACACAAGGGAACTACTGAAGACAGCTTTATGAATGAAACATTTTTGTTATTGTTGCTGCTTCTCGGTTGGTCCATATGTCGCCGCAAATCCGCAACAAAGGTTGCTGGATCGACATTTGAAGTCGTCTTCTCGAAGAATTCTACAGGCAAGCGAATTGTGGTTCCGTAGACCATTTCTGCTACTGAAAACTGAGAATCTTCTCTCAGTGCTGCTCTTAAACCAAGGAGGACTGTGGGAAGTGACTTTGTCCACCTTATGGTATTATGGGCTCTGATTGCTGCTTTTAGAGTTCTATGCAACCGCTCTATTTTGCCGTTGGTTTGTGGGTGATATGGAGAGGTATGTTGTACATTAGTTTCACATATTCCAGCTAAACTTCTGAACAATTCAGACTCAAACTGCTTGCCCTGGTCTGTAATGATGCAAGCAGGTACACTAAATCGAGCTATCCACTATGCATTAATAATCTTGCGACTGTTTGGACAGTACTGTTTGTCAATGGAATAACTTCCATCCAGCCACTGAATCTGTCGATACAAGTCAACAACATTCTTCCGATGGTGAAAATGGTCCTATTATGTCTACATGAACCATACTGAATGTCTCATCGGGTTCTTTCAGTTGACCTACTGCTGATTTTGTGTGCCGCGTTATCTTATTCTTCTGACAAGCTATACAAGACTGTGCCCATTTCCGGACATCATTTTTATATTTGGCCACACAAATGTTGATGTCACTTGTTTAGTAGTACTCATAACATCTTGATGAGCTCGAACACTTGATAGCGGAATGACTTAGGTATTTAGGGTCGGATATTGCACGTTGAAGTGTCACACAGAATTGTGTTTCCTGAGGAGAGTTGGCATTGCTTGAAATCCAATGAATGGTTTGACTGATTCATGCTATTTAGTTCTTTATCATTCTGTTGAGCTCTTGCTATTTCTCCATAATCAACTGCTGTAATTTAACTCGTTCGTGACAGCGTATCAGTAATTATGTTATCTTGTCCACCAACATGTCGAATGTCTGTAGTGTACTGCGATATTTACTGCAGATGGCGAAACTGTCGAGGAGAAGCCTTTTCATTTTTCAGTTTGAATGCATACATCAGTGTCTTATGATCCGTGAAAATGGAGAAAGTTCTTGCTTCCATTAGATGCCTGAACTTCTTCACAGCCAAGTATATCGATAGTAGCTCTTTGGCATACGTGCAGTAGGATCTCTCTGCTGGACCAAGTTTCTTAGAATAAAAGGCGATGGGTTTCCCTCCCGTTCCTTCATTTTGTTGGAGTACTGCGCCGAGTGCTTGAACTGATGCATCTGTGAACAGTCCAAGGTGAGAATTGGCACTAGTAAAAGTAAGCAAGTCTGCGTCTGCTAGAATTTTCTTGCATTCTTCTAACTGGATTTTAGCTTCTTCTGTCCAGTTGTTCTTCGTTCGAAAATTTCTCTTGGCACCTCTCAGGTTATTATGGAGGATTGCTTGCGTCTATGCTGCATTTTTTATGTACTGGCGGTAGAAATTTATAACACCTAGAAAAGTGCGAAGTTCACGAACTGTTTCTGGTAGCTTAAAATCTCTTATAGACATAACTCTCTCTGGAACTGGCTTAGAGCCTTCAGGTGTTATGGGGTAACCCAAAAATTTAAGTTCCTGAACAGGTGGTGGTGGTGGTGGTGGTGGTGATTATTGTTTTAAGAGGAAGTACAACTGGGCAACCATCCTCTATATAACACTAATCAGAGGGAAAAATAGAAGGGATCCGACACTTCGAAAAATGAAGATATCAGTCAAAAAAGACAAGGGCCACGAAGGGCGTGAAAAATGAAAGACTCCCTAGCCCTCGCAAACCTAATAGCGTCGGGGTCGGAAAAGAACAAGAGTTGACCAAGGGAGGTCGGATAGGATAGATGAAAGTGAGGAGCCTGGCACAAGTAAGTGGAAGCAATGCCAGGACTCAGCTAAGAGCCCCGTGGTCGCCAACCCACGCTCCAAAGTTCAGAGCGTGGTGGTGGTGGTGATTATTGTTTTAAGAGGAAGTACAACTAGGCAACCATCCTCTATTTAACACTAATCAGAGAGAAGGAATGGAAGGGGTCCGACACTTCGAAAAATGAAGATATCGGTCAAAGGGAGACAAGGGCCACGAAGGGCGTGAAAATGAAAGACTCCCTAGCCCTCGCAATCCTAATAGCGTCGGGGTCGGAAAAGAACAAGAGTTGACCAAGGGAGGTCGGATAGGATAGATGAAAGTGAGGAGCCTGGCACAAGTAAGTGGAAGCAATGCCAGGACTCAGCTGAGGGCCCCGTGGTCGCCAACCCACGCTCCATAGTTCAGAGCCCCTGGGGCCAAAGTTCAGAGCCCCTGGGGCAGTTCCTGAACGTCAGTCATAGACTTTGTAACATTCATTCTCAAACCAAATTTAGCTAGTCTGTCCAGCACAAGATTCAGATGTTCATAATGTTCGTCCTCTGACTTTGATGCAACAAGAATATCGTCAAGAAACGGAAACACAAATTCTAAACCTTGCAGCACTTCATTAATAAAGCGTTGAAAAGCTGATGGGGCATTGAGTAATTCGAACAATCCGAATGGTGTAATTATGGCAGTTTTTGGTTTATCTTCTTCACACCTCTCAGGATCTATTGAAAGTCATCTATCCTACGAATAGGGTATCTGTCTGGAACAGTTCCGTCATTCAAACCTCTGTAATCCCCACATGGTCTTAGGGAGGTCGTGATTATTGTTTTATGAGGAAATACAACTAGGCAACCATCCTCTATATATAACACTAATCAGCGTGAAAAAATGGAAGGGGTCCGACACTTCGAAAAATGAAGATATCGGCCAAAGGAAGACAAGGGCCACGAAGGGCGTGAAAACGAAAGACTCCCTAGCCCTCGCAAACCTAATAGCGTCGGGGTCGGAAAAGAACAAGTTGACCAAGGGAGGTCGGACAGGATAGATTAAAGTGAGGAGCCTGGCACAAGTAAGTGGAAACAATGCCAGGACTCAGCTAAGGGTCCCGTGGTCGCCAACCCACGCTCCAAAGTTCAGAGCACCTGAGGCTCCTTTTAGTCGCCTCTTACGACAGGCAGGGGATACCGTGGGTGTTATTCTACCACCCCCACCCACAGGGGGTGGTCTTAGGGAACCATTCTTTTCGCTAACCATATGGAGTGAGCTTGCCCATTCTGATTTTGATGGTCGAATGACGTTGTGGATCCAACTGCCTCGGTCTTGAGAAAACTGGCGGTCCTTTTGTGCAACGTAGTGCTTAATATTGTGGGTCACTTTGCTGGGCACAAAGGTTGGTTTCGTAATGCCATGATACTGCTGAAACAACTATGAAAATGTAGTGCTTCCACAGACAGTACTCAAGGAGCCTTAGTGGTGGTGATTATTGTTTTAAGAGGAAGTACAACTAGGCAACCATCCTCTATATAAAACTAATCATAGGGAAAAATGGAAGGGGTCCGACACTTCGAAAAATGAAGATATCGGTCAAAGAAAGACAAGGGCCACGAAGGGCGTGAAAATGAAAGACTCCCTAGCCCTCGCAAACCTAATAGCGTCGGGGTCGGAAAAGAACAAGAGTTGACCAAGGGAGGTCGGATAGGATAGATGAAAGTGAGGAGCCTGGCACAAGTAAGTGGAAGCAATGCCAGGACTCAGCTGAGGGCCCCGTGGTCGCCAACCCACGCTCCAAAGTTCAGAGCCCCTGGGGCTCAAGGAGCCTTACTTTGATACAGTCATCACTTCACCTGAGATACGATTTTTAGTTATGCCATCAACCAATCTTCTTTTCTTGATGTCGACCAATAAACTGAATTGATCACGTCGGGTTCACACTTGATGCACGTTTACAACTAAACAGGGGCTGAATGGCCGAGGCGGTAAAGGCGTGCTCAGTTCGCCCGGAAGGACGTGGGCTCGAATCCCCGGCAGAAAGCCGTAAAATTTAAGAAACGAGATTTCCACTTCCGGAGTTGCATTTGGCACTGAGGTTCATTAAGCCTACACTAAAAATGAGTACCAGGTTAATTCCTGGGGTGGCCGGGCATAGAGTGGTGGTGATTATTGTTTTAAGAGGAAGTACAACTAGGCAACCATCCTCTATATAACACTAATCAGAGGGAAAAATGGAAGGGGTCCGACACTTCGAAAAATGAAGGTATCGGCCAAAGGAAGACAAGGGCCACGAAGGCCATGAAAATGAAAGACTCCCTAGCCCTCGCAAACCTAATAGCGTCGGGGTCGGAAAAGAACAAGAGTCGACCAAGGGAGGTCGGATAAGATAGGTGAAAGTGAGGAGCCTGGCGCAAGTAAGTAGAAGCAATGCCAGGACTCAGCTAAGGGCCCCGTGGTCGTCAGGTGATTGGTGGTGGTGGTGGTGGTGGTGGTGGTGGTGGTGGTGGTGGTGGTGGTGATTATTGTTTTAAGAGGAAGTACAACTAGGCAACCATCCTCTATATAACACTAATCAGAGGAAAAAAGGGAAGGGATCCGACACTTCGAAAAATGAAGATATCGGTCAAAGACAGACAAGGGCCACGAAGGGCGTGAGGTGGTGGTGGTGGTGATTATTGTTTTAAGAGGAAGTACAACAAATTGGAAGGGGTCCAACACTTCGAAAAATGAAGATATCGGCCAAAGTAAGACAAGGGCCACGAAGGGCGTGAAAATGAAAGACTCCCTAGCCCTCGCAAACCTAATAGCGTCGGGGTCGGAAAAGAACAAGAGTTGACCAAGGGAGGTCGGATAGGATAGATGAAAGTGAGGAGCCTGGCACAAGTAAGTGGAAGCAATGCCAGGACTCAGCTGAGGGCCCCGTGGTCGCCACCCCACGCTCCAAAGTTCCGAGCCCTGGGGCCCCTTTTAGTCGCCTCTTACGACAGGCAGGGGATACCGTGGGTGTTATTTTATCGCCCCTACCCATAGAGGAAACCTGACTCACGGTAAATGATGGTTGTAGTGGTGGTGGTGATTATTGTTTTAAGAGAAAGTACAACTAGGCAACCATCCTCTATATAACACTAATCAGAGGGAAATCAGCGGGAAAAAGTAGGAGGTATCCACCATGAATGGAATAATCAGCTCTCCAGGGTATGATTGGATGACGCCTCTTTGATAAAAGAGCCTTCTATACGTGTCTCTATCACGGCCATCCATCAGCACTTTACGTCACTGCATGGACAGTTGCTAGGAAACATCTCGTCACGCACTTTGTGTTGCTAATTTTGTGAAGCAAATTTTCAGGTTGGCCCAAGCCATAAGACATATTTATGTCAAGACAGGGACATAACTGCACTCTTGGCATGGTGAAGGCCTCTACGATATTGTAAGTAAAAATCTGCAAGTTCTTTTGGGCAAAAAGTGTTTTTATTTTTTTTTATACGTCGCACCGACACAGGTAGGTCTTATGGCGACAATGGGACAGAAAAGGGCTAGGACTGGGAAGGAAGCGGCCGTGAACGTAATTAAGGTACAGCCCCAGCATTTGACTGGTGTGAAAGGTGGTGATTATTGTTTTAAGAGGAAGTACAACTAGGCAACCATCCTCTATATAACACTAATTAGAGGGAAAAAATGGAAGGGATCCGACACTTCGAAAAACGAGGATATCGACCAAAGTAAGATAAGGGCCACGAAGGGCGTGAAAATGAAAGACTCCCTAGCCCTCGCAAACCTAATAGCGTCGGGGTCGGAAAAGAACAAGAGTTGACCAAGAGAGGTCGGATAGGATAGATTAAAGTGAGGAGCCTGGCACAAGTAAGTGGAAGCAATGCCAGGACTCAGCTAAGGGCCCCGTGGTCGCCAACCCACGCTCCAAAGTTCAGAGCCCCTGGGGTTCCTTTAAGTTGCCTCTTACGACAGGCAGGGGATACCGTGGGTGTTATTCTACCGCCCCCACCCACAGAGGGATCAGGACTGCCGACAGTGGGGTTCGAACCCACTATCTCCCGAATACTGGATACTGGCCGCACTTAAGCGACTGCAGCTATCGAGCTCGGTGAAAAAGGTGTGAATTGAGGTGTAGGTCTGTGATAAATGTTTTCTCAAACAGAACTTTCTTCAATGTCAGTTGAGAATTTCGTCCCTATGTGTGCTTTATGTATTAGAAGTTAAAACATCTTCTATGAATTCTAAGGAAATGTCAGCACAATTGTCAATAAGGCGACATGCGAACAGGAAAATAATACACACGGCAAACACTGAATAGAGTCTTGTTTTAAGGAAATGAATGTGGCGAATTCCGTAGGCGTATCACTTGGTTTCCTTGAACTTGTCCACCGACTCTCGTGTCCAGAGTTTGTAAATAATTAAGTACATAAAATTAAATGCAATGAATATGTTTTTATTTCTTTACTTATAATGGTTACTTCTTACAAAGTAAAATGTTTGTCGTAATTTATTTCTTGAAATAAAACTCATGTTATTCTAGCAATGGTTACATTTTGGTAAGCGATGTGCATTATATGGATGCAGAAACAGGAAGAAGTATTACGTGATTATAAAGATACCTCTTTCACTTTTACTACAGCAGAATCAGTACCTTCACCATACCTCTCCAGTTTCGAAAACTGCACTACCAGAGATATCAAACTTATCCTGAAACTTCCATCAATGATGGATCAGTCACCATTGATTTACATGTAGGGCAGTCGCTCTGGTAGCAGATTCCCTATATGTTACTTACCTAGTATTTTCTAAAATAAATTCCAAAATCTGGAAATATATCAAATTATTCCAATCCCTAACTCCTGTGTCTATAAACGAATCTTTCCACCGAATTTTCTTTGTTTTGCTATTTGCTTTACGTGTAAGTGGTGGTGGTGGTGATTATTGTTTTAAGAGGAAGTACAACTAGGCAACCATTCTCTATATAACACTAATAAGAGGGAAAAATGGAAGGAGTCCGACACTTCGACAAATGAAGGTATCGGCCAAAGGAAGACAAGGGCCACGAAGGGCGTGAAAATGAAAGACTCCCTAGCCCTCGCAAACCTAATAGCGTCGGGGTCGGAAAGGAACAAGAGTTGACCAAGGAAGGTCATATAGGATCGATGAAAGTGAGGAGCCTGGCACAAGTAAGTGGAAGCAATGCCAGAACTCAGCTAAGGGCCCCGTGGTCGCCATCCCACGCTCCAAAGTTCAGAGCCCCTGAGGCTCTTTTTACTCGCCTCTTACAACAGGCAGGGGATACCGTGGGTGTTATTCTACCACCCCCACCCACAGGGGGATGATGGGATAGGAAAGTCCTAGGAATGGGAAGGAAGTGGCCGTGCCATTAATAAAAGAACAGCCCTAGCATTTGCCTGGTGTGAAAATGGAAAACCACGGAAAACCATCTTCAGGTGGTGGTGGTGGTGATTATTGTTTTAAGAGGAAGTACAACTGGGCAACCATCCTCTATATAACACTAATCAGAGGGAAAATATGGAAGGGGTCCGACACTTCGAAAAATGAAGATATCGGCCAAAGGATGACAAGGGCCACGAAGGGCGTGAAAATGAAAGACTCCCTAGCCATCTTCAGGGCTGCCGACAGTGGGATTCGAACCCACTATCTCCCGGATGCAAGCTTACACCCATTTTCCTATAAAGTTCAAACTTTATTTTCACATTGTGATTTTTCCTACTTTTAAAAACACCACTCAAATTTGTTGGTCTACGGGTGTAATACCACACCATTTCTCCACTGACAGCTCAGAAATTAACCACTTAGTCGAGTACCTCGTCCCCTTACTCCGAAGTCCTCCCAGCCCAAAGTTTGCAATATTTCCGTAACACTACTCCTTTGTCGGAAATCGCTCGAAACAAATCGTGCTGCTGTCCATCGGATTTTTTCCAGTTCTCTTTCTTTCAGTTCTTCACAAATAATTACAAATACGAATCACCCATTTTCTTTATTTTAAAGGTAAGTACGAGTAAATCTGTAGCTTCCGCTAGTCGTTGTTAATACACGTTAGGCCTACATGACAACATTCGCCAATTATGGAGAATGGGAAAGCAATTTTTTAATGACTTTTATCCAAATGTTGTCTCATAAATTTATTTGGACTGTGCTGAATGAAGTGGTGTATAATTTATTATGATACGGTACACGTAAACATAAAAGGAAAAAGTTAGAATATTAATGCTCAAGTGAGAAATTTTACAACTTTTCTTTGAAGTTACCTATTTCTGTAACGGTTTGGTCTAGAAGGCTGTGGTTTTCACTGATCTGTTTCAGAATTGTGTGCGAAGTTTCCGGCAGGTCATAACAAACACTCAGGTGGTGGTGCAGATTATTTTTTAAGAGGAAGTACAACTGGGCAACCATCTTCTATATAACTCTAATCAGAGAGAAAAATGGAAGGTGTCCGACACTTCGAAAATGAAGATATCGACCAAAGAAAGACAAGGACCACGAATGGCGTGAAAAGGATTCGTAAACCTTAATACCGTCAGGGTCAGAAAAGAACAAGAGTTGACCAAGCGTGGTCGGATAGAATAGATGCAAGTGAGGAGTCTGACACAAGTAAGTGGACGCAATTCCAGGACTCAGCTAAGGTGGTGGTGGTGATTATTGTTTTTCTTTTTTGCTAGGGGCTTTACGTCGCACCGACACAGATAGGTCTTATGGCGACGATGGGATAGGAAAGGCCTAGGAGTTGGAAGGAAGCGGCCGTGGCCTTAATTAAGGTACAGCCCCAGCATTTGCCTGGTGTGAAAATGAGAAACCACGGAAAACCATTTTCAGGGCTGCCGATAGTGGGATTCGAACCTACTATCTCCCGGATGCAAGCTCGCAGCCGCGCGCCTCTACGCGCACGGCCAACTCGCCCGGTGATTATTGTTTTAAGAGGAAGTACAACTAGGCAACCATCCTCTATTTAACACTAATCAGAGAGAAAAAATGGAAGGGGTCCGACACTTCGTGAAATGAAGATATCGGCCAAAGGAAGACAAGGGCCACGAAGGGCGTGAAAACGAAGGACGCCCTAGCCCTCGCTAAACTAATAGCGTCGGGGTCGGAAGAGAACAAGAGTTAACCAAGGGAGATCGGATAGGATAGATGAAAGTGAGGAGCCTGGTACAAGTAAGTGGAAGCAATGCCAGGACTCAGCTAAGGGCCCTGTCGTCGCCAACCCACGCTCCAAAGTTCAGAGTTTCTGAGGCCCCTTTTAGTCGCCTCTTACGACAGGCAGGGTATACCGTGGGTGTTATTCTACTGCCCCCATCCACAGGGGGAGAGCAGGCCAGGGTATGACCACGACGTTATTATTCTTACACCATGCCATCATGGCCGTAAACTTGTGACATGATGCGTTATCTTGTTGGAACTAGAAATTCTTACGCATTAGTCCATTAACTGATGGTAACATAACCTCTTCCGCAGTATCACAGTATTGAGCGGAATTCATGGTTTCATCAAAAAGCTTGACCTCTCCTGGACTCTCACTGGTGATACAGCCACAAATCATCACAGCTTCGCCACCTTGCTGAACGGCAGGAACTAGACAAGCAGGTAGGCAGGATAGATGAAAGTGAGGAGCCTGACAGAAGTAAGTGGAAGCAATACCAGGACTCAGCTGAGGGACGCGTGGTTGCCAACCCACGCTCCAAAGTTCAGAGCCCCTGAGGCCTCTAGTAATAAGAAATTGTTTACCACCATCTTTCCTACTCTACCGGCAACATTCGGATGGAGAAATGTTTTCTAACAATGGGACTCGAACCGACCAAGTACAGCATGTTGTCAGATGATATAGACTTGATCGCTTAACGATCAAGGTCACGAGGCGGATTATTATTATTATTATTATTATTATTATTATTATTATTATTATTATTATTATTATTATTATTATTATTATTATTATTATTATTAATGACGAGGCTTACGTATTTAAGCAGACTGCTATTATTTTGACCAGAAAGGAAGCATATTCTTTCGTACACTTGCCTTGTCTTCAGGCTACCGAATGCTTTTAGAAAAGTGCGATTGATAGCTTTATCGCGCTGACATTGGTCTTGACACGAGACAGCACTAACTTATAACAAGAATTCAAGAATTCATGGGCACCACCAGTGACATTCAAGGTTGGTACTCATTCGACTTTCACACACCCACGGATCCACACACGTGCGCGCGCAGAGGAATGATATAACGTCATTGTCTCGAACAGCGTCATTTCAAACCTCTTGTTACCTGCAAAAAGGAGCGTTGCCAGGGCCACCACAGTATTATTTTATTTTTCAAAATCCTCAAATAGATTTGGACTGAGTAGCTCAGACGGTAGACCGCTGGCCTTTAGAGCCAAAGTTGGCAGGCTCGACCCTGGCTCAGTCCGGTGGTATTAGAAGGTGCTCAGATACGACAGCCTCGTGACGGTAGATTTACTGGTATATAAAAGAACTACTGCGGGACGAAATTCAGGAAGAGGAAAGAGGTTTCTACGAAGGAAGTGGCCGCAGAGTAGCTATAAGCTTGCATTCGGGGGAGAGTGGTGTTGATTATTGTTTTAAGAGGAAGTACACCTAGCCAACCATCCTCTATATAACACTAATCAGAGGGAAAAATGGAAGGGATCCGACACTTCGAAAAATGAAGATATCGGCCAAAGGAAGACAACAGTCACGAAGGCCGTGAAAATGAAAGATGGTGGTGGTGGTGATTTTTGTTTTAAGAGGAAGTACAACTAGGCAACCATCCTCTATGTAACACTAATCAAAGGGAAAAATGGAAGAGATCCGACACTTCAAAAAATGAAGGTATCGGCCATGGGAAAAAAGAGCCACGAAGGGCGTGAAAATGAAAGACTCCCTAGCACTCGTAAACCTAATAGCGTCGGGATCGGAAAAGAACAAGAGTTGACCAAGAGAGGTCGGATAGGATAGATGAAAGTGAGGAGTCTAGCACAAGTAAGTGGAAGCAATGCCAGGACTCGGCTGAGGGCCCCGTGGTCGTCAACCCACGCTCCAAAGTTTAGAGCCCCTGAGGCCCCTGTTAGTCGCCTCTTACGACAGGCAGGGGATACCGTGGGTGTTATTCTACCGCACACAGCCACAGGGATTCAGTGGAGAGATGGCGTGGAATGGCATTATTAGACGAATAAACTTGAGCAGAGCTTTTAAAGTAGGAAAGATTATATTTTGAAGATAAAGTGGGAATAAAAGGGGACATATTGGGGTAAATTTTTATTTACAGGACTAGGAGTAAGGGACTATAATAATTTATAAAGGAAAATGTTCGATAAATTTTCGAATACTTTGAAAACGTTCAAGAAAACGCTAGGAAAATAATTGATAAGGAATCTGCCACCTGGGTGACAGCCTTAAATGCAGATCATTGATTGATTGATTGATTGATTGATTGATTGATTGATTGATTGATTGATTGATTGATTGATTGATTGATTGATTGATTGATTGATTGATTGATTGATTGATTGATTGATTGATTGATTGTTTGATTGATTGATTGATTGATTGATTGATTGATTGATTGATTGATTGATTGATTGATTGATTGATTGATTGATTGATTGATTGATTGATTGATTGATTGATTGATTGATTGATTGATTGATTGATTGATTGATTGATTGATTGATTGATTGATTGATTGATTGATTGATTGATTGATTGATTGATTGATTGATTGATTGATTGATTGATTGATTGATTGATTGATTGATTGATTGATTGATTGATTGATTGATTGATTGATTGATTGATTGATTGATTGATTGATTGATTGATTGATTGATTGATTGATTGATTGATTGACGGTCGATAGCGCTGAATATATCTCTCTGTGGTTGCCCATTTTTACACCAAGCAAATACTGGTTCTGTAACTAAGACCATGGTCGCTGCCTTTCTAATTCTAGCCCTTTCCCATCCTTGTGTCGCGGGATTTGCCCTCACAAGAATTTATTTTGGTTATTCAGTCTACCGCTAATGGATTCTGCAAGAAGCATTGAACTCTCCTGTAATTAATTGACATGATCTTCACAGTACAGGAAGTGAAATTCTCTCTATGATCATCAGTCCTGAACACAGTACTCACCTTATTCTCGCTAAGGTCAATTCCGATCGGGCATCGTGGGCCAGGAGAATGACAGCAACCAGTAGTAAACAGTAGGTAACCTGTGAAGAAAAGAGCGAAACATTTTAAGTGGTGATGGTGATTATTGTTTTAAGAGGAAGTACAACTAGGCAAGCATCCTCTACATAACACTGATCAGAGAGAAAACATGGAAGGGGTCCAACACTTCGAAAAATGAAGATATCGGCCAAAGGAAGACAAGGGCCACGAAGGGCGTGAAAATGAAAGACTCCCTAGCCCTCGCAAACCTAATAGCGTCGGGGTCGGAAAAGAACAAGAGTTGACCAAGAGAGGTCGGATAGGATAGCTGAAATTGAGGAGCCTGGCACAAGTAAGTGGAAGCAATGCCAGGACTCAGCTGAGGGCCCCGTGGTCGCCAACCCACGCTCCAAATTTCGGAGCCCCTGGGACCCCATTATTCGCCTCTTACGACAGGCAGGGGATACCGTGGGTGTTATTCTACTGCCCTCACCCACAGGGGAGCATTTGGGGCCCCTATTGGTCGCCTCTTACGACAGGTAGGGGATACCGTGGGTGTTATTCTACCGCCCCCACCCACAGGGGAATCATCGGAGAATACCCCCTGTGGGTGGGGTACGTAGACGAAGAATACACCCACGGTATTCCCTAACTGTCGTTAGAGGCTACTAAAAGGGGCGACGAAGGGATGCTGAATGTTGAACCATGACCTTAATAGTGATTAGTACCATCAAGAGAGGAACACCATGAATCGACTTTTCTTGCGATCAGTACTACAATGTGAGCAGTACCATGAGTCTGTGGGTGGATCACTATGGGTTTACAGTACCTGTGCATAGTGTCCGCCACTATGACGGCGCTCCCCTCTGTCCATGTTCGGTTGGAACAGTGGTGGTGGTGGTGATTATTGTTTTAAGAGGAAGTACAACTGGGCAACCATCCTCTATATAACACTAATCAGAGGGAAAAATGGAAGGGATCCGACACTTCGAAAAATGAAGATATCGGTCAAAGAAAGAAAAGGGCCACGAAGGGCGTGAAAATGAAAGACTCCCTAGCCCTCGCAAACCTAATAGCGTCGGGGTCGGAAAAGAACAAGAGTTGACCAAGAGAGGTCGAATAGGATAGATGAAAGTGAGGAGCCTGGCACAAGTAAGTGGAAGCAATGCCAGGACTCAGCTAAGGGCCCCGTGGTCGCCACCCCACGCTCCAAAGTTCAGAGCCCCTGGGGCCCAGGACTCAATTAAGGTCCTCGTGGTCGCCAACCCACGCTCCCAAGTTCAGAGCCCCTAGGGCCCCTTCTAGTCGCCTCTTACGACAGACAGGGGATACCATGGGTGTTATTCTACCGCCCCCACCCACAGGGGGAGCCATTATGAGGTTCCGTTGACCTGGATTCTGGACCCTTTTAGACAACAAGCATTATCGATTCAGGATTGTGCTTTTGAAGCAGCTCCTTTGTATATACTATTGTTTTAAGTTAGTTTGCGGGTCGGATCCACTGATTTTTTTTAAAAGTTCATAATCAATGTTCATCATCGTCTTTTTGAATTCTAGTCAGTGGACTAATTTTGGAATTATTTTTAACTTTTAATATTGTGAATTGGATAGGCTGATTATTTTACATTCATATTAATTAATTCAGTCATTCGATTCATTCCTCATCAAGTTCTGAATTTTGGTCAGTGGATGAATTTTAGAATTTTAAATTGTAATTACATTTCGTCCCATTAGGGTACATGACCTGGATGTTCGGCCTCTTTAAACAACAAACATCATCAACATCATCGTCGGAGATCATGCTCATACATCAGCTATCCATCCAACCATTCTTTAACTCATCGCTTAACTCACAAAGCGCTTTATTTTCTAGCTCACTTCCTGCGCTTCGATCGACCTCAGTGCGACATAAAACAGATAAAAAACACTATTGCATAGACATTTTCCAAACAACTATAGATACAATGTCCAGTGTTCCCTTCAGAGGACAACAGGTTTATATAAGGGCAGCGTCATTGTATTTAAAGTTGTTCCTATTTTGTAATTCAACAGAGAGTATCACTTGACGGCACATGAATATCTTCCAAGACATGGTTGCGTCAGCATCTTTTATTCAGCCTCACTGAATCTGACTTGTTTACACAAGCCGAAACGTGCTTCCCATCCAAATTACATGAGATGATATCGTCCAACTAAGACTTGCTAATCGATTTGAACGGACATGTCCTTCTCTCGCCATCAACTGAGCTATTCAACAAATAAACACTGTATGCATAAGACAGCTGTTTAGTCTGAGGTGCTAACACTGTGACATGCGTATTTCCTCCAACGGTTGTCAACAGAACTCGCCGTCTGTCCATATTGTTAAAGTTCCTTTGTAAGTATTGCCGAATATTGACATTATGGGTAGAACGATGGGTAGAACTACGGGTAATTATTGAGGTGAGAAATAGTAATACAGATACTGAGGAACTCTCTGCAAATCATTCACTTCCATCTGTACCTGAGAACGTGATAGACATTTCTCCCCCACTAACCCTGGGAAAAAAAGAAGATAAAAGCTTCAACGATTAAATTTTCATTTCTTGATATTTTTAACATGATTAACATGAACACAGGCATGTGAAATGAGGAACAACTACTAATGCAAACTTTCTTATAATGTAACGTTATTCACAAAGAAACAGAAAAAAAGAACATATATAATTTCCATTTATTTTGGAAAGACCTCCTGTATTTACAGGCTGCCGCTAAGAACAAGGTAAAACATATCAATTTTATGTACATATGTATTAATAAAAGAACATTCAAAATTAGCTGTAGAGGTGGTGCCTTATGATCTTGATGGAGGCTCGGAGGACGAGGGTCGCGATTTCCGGGATGAGCTTCATTGGGAGTTGGAAGCGCTTCCATGTGGCGACGAAGTGACAGAGCTTGTTTCTCTAATACACTTTCGAACGAGTCTTATTTACGGAATTTTTAATAATATTCACAAGTAAATAAAAAATACAACAGAGAGAGAGATTTATGAAAGAAATAAATCATCCGTCCTCAAATGAGGGTGACCATTTGGATCCCGAATACAGTTTCACTTTCAATGGAGTTTAAAAATATCAAGAAATGAAAATTAATCGTTAAAGCTGTTATCTTCTTTTTTCCCAGGGTTAGTGGGGGAGAAATGTCATTCACGTTCTCAGGTACAGATGGAAGTGAATGATTTGGAGAGAGTCCGTCAGTATCTGTATTACTATTTCTAACTCGCAGAATGAAACTTTCAAGTTTTGCAGAAAGTTCGATGTCTGACTAGTGTGCCATTTCACCGTTCTATAGTTGCAGTTTTAGGAACAAAAATGGCGTTCCAGCCATTAAAGAATCAATATAAAAGCAATTAACAGCGGTACGAGCCGAAAAGATAATAATTTCAACCGGCAGTCACCGAAAGAACCATTCTTAGAAGGCGGTGAGAAAAGAATGACAGAAGCGGATTATTTAAACTGATTATTAAAGAAGAGACTTCCATTAGAACACAAAACTCAATCCAACACTGCAGCAAAAAGGAAGGAATCGAGTAAAGATACGAGTTGGATATCTGATTTTATGATAAATTATTGAAGAAAAATTAAATCCGCGACAGCCCGCTCAACGTCAACTGTAGATTGACATATATACTCGAAATTTAAGACCAGCGATAAGGAAACGTCAAGCTTTGTTCAGTTACTACGTCACGGTTGGGCTCGGAAGCATTATATTTTGTCCGATACTGCACACCGTAGAGAGCGGAATTCAACTGGCTATAAAGTGCAATTCTAAAAGCACAGAAAATTTACATTCATCCAACAAGCAAGAGAATTGAAAAATAAGAGCACATTTAGAGCTGTTATAGTTAAATTAGACGGCCCAGAGCACATATATTCCTTTATCATTGGCAGTACGAAACGAATTACAGCATGTCAATATCAACTAATGCGTTGTGTTATTCTGTCCCTGACGTACTGAAGACCACTATGATGTTCTAAGAAACTGAGGCAGAGACTAATCCGACTATGGTGGCGCTTCACGAGATTGATGACCCAGGAGGGTTGGTAATCAGCTGAGAGGACGAGATGGACCCGATTACCTAAGCCGAACCATGGAGCGAGGCCTACCAGTCCCGATGATCAACAGCGAGATGGGAGACACTACCCAATAAGCAAAGTTAAGTCCCCTTTGAGTCGTTTCGTAAGTAGAAACCTTTTTTTTTTTTTTGGCTATGTGTAACATAATTTGTGACATTGTGCGTGCGTAGATGATATTCAAGTGTAGTTACAAGGAAGTAGGTATTCATCTGAAGTTACCGTTAATCCCATATATAGGCGTAAAATACCAGTGAATGCCGTTCGCAAGTTTATCAGTGTGGTGTTAGAGAAAGTAATTGACATTTTTAAATCGTTGTCAGTGAAGTGTTAGAGTATTATATGAAGGTTAATATACATGTGTGATGGCTTTAACAGAATAACAAGCGTGGAGATCGTATTTAGGGAATGATTACGACGAAGTATAGTAGCACAGTTTAATATTGTGATGTACTTTTCTTTGATACTATGACGGTAAGGATAATGTTTTATATGTGTAGGTTATGGCACATATGCAGCGTATTTGATGAAATGAGTGTCTGAGACGCACTAATATGAATGGTACGTGATATTTGAAGTGATAAATGGTGAATGAAATAATAATAATATGAGTTGATAGTAAGTTATGATGGTGATAGTTATTGTTCTTTGGAAAGTTGGTCATAGTATTCTTCCGAGAGATGATAGTATGTGTAAATTGCGCATGCTAAGGTATATATTGAAACGTACTGTTTTCAATTGCTGTTTTTGTTCCCTGATATACAAAATAGGTTAGGATACGATCTCAGTGCCATCAATACAGACTTATTTGAGTATGTAGGATCATCAGAGGAGCCGAGAGGCCAATAACGTTAATATTTAGGCCTTCACTGACTTATCTACGATCATTTTCAAATATTCTCACATACGGCAACTTAATTTGTGATTTTATGGGAGCAGTTTGACACATCACTGGTAACTTAGTCATTCATATATGGACCTTTAGATGCAGGTAGAGTCTTCTAACATGCCAATCTTTTTTCACTTATGGTATAACTTGTTGGAAAGTTAGTTAAATACACTTGGCAATGCTACATTCAGCCACATACGCACTTTAATTGAATTTCAACCATGAATTAAGATGATAATTGAGTGAGTTAGCCACATAAGCCTTATGATAGAATTAATTTGAGATTAATTACGACTTAAAGTGGACTTGAATTTGCTTATATGGAGATCAGACAGCATGAAATATGAAACGATTATGGAAATTTTCAAACTTATAAATTAGTGGAAGTTCTTAGAAAACAAACATTGCTTTCTCACACGATTTTCCTACTGTGCATGGACACGGATGTTAAGTTTTCAGCAAAGTGATATTCATTTCTCTAGTCACATGTGAATTAAAGATCAAATGATAGAATTTTTTGGGTAACTTTGAGGAGCAATCCAGCTCACTAAGAAAAGATTCCAGATCTTAATTAATTAATTAATTAATTAATTATTGGTTATTTTCACTGCGTTTTTACATTCTTAATTGAAACCATAATTTGAAATGCTGTATATAGTAGGGAGTATAATTTTGTTTTCATTTAAACCAATTGGATGCATCTAATTATTTCAACTATATTTAATATGTTTCACTTGAATATATATATATTTTAATTTTTCTTTTTCATTTGATTTTTACGGACATTACTTAATTACAACCTAATATTTCGACAGGCCAGAATTAGCGTATCGATGATTGAAGCCTGGTTTCCTATTACTTGTTAAAGGTTTTTCAAAACCTGTTTTTCTTTCATTGCAACATAATTACAGCGCATAGAGATGCTGATTGCGTTATGAAACTATCTACGTTATATGAGACAATTTCTAACAATATTTTACGTAACTTTTAAATGATACTTAGACTGATTTGCCAATAAAAGCTGAGTAGTGAAAAAATTAAAAATTCTTTTAATGACTACTTAGAATAAGAGCTAGATATAAGGCTATAATGACTCAATTTCTGATTTCGATTTCGATAGCAACATGCACGAATTTCTTGAAATGCCGTAATAACCTGGATTTTGCGATGAATTTCGGCGACATGCGAGTATGGTATCCGACTGATAGCGTGTTGTAGACGTCCTTCTGCGTAGGTTGAGATTTACCATAGGCCATCGGCATACTTTCTCACGCGGAACCTACAACCCAGCAATGTTAAACAGATGGAATCGTTATCAAGAGCTAGTCTGGAACACATGTATCCTCACCTGGACGCGGGAACGGTGCATGTAGTTTTGGCTGCCCAATTGTGGGGCAATTAATGAGAAAGGTACTGGAAATGGTCTCCAAAGGCATGTAGTTTTGGCGCCCATACGCGTGGCAATTTAAGAGAAAGACACCGAGGTCAGGAACCGTTGGTCGCCAGAGCATGTAGATTTGTCGCACTTGAAGTTGGCAAAGAGGGAAAAACACCGTGGGAGAGAGACGTTGGTCATAAAAACATGTACATTTAATGCCACAACGTGTTCGTAATGAAGAGAAAGGCATTAGGGTCAGGAAATAGAGTCGTCGAGTCTTGCAAAATTTGGCTACGTAAATATGTGGCAGTCTGAGAGAAAAACTTACTGAGGAAACCTTGATAAGAAGGAAAGGTGTTTTAGGAGTTGATTTACAGAGGATTTTGAACGTACGAACAAGATGATTGAATGAAAATGGCAGTATCGTACAAAACTTAGTTGTATCTGGTAAAAGAAGTTGTCGTTTGACCAGATAATTATTTTATATTGGGATCGAAGAAAACACAGGAAAACAATGAACTGTGAAGTCGAGTAGATGCCCAATAATAATAATAATCAGAAGTAAGAGAGAGAAGAAATGGATGGATGAGCTGAAGGAAATGTCCGAGGACGACTGGAAACAATCGAATTTCAGTATAGAGGAAGCTGATGTAGAATATGAAGACTTTACAATTGTAAATACGAATAGCTGGAAATGAATTTAAGGAATGATGTTAGTATGTTAGTCACAATTTATTATGAAATAACTTAGATATAGGAAGTAGATGGTAAGAAATTAAGTCATTTGAACCTTTTTAATTATTCATGCCAGAATTAAGATTTGGAATCTCAGTCATTAGGGTAAACGTTTCATATTTCATGGTGTAATTGGGTCAACCTCGTAAGCAAAGCCTAGTCAGAGTAGTTAAGCCTATATTTAAGCATAGTACAAGTACAGTTGAGTGAGTTAAGTATAGGAATATTGGAGAATATTGAATTATAGAGAAGTTAGGACAGAATTAGAGTATTATTAGGAATAATAGAGAATTCGGAAATAATACATGAAAGCCAAGATGTCGACGTTAAGCCAATTAAAAGCACAATTTGAAGAGTACCAGAAGGTACAGGAGGAGAAGCAAGAAGAGAAGGAGAAGAGACAGAAAGAAGAACAAAAGGGAATGTTCGAAATCATAAGAGGAATGATGGAAAAGCAACAGGGAATGATAGAAGAAATGAGTAAGAAGCAGGAAGAAATTAAGAGAGAAAGGCAAGAAGAAATGAGAAAACAGAAGGCAAAGCAGGAAGAAATTAAGAGAGAAAGGCAAGAAGAAATGAGAAAACAGAAGGCAGAGCAGGAAGAAATTAAGAGAGAGAGGCAAGAAGAAATGAGGAAGCAAGAGGAAAGATTAAGGGAAATGATGGAAGAAGTGAATAAGAAACAAAAGGAAGAACAGGAAGAGAAAGAGAGAAAACAGAAGGAAGAACAGGAAGAAAAGGAGAAGAGGCAAGAAGAGAAACAGAAGCAAATGATGGAAGAAATTACTAGTAAACAGGAAGAGAAGCAGAAGCAAATGATGGAGGAAATGAAGCAGGAGATGAAGGAGGAGATGAAGAAAGGTCATCAGGAGCAGAAGGAAGAATTGAGCAAATATCAGGAAAAGATGGAAGAGGTAACTAGGGAACAAGAAGAAAGACACGAAATAATAATGAAGGAGATGAAGGAAGAGATATTGAAAATAGGATCAGATATGAACAAGATCAAGAACCACATGGGTAAATGGAAAGCAGAAATTAGCGGAAATATTGAGGAGAAGAACCAGAAAATACAAGAAATAAATGAAATCAAGGTGGTGGTGGTGGTGATTATTGTTTTAAGAGGAAGTACAACTTGGCAACCATCCTCTATATAACACTAATCAGAAAGAAAAAATAGAAGGGATCCGACACTTCGAAAAATGAAGGTATCAGCCAAAGAAAGACAAGGGCCACGAAGGGCGTGAAAATGAAAGACTCCCTAGCCCTCGCAAACCTAATAGCGTCGGGGTCGGAAAAGAACAAGAGTTGACCAAGGGAGGTCAGATAGGATAGATGAAAGTGAGGAGCCTAGCACAAGTAAGTGGAAGCAATGCCAGGACTCAGCTAAGGGCCCCGTGGTCGCCAACACACGCTCCAAAGTTCAGAGCCCCTGGAGCCCCTTTTAGTCGCCTCTTACGACAGGCAGGGGATACCGTGGGTGTTATTCTACCGCCCCCACCCACAGGGGGTTGAAATCAAGAAGGAGATGATTGGGAACAATAACTATCTCCAATCTTTAAAGGAGAATGAGATAAAGAACCTGACAGATAGTATGGAGAGACTGCATATAGATTCCCAAGAAAAATGGGAACAATGTGAGGAGAAGATTGGGAAGTTAGGCGATGAAATACAGACAACAAATACCGATTTGGAAAGGAAATATGAACAAGCCGCAGATCAATCGGGAATAAAATAACGGAAATAAGAGACGAAATTGAGCACAACAAAGAAGAACTAAATCAGAGGATGAGTAAATCTGAGGAAGGGCTTCGGCAGATACAAGCTCAAATACGAGAGATCCGAGATGAAGAACTGGGAAGAACCGTTACGATATCCAACGGCGAGCGTCGTAAGAACGTTGAATTCCAGATGAATGAGAGGTGGTGGTGGTGATTATTGTTTTAAGAGGAAGTACAACTAGGCAACCATCCTCTATATAACACTAACCAGAGGGAAAAATGGAAGGGATCCGACACTTCGAAAAATGAATGTATCGGCCAAAGGAAGACAAGGGCCACGAAGGGCGTGAAAATGAAAGACTCCCTAGGCCTCCATACGTAATACCGTCGGGGTCTGAAAAGAACAAGAGTTGACCAAGGGAGGTCGGATAGGATAGATGAAAGTGAGGAGCCTAGCACAAGTAAGTGGAAGCAATGCCAGGACTCAGCTAAGGGCCCCGTGGTCGCCAACCCACGCTCCAAAGTTCAGAGCCCCTGGGGCCAGATGAATGAGAGAGAAGCTACATCTATACCAGTTACGCGTTCGAATCACAGTATTGTCGAAATGAATACAGAGAACGGAAGCAATGGGAGTCCCACTATAATTAATGTAATAAAAACATTCGACGATAGGCCGAAATATTTTAATAACACAACCAGTATTTCGCCAAAACGTTTTCTTCGAGAAATGGATGACTATTTTAAGGAGCATGGTATTCCCGAGGAGAAAAGACTGAAAGTAGTAGAAAAACACTTGGACGCAAATCCTAGTTTGTGGTTCCAAGCATTCAAGTACACCTTTCATGAGTACAACGACTTTAAAACAGCATTCTTGCAGCGCTTTTGGAATCCAGACGTTCAGCAGAACCTACGTTTAGAACTCTATTCCCGTAAATATGCTTCAAATGGTCAAACAGGGTACAGCGATTACTTTGCCTACCAGTTTCATCGTTTTCAGGACCTGGATTCACCACCCAGCGAACTTGAAGCAATTAAGACCATACAACGTCAATTTCCATTAGACGTTCAACGATTATTAGCTACTGCTAACCCGTTAACCGCAGTACAGATGGAGACAACGCTAAGGCAGATTGACATGACTACTGTACCTCATCCCCACAGGATAGTTAGGAACAGTTACGGTGAAGAAACTGTTAACATACTTACGCAGGATGACACGAGCAGAAATACCCTAGAAGAACGTAGGAACACAAACAGAAAAAGACAATGGGGCAATCCAGAAAATGGAAGTAAGGAAGAAGAAAAATGCCATTGCAGAAAGGGATCCTATGGTCAAGGAACATATATGGGAAACAGGAGATACAAGCCCAATATGCGACTTAGGAACCAGTATCGAGAAGGCTGAGGAAGAAACAACTTCAGAGAGAGACCCCGATACGAAAGAAGGAATGTTAGGGATAGTCAAGAAAAGGAAAGTTACAACAGAAGGTACATTCAGGAACTGAATGAGGCTCGAAACGACAAAATTAAATGGGAAAAGGCTATAAGAGATCAAGACGTAAATACTGACGTAGAAGGAGCCGAAAGTCTTGAACTACAAAGATTTAAGAAAAGAAAACAGGAAGAACAGGCGCTCAATCCCAACACAAAGGAATTCGAGTGTAGGAGAGAGAGCGAAAGGTCAACAAGCAAAAAAAAACGCCGATTTCAGATTAGAGGGCGAAATTGAGAATGTTGAAAACGCAGGGAATTTCAAAATTATCAGTTATTTTATAACGCAAGTAGATTCGTGGGAGATTGATTCTGAAGAATTGGTAAAGGACCTAACACAGCATCATGTGAAGAAAAGATATAATTTACCTATTATTGTAGCAAGGGTAGGAGAACTTAAAGTACATTGCCTCGTGGATTCTGGAGCCAGTATTAGTGTGCTATCCAAAGAGCTTTTCCAAGTCATGAATAAAAGAATGAAACTACCAACAATACCAGTGTCAAAAATTAAGATACGGGGTATAGTACCTGACAAGACAGTGGAGTGTAACGTACAAACGTATCTGAAGATCAATATAGGAAACAGAAATTTTGAACACCCATTCGTAGTCATGAACCGAATCAAATATAACATCATACTAGGAATAGATTTTATGACAGTCACAGGAATGACCATCGACATGGAGAAACAAGAGATAAGATTTCCTATTTGCGATGAGAATACTGAAGAAAGGCAGGAAGGAATTAAGATCAATGAGGACTTTGGTGTAGTTAATAGTGTGAGAGTCGAGGAAGAAGGAGAGGACTCACAGTCAGAAAGAAATCCGAAATTGCGGACAGAAGGAAGTGAGATGTCAATGTCATGTGAGAATATACTAGAAAGTATTGAGAAGGTCATGATTACGGTGGAGGAAGAAAATATGCCAAACATCTCAGAGGCAGTTGCAAATGCCAAGATTTCACCTGTTGAAAAATCCAAACTTCACGGAGTCTTGCAGGAATATTCAGATTTATTCAGGAACAAGCCAGGACAGATTCCCAATTTCAGGTACAAGTTGTTGGTAAATGATTGGACACCTTTTAAAGGGAAATTATATGGGGTACCGGAGAAATATTTCTCAGAAGTCAAAGAAATTATAAAAGGCATGGAGGATGATGGAATCATCATGAAAACATCCAGTCCATACCTGAACCCGTTAGTAATTGTAGTGAAAAGCAACGGGAAACTGAGAATTTGCCTAGATGCGCGATGTTTAAATACCCGGCTAATTCCTGAATACAATACAGTACCGAAGATTAAGGATATTGTACAAAAATTCAGAGACATGAGGTATTTTTCGACGATGGATTTCACGTCTTCCTACCATCATATTGTTCTTGAAGAAAAGTCTCGACTGTTAACTGGATTCATGTTTGACAATCAGACTTATGTCTACTGCCGACTGCCCTTCGGGTTGAAGAATAGTTGTGCCGTTCTGGTGAGAGCACTGGATAGGAATTTAACACCAGAAGTGAAGGAGTTTCTAACTTGTTATGTAGACGATCTCATTTTGGCAACCAAGACATTCGATGATCATTGTGATAAGCTGGAGAAGTTGTTTCAAAATCTAAGAACAGCTGGATTTAAGATCAACATAGCTAAGTCCAAGTTTTGTCAGGAAGAAGTATTATTCGTTGGTCATATGATAGATGGCACAGGGGTACGACCAAACCCAGTAAAAATCCAGGCGATATGCGACTTTCCTCGACCAAAACGCATTAAACATGTCCGACAATTCCTCGGAATGGCCCAATTCTTTTCTAACCACTGTAAAGGCTACACTCAAACCGCAGCACCTCTGCAGGATCTGTTGAAGACAAATAACAGATGGAAGTGGGATGAAAAAGCAGAAAGGGCATTCCAAGAATTGAAAACTTTGCTGACCAGAAGCATAAAGTTAGGCTATCCTAATTACGAAAAAGAATTTATTCTCCAGTCAGATGCCTCGAATGTCGGTATAGGCGCGTGTTTGTATCAAGAGGAAGAGGGATCACCGCCTAAAAGAATATATTTAGCCTTCACCAGTCGAAAGTTGAGGAGTCATGAAATTCAATACACTACTACAGAACAAGAACTATTAGCGATAGTCTATGCTTTGCAGCAGTCAGATCGGACCACAAGGCATTGACTTTCGGACTTAAAGCAGCGATGACTAACGAAAGGATAACAAGATGGATGTTGTTCACCCAACAATTCCAGATAAAGAGCGAATACTGTAGTGGGAAGGAAAATATCCTAGCCGATGCTCTAAGACGAAACCCCGTGGACAACATGGAGGAAGTCCATAAAATAGAGCTAGTTCCAGAAGATGAGGATGTCCTAGAAAAACTACGGAGTATTGTACAACTACAACGTCAGGATGAGAAGTTGAGGCATGTCATGGACAAGTTAGAAAACGGAGATTGTGGATCTGAAGCAAGGTCGAAAATAACAAGGGTATACAGCATCGAACGGGGTATGCTCATGGCTAAGGCAGGCAAAGATCGAGATAAAGTACGCATCGTGTTACCTTCAGTATTGTATAACGAAGTAATCTGGCACGTACATAGAATCACAGGGCATGGCGGTATGGAGAAAGTGACCCAAGTCATCCTAGAGAAGTTCACTTGGAAAGGAATTAGAAGGACTATAAGGAATATAGTAAGGACTTGTGATATTTGCCAGAAGGTTAAACAAGGTAATTGTCTAATAAGGCATGAACCAAGGGCCATATTACCACACAAAGCCGGAGAGCTATATGCTATTGATATATTTGGTAAGCTTCCGACGGCTAAAAAAGGAAATAAATTCATCGTGGTAGTTATGGACGTTTTCTCGAAGTACGTATCACTTCAACCAATACAGCGTGCTAATTCAAAACAAGTAATACGACGTCTAGTTAAACACATATTGCCTAGCATGGGAAAACCCGAGAGATTGTTGTCCGACAGAGGAACCCAGTTTATATCACTTCAATTTAAAGAGGCTATGGAAGAGATGGGAATCAAACACATTCTATGTTCAATAAGACATCCAGCATCCAACCCAGTCGAAAGATATATGAAAGAAATAGCTAAATTTTGCCGGATATACTGTTCCAAACAACATTGGAAGTGGATAGACGTAATTGAGAAAATTGAAGAAAGCATCAATAACACTATACACGAATCCAGCGGCCAAATTCCAAAGGTTATTCACCATAATATTCGACCTGAGAGACCATGGGACAAAATAATTCAGCTACCCACCGAACCAAGCTTAGACCAAGACAAGCTTAACCAACTAGTTCGAGAGAGGATGTACAAACAATCCCAGCGAAGACTGAGGAGGATACAACACAAGAAATTCCATCCCGAATTGAAGAAAGGCGATCTAATATTGGTAAAGAAACCCGCAATCTCGAATGTATCCACTAAAGTATTTGCAAAATTCGTACATTTATTCGATGGACCATTCGTTATACATCGATCATTTGGGAACAACGCATACGAAGTTCACGACTTGAACGGTAAAAGTAAAGGAGTACACAACGCCGCAAATATTAAGTTGTACTTCAAGGAACAAAGGCATTAGAGTCTATCAAACATCGTGGTTTAACAAGAAACCAGTACTGAAATTGACTACGGCAAGAACGAACCAATTGTTCTGTAGAAGTTTACAATAACGCACTCAAAACTTTGATTAAGAACAGTGAAAAGTCCCATTATGATATTAGAAATAAATGAGATAAATATATAGCAAGCCATATATTTAAATCAACGTGGGAGGAGTAAATGTGCCATTTCACCGTTCTATAGTTGCAGTTTTAGGAACAAAAATGGCGTTCCAGCCATTAAAGGATCAATATAAAAGCAATTAACAGAGGTACGAGCCGAAAAGATAATAATTTCAACCGGCAGTCACCGAAAGAACCATTCTTAGAAGGCGGTGAGAAAAGAATGACAGAAGCGGGTTATTTAAACTGATTATTAAAGAAGAGACTTCCATTAGAACACAAAACTCAATCCAGCACTGCAGCAAAAAGGAAGGAATCGAGTAAAGATACGAGTTGGATATCTGATTTTATGATAAATTATTGAAGAAAAATTAAATCCGCGACAGCCCGCTCAACGTCAACTGTAGATTGACATATATACTCGAAATTTAAGACCAGCGATAAGGAAACGTCAAGCTTTGTTCAGTTACTACGTCACGGTTGGGCTCGGAAGCATTATATTTTGTCCGATACTGCACACCGTAGAGAGCGGAATTCAACTGGCTATAAAGTGCAATTCTAAAAGCACAGAATATTTACATTCATCCAACAAGCAAGAGAATTGACAAATAAGAGCACATTTAGAGCTGTTATAGTTAAATTAGACGGCCCAGAGCACATATATTCCTTTATCATTGGCAGTACGAAACGAATTACAGCATGTCAATATCAACTAATGCATTGTGTTATTCTGTCCCTGACGTACTGAAGACCACTATGATGTTCTAAGAAACTGAGGCAGAGACTACTCCGACTATGGTGGCGCTTCACGAGATTGATGACCCAGGAGGGTTGGTAATCAGCTGAGAGGACGAGATGGACCCGATTACCTAAGCCGAACCATGGAGCGAGGCCTACCAGTCCCGATGAACAACAGCGAGATGGGAGACACTACCCAATAAGCAAAGTTAAGTCCCCTATGAGTCGTTTCGTAAGTAGAAACCTTTTTTTTTTTTTGGCTATGTGTAACATAATTTGTGACATTGTGCGTGCGTAGATGATATTCAAGTGTAGTTACAAGGAAGTAGGTATTCATCTGAAGTTACCGTTAATCCCATATATAGGCGTAAAATACCAGTGAATGCCGTTCGCAAGTTTATCAATGTGGTGTTAGAGAAAGTGATTGACATTTTTAAATCGTTGTCAGTGAAGTGTTAGAGTATTATATGAAGGTTAATATACATGTGTGATGGCTTTAACAGAATAACAAGCGTGGAGATCGTATTTAGGGAATGATTACGACGAAGTATAGTAGCACAGTTTAATATTGTGATGTACTTTTCTTTGATACTGTGACGGTAAGGATAATGTTTTATATGTGTAGGTTATGGCACATATGCAGCGTATTTGATGAAATGAGTGCCTGAGACGCACTAATATGAATGGTACGTGATATTTGAAGCGATAAATGGTGAATGAAATAATAATATGAGTTGATAGTAAGTTATGATGGTGATAGTTATTGTTATTTGGAAAGTTGGTCATAGTATTCTTCCGAGAGATGATAGTATGTGTAAATTGCGAATGCTAAGGTATATATTGAAACGTACTGTTTTCAATTGCTGTTTTTGTTCCCTGATATACAAAATAGGTTAGGATACGATCTCAATGCCATCAATACAGAGTTATTTGAGTATGTAGGATCATCAGAGAAGCCGAGAGGCCAATAACGTTAATATTTAGGCCTTCACTGACTTATCTACGATCATTTTCAAATATTCTCACATACGGCAACTTAATTTGTGATTTTATGGGAGCAGTTTGACACATCACTGGTAACTTAGTCATTCATATATGGACCTTTAGATGAAGGTAGAGTCTTCTAACATGCCAATCTTTTTTCACTTATGGTATAACTTGTTGGACAGTTAGTTAAATACACTTGGCAATGCTACATTCAGCCACATACGCACTTTAATTGAATTTCAACCATGAATTAAGATGATAATTGAGTGAGTTAGCCATATAAGCCTTATGATAGAATTAATTTGAGATTAATTACGACTTAAAGTGGACTTGAATTTGCTTATTTATGGAGATCAGACAGCATGAAATATGAAACGATTATGGAAATTTTCAAACTTAAAAATTAGTGGAAGTTCTTAGAAAACAAACATTGCTTTCTCACACGATTTTCCTACTGTGCATGGACACGGATGTTAAGTTTTCAGCAAAGTGATATTCATTTCTCTAATCACATGTGAATTAAAGATCAAATGATAGAATTTTTTGGGTAACTTTGAGGAGCAATCCAGCTCACTAAGAAAAGATTCCAGATCTTAATTAATTAATTAATTAATTAATTATTGGTTATTTTCACTGCGTTTTTACATTCTTAATTGAAACCATAATTTGAAATGCTGTATATAGTAGGGAGTATAATTTTATTTTCATTTAAACCAATTGGATGCATCTAATTATTTCCACTATATTTAATATGTTTCACTAGAATATATATATATTTTAATTTTTCTTTTTCATTTGATTTTTACGGACATTACTTAATTACAACCTAATATTTCGACAGGCCAGAATTAGCGTATCGATGATTGAAGCCTGGTTTCCTATTACTTGTTAAAGGTTTTTCAAAACCTGTTTTTCTTTCATTGCAACATAATTACAGCGCATAGAGATGCTGATTGCGTTATGAAACTATTTACGTTATATGAGACAATTTCTAACAATATTTTACGTAACTTTTAAATGATACTTAGACTGATATGCCAATAAAAGCTGAGTAGTGAAAAAATTAAAAATTCTTTTAATGACTACGTAGAATAAGAGCTAGATATAAGGGTATAATGACTCAATTTCTGATTGCAATTTCGATAGCAACATGCACGAATTTCTTGAAATGCCGTAATAACCTGGATTTTGCGATAAATTTCGGCGACATGCGAGTATGGTATCCGACTGATAGCGTGTTGGAGACGTCCTTCTGCGTAGGTTGAGATTTACCATAGGCCATCGGCATACTTTCTCACGCGGAACCTACAACCCAGCAATGTTAAACAGATGGAATCGTTATAAAGAGCTAGTCTGGAACACATGTATCCTCACCTGGACGCGGGAACGGTGCACTAGGGAGGACGCCTCTTGCTCCAAATAGCAGGCCTCTGACAGGTGGTGGTGGTGGTGGTGATTATTGTTTTAAGAGGAAGTACAACTAGGCAACCATCCTCTATATAACACTAATCAGAGGGAAAAACGGAAGGGGTCCGACACTTCGAAATATGAAGATATCGGCCAAAGGAAGGCAAGGGCCACGAAGGGCGTGAAAATGAAAGACTCCCTAGCCCTCGCAAACCTAATAGCGTCGGGGGTCGGAAAAGAACAAAAGTTGACCAAGGGAGGTCGGATAGGATAGATGAAAGTGAGGAGCCTGGCACAAGTAAGTGGAAGCAATGCCAGGACTCAGCTGAGGGCCCCGTCATCGCCAACCCACGCTCCAAAGTTCAGAGCCCCTCAGGCCCCTTTTAGTCGCCTCTTACGACAGGCAGGGGATACCGTGGGTGTTTTTCTACCGCCCCCACCCACAGGTGGAAGAGGAAGTACAACTAGGCAACCATCCTCTATATAACACTAATCAAAGAGAAAAAAGGAAAGGGTCCGACACTTCGAAAAATGAAGATATCGGCCAAAGGAAGGCAAGGGCCACGAAGGGCGTGAAAATGAAAGACTCCCTAGCCCTCGCAAACCTAATTGCGTCGGGGTCGGAAAAGAACAAGAGTTGACCAAGAGAGGTCGGATAGGATAGATGAAAGTAAGGAGCCTGGCACAAGTAAGCGGAAGCAATGCCAGGACTCAGCTGGGGGCCCCGTGGTCGCCAACCCAAGCTCCAACGTTCAGAGCCCCTGGGGCCTGGACTGATGACCCAAAGAGCAACAACAGTAATGACAGTATGTAGTTCTGAAAATAAATCTATTCCTGCTGCAAGATGGTGATGGTGGTGATTATTGTTTTAAGAGGAAGTACAACTAGGTGGTGGTGGTGATTATTGTTTTAAGAGGAAGTACAACTAGGCAACCATCCTCTATATAACACTAATCAGAGAGAAAAAATGGAAGGTGGTGGTGGTGATTATTGTTTTAAGAGGAAGTACAACTAGGCAACCATCCTCTATATAACACTAACCAGAGGGAAAAATGGAAGGGACCCGACAGTTCGAAAAATGAAGGTCTAGGTCAAAAAAAGACAAGGGCCACGAAGGGCGTGAAAATGAAAGTCTCCCTAGCCCTCGCAAGCCTAATAGCGTCGGGGTCGGAAATGAACTAGAGTTGACCAAGAGAGGTCGGATAGGATGGATAAAAGTGAGGAGCCTGGCACAAGTAAGTGGAAGCAATGCCAGGACTCAGCTGAGGGCCCCGTGGTCGCCAACCCACGCTCCAAAGTTCAGAGCCCCTGAGGTGGTGGTGGTGGTGATTATTGTTTTAAGAGGAAGTACAACTAGGCAACCATCCTCTATATAACACTAATCAGAGGGAAAAATGGAAGGGAACCGACACTTCGAAAAATGAATATATCGGTCAAAGAAAGACAAGGGCCACGAAGGGCGTGAAAATGAAGGACTCCCTAGCACTCGCAAACCTAATAGCGTCGGGGTCGGAAAAGAACAAGGGTTGACCAAGGGAGGTCGGATAGGATAGATGAAAGTGAGGAGCCTGGCACAAGTAAGTGGAAGCAATGCCAGGACTCAGCTAAGGGCCCCGTGGTCGCCAACCCACGCTCCAAAGTTCAGAGCCCCTGGGGCAGCCCCTGAGGCCCCTTTTAGTCGCCTCTTACGACAGGCAGGGGATACCGTGGGTGTTATTCTACTGCCCCCACCCACAGGGGGATTCCTGCTGCAAATGTATTGTAAAAAAAAAGAAGGAAATTTCATACGGCCTATCATCATAAATTCAAAATTGCTCCCCATGCCAAAGTGGAAGGCGTCGATAGTGCAGTTCGGTCCAAAATAATATCCCCACCTAAAAATTTTACTTAATCATGTCCAAAGAACAAAGAGGCTATATTTCATTAGTTTACTAAACTTTTTTTTGTTTAAAAGTGAAATTAAGTTGTACAGAACATTTTGCATCAAATTCAGCTTGCATTAATATTTTGTGTGTCCACCTCGAGCCTTTTTTTAATTGCGTGAACTCGATGGGTCATTGACTCGACAAGTTTTTTAAAATGAAATATACATCAGTTAGTTGCAAAAATTGATACTAGATGGCACTTACATACTTGGAAGTTCCATTTCACTCCACCAGTAGTCTCTAGTTTGTCTTTCCTCCAATGTTCTGTCAGCTGTTGTTTGTTAAGCTGAATTATGAAGAATTGTGTGAAAACCTAATTCCGTAAGTATCCCGACAGTTTTTATATTTATCTATTGTGCTCTCTAGAGCAAAAATAACAATGACTTTGTGTTTCCATGGTTATTCATACGAATACTGTATAGATAAAATCTTAATGCATTACGTTCAGGAGAGCAAAGTGCTCTTACAGGAAGCAAACAATACGAAATAGGGTTTATCCATCAACATCCAGTCTTCCTGCATGACGAACAAACACTTACGAGTTGATGGAATGAAGATAAACCATGTAAATATTCTTTAAGTCTTTAGGCTTTTATCAATCGTGAAATTACCAGCGTTTTGCCCCCAGTGTAGCAGTGGGCTCATCAGTTGGAATGCTACACCTTTCCAGGACGCTGGCGTTAGTGCGCCGTTGAGACACCACTACAAGCCTCCTATGTAGGACAATACAGTGACGGTACACTAGGGGAAGCATGTGCTTCCACTAGTATAAATGCCTACCTTTGGCCTACATCAAAATATATGTTTCCTAGAAAGAAAACTCAATTTATTTTCAACGATTGCAAATGTTAAAAAAAAACATTTAAGCTTTTAAGTCATTAGGCTTTTTAATCGTGAAATTACCAACGTTTCGCCCCAGTGTAGCAGTGGGCTTATCTTGCTGTATCTCTCATTCAAGATAAGATCGTATTTCTCTCTCTCGGAACGTGTGAGTGATAAAAAGTGATGGATGTTATTAAGTTGAAGGTTACGTCGTTAAACCTTGGGAAATATTTCGTAAGGTGATAATATCTAGCATTGTAATGTGGTTAGGGGAACCACCGCCAAGTTACGTAGATAATTATGCTTATCTCCTGCCACCACTATCGACTTAGTTAACGTAACTTCAAGGTTTTTCAGTTGAGGTGGTGGTGGCGGTGGTGATTATTGTTTTAAGAGAAAGTACAACTAGGCAACCATCCACTATATAACACTAATCAGAGGAGAAAAATGGAAGGGATCCGACACTTCGAAAAATTAAGGTATCGGCCAAAGGAAGGTGGTGGTGGTGATTATTGTTTTAAGAGGAAGTACAACTAGGCAACCATCCTCTATATAACACTAATCAGAGAGAAAAAATGGAAGGGGTCCGAAAGTAGTGGTGGTGGTGGTGACTATTGTTTTAAGAGGGGGAAAATGGAAGGGATCCGACACTTCGAAAAATGAAGATATCGGTCAAAGAAAGACAAGGGCCACGAAGGGCGTGAAAATGAAAGACTCCCTAGCCCTCGCAATCCTAATAGCGTCGGGGTCGGAAAAGAACAAGGGTTGACCAAGAGAGGTCGGATAGGATAGATGAAAGTGAGGAGCCTGGCACAAGTAAGTGGAAACAATGCCAGGACTCAGCTAAGGGCCCCGTGGTCGCCAACCCACACTCCAAAGTTCAGAGCCCCTGGGGCCCCTTTCAGTCGCCTCTTACGACAGGCAGGGGATACCGTGGGTGTTATTCTACCACCCCCACCCACAGGGGGGGATTAGCCTTTATCTCCTCATTCCGAGTACCCTCCTGCCATTGTTCCCGCCTGTTTGTATCAGCAATCATTCTTGCTACTTTCATGTCTGTTACTTCTAATTTATGAATAAGATATCGTGATTCCACCCAGCTTTCGCTCCCGTAAAGCAAGGTTGGTCTGAAAACAGACCGATCTAAAGATAGTTTCGTCTGGTAGCTGACTTCCTTCTTACAGAATACTGTTGATCGCAACTGCGAGCTCACTGCATTAGCTTTACGACACCTTGATTCAATCTCACTTAGTATACTACTATAACCTGGGAGAACACACAACCTAAATACTTGAAATTATCGACCTGTTCTAGCTTTGTATCATCAATCTGACATTCAATTCTGTTGAATTCCTTACCTACTGACATCAATTTAGTCTCCGAGAGGCTAATTTTCATACCATACTCTCATTGAACCTATTTTCAAGTTACAAGATATTAGACTGCAGGCTTTCGGCACAATCTGCCATTAAGACCAAGCCGTCAAGCATAGGCCAGACTGCTTACTACATTTCCACCTAACTGAATCCCTCCCTGCCATTTTATACCTTTCAGCAGATGATCCATGTAAACTACGAACAGCAAAGGTGAAAGATTACAGCCTTGTCTAACCCCTGTAAGTACCCTGAACCAAGAACTCATTCTACCGTCAATTCTCACTGAAGCCCAATTGTCAACATAAATGCCTTTGATTGCTTTTAATAATCTGCCGTTAATTCCATAGTCCCCCAGTATGGCGAACATCTTTTCCCTCGGTACCCTGTCATATGCTTTCTCTAGATCTACGAAACATGAACACAACTGCCTATTCCTCTCGTAGCATTTTTCAATTACCTGGCGCATACTGAAAATCTGATCCTGACAACATCTCTGTGGTCTGTCACCACACTGGTTTTCATCCAAATTCCTCTCAACGACTGATCGCACCCTCCCTTTCAAGATGCCAGTGAATACTTTGCCTGGTATACTAATCAATGATAACAGTGATTTGATAACAGTAGATGTTGAATATGCCCCTCACCCCACACACCCCCCGCTTCTGCTTCGAAGCACATTTGACAAAGGTGGAGTATTGACCTTCGAACTCTGTTCAGGATGTGTGGTGTGTTGCGAACGACCTGTAAAGTTGCCTATAATCTTCGTGCAAGTGCATCTTATCTTTCTACGGGGTTCACGTAGTAGTGGATTTGTGCAGAACAAACTGGGGCTGGGAAGCGAATGTGCGAAACGAATGAAAAACTTGTGCATTCTCACCAAGCATTACCTCTGTCTCCCACTTCTCACTTACCCTCCCGTCCCTCCCCTGACGCAGAGCAACAGGCAGCGCCTGTACCTTTGGTATATCAGATGCGGCAAGTTCGTCAATTTGACTTGCGCGCCCGGAAGTAAAAAAAATGTAACCTCATTTTCTCGAAAATACTTCTTTCTCCGCCAATCCGATTCCACCATCTTTCTTAACATAACACGAAGAGCATACCTGATGTTTTCTTATCGGTATAGTTCTGATACATTCTGTACATGTGCATGGTTTAAAGTGATTTGATAGGATCTGAGGATGTTCTTTTAGAACGAAACCTGTCATTCTTTGTTTAATAATTTGTATTTTTTACAGGTATGATACAATTGTGTTCCCGACAGACTGGAAAACCATAAAGTGTATGTATGTATGTTGGGTATTCAGCCCGAAGGCTGGTTTGTTCCTCTGCAGCTCAGCCAACAGCTGTCATAAATAGCCTAGGCGTCACTGGTGGTGGTGGTGATTATTGTTTTAAGAGGAAGTACAACTAGGCAACCATCCTCTATATAACACTAATCAGAGGGAAGAAATGGTAGGGATCCGACACTTCGAAAAATGAAGATATCGACCAAAGTAAGAGAAGGGCCACGAAGGGCGTGAAAATGAAAGACTCCCTAGCCCTCGCAAACCTAATAGCGTCGGGGTCGGAAAAGAACAAGAGTTGACCAAGAGAGGTCGGATAGGATAGATGAAAGTGAGGAGCCTGGCACAAGTAAGTGGAAGCAATGCCAGGACTCAGCTGAGGACCCCGTGGTCGCCAACCCACGCTCCAAAGTTCAGAGTCCCTGGGGCTCTAGGCGTCACTGAAGAGGCGTACTAGGGAAATGAGGAGTGAGGTAGTTTCCCGTTGCTTTCCTCACCGAGCCAGCCGTTCCTATTACATATCAGTCTGCCAAGCCCCCTGAAATGCATACAGGTCAATGAAAATAACAAATTTGATATAGCCCATACCAGAAGACATAGTGCACTGTAAACACTACATCTCGCCAGCAGTGGTGGTGGTGGTTATTGTTTTAAGAGGAAGTACAACTAGGCAACCATCCTCTATATAACACTAATCAGAGGGAAAAATGGAAGGGATCCGACACTTCGAAAAATGAAGATATCGGCCAAAGAAAGACAAGGGCCACAAAAGGCGTGAAAATGAAAGACTCCCTAGCCCTCGCAAACCTAATAGCGTCGGGGTCGGAAAAGAACAAGAGCTGACCATTGGAGGTCGGATAGGATAGATGAAAGTGAGGAGCCTGGCACAAGTAAGTGGAAGCAATGCCAGGACTCAGCTAAGGGCCCCGTGGTCGCCACCCACGCTCCAAAATTAGGAGCCCCTGGGGCCCCTTTCAGTCGCCTCTTACGACAGGCAGGGGATACCGTGTGTGTTATTCTACCGCCCCCACCCACAGGGGGATTTTCTTATCGGTATAGTTCTGATACATCCTGTACATGCGCATGGTTTAAAGTGATTTGATAGGATCTGAGGATGTTCTTTTAGAACGAAACCTGTCATTCTTTGTTTAATAATTTGTATTTTTTACAGGTATGATACAATTGTGTTCCCGACATACTAGAAAACCATAAAGTAAAGTTAGTAAAATATTGGTTAAGATTTGCAATGGGAAATTGAAGGGAAATATTGAATTTAACATACAAACATCAGATGCAACGTCTACATGATAATTACTGGGCAATCAAGGTAAATGTATGCCTTTTCTGTTTACAGAGACGCCGAGGTACCGGACGTTTATCCGGTAGGAGTTCTTTAACCTGCCAGTACATTTACCGACACGAGGCCGACGTATTTGAGCATCTTCAAATACCACGGGACTGAGGTGGTGATTGTGGTGGTGATTATTGTTTTAAGAGGAAGTACAACTAGGTAACTATCCTCTATGAAACACTAATCAGAGAGAAAAAATGGATGGGATACTTCGAAAAATGAAGATATCGGCCAAAGGAAGACAAGGGCCACAAAGGGCGTGAAAATGAAATACTCCCTAGCCCTCGCAAACCTAATAGCGTCGGGGTCGGAACAGAACAAGAGTTGACCAAGGGAGGTCGGATAGGATGATGAAAGTGAGGAGCCTGGCACAAGTAAGTGGAAGCAATGCCAGGACTCAGCTAAGGGCCCCGTGGTCGCCAACCCACGCTCCAAAGTTCAGAGCCCCTGGGGGAGTCCCTGAGGCCCCTTTAGTCGCCTCTTACGACAGGCAGGGGATACCGTGGGTGTTATTCTACCGCTCCCACCCACAGGGGGTACCCACCGGACTGAGCCAGGTTCGAACCTACCAACCTGGGGTCAGAAGGCCGCTCTACCGTCCGAACTACTCAGCCCGGTGGACGCTAGACATCACAAGAATAAGAGACTGAAATAGATGTGATAAAGAGATTCAGAACGAAGAAAAGAAGATGAGAAAGAAAGTAACTAACAGAGTGAAAGTTCATAAGAAGCAGATGGTAGTATTAGAATGTAATAGCAAAGCAAAGTCACCTCCGTACAGGCCATGAAGACCCTTGGAGGAGTGGAAGGTAAAGGCTTCCACCATTGTTATCCTGGGTAGTGGTGGTGGTGATTATTGTTTAAAGAGGAAGATGGTGGTGGTGGTGATTATTGTTTTAAGAGGAAGTACAACTAGGCAACCATCCTCTATATAACAATAATCAGAGAGAAAAAATGGAAGGGGTCCGACACTTCGAAAAATGAAGATGTCGGCCAAAGGAAGACAAGGGCCACGAAGGGCGTGAAAATGAAAGACTCCCTAGCCCTCGCAAACCTAATAGCGTCGGGGTCGGAAAAGAACAAGAGTTGACCAAGAGAGGTCGGATAGGATAGATGAAAGTGAGGAGCCTGGCACAAGTAAGTGGAAGCAATGCCAGGACTCAGCTGAGGGCCCGTGGTCGCCAACCCACGCTCCAAAATTCAGAGCCTCTGAGGCCTGTTATCCTCGGCACGTGATGGGGTAGAGTGGTTAGCTCTACGCCCGGCCGCCTTTGCCCCCAGGAATTAACCTGGTACTCATTTTTGCTGTAGGCTGAGTGAACCTCAGGGCCATATGCACCTCTGGAATTGGAAATCTCGTTTCTTAAAATTTTACGACTTCCTGACGAACCGAGCACGCCTTTACCGCCTCAGCCAGCAGGCCCTATTAGAATGTAATACCAAAAGAATATGAACAGAATTCTGCGAAATTATCCAAAAGCTGCCGGGAAACAGAGAAACACTAATAAAATGAAAACTAGTCACGGGCTCCAACACATCGGAAACGGAGGTCTCGGCCAAAGAAAGATAGGGTCCACGAAGGGCATGAAAGTGAAAGGCTCCCCTGGGTCTCGAATGCTCTAACATACCGTCGGGATCGGAAAAGAACAAGAGTTGACCAAGGGAGGTCGGATATGATGGATGAAAGTGAGGAGCCTGAGACAAGTAATTGGAAGCAATGCCAGGACTCAGCTAAGGGCCCCGTGGCCGCCAATCCACATTCCCAAGTTAAGGGTCCCTGGGGCCCCGTTTAGTCGCCATTTACAACACGCAGGGAATACGGTGGATGCTATTCTACCGCCTCCACCCACAGGGGTTCCGCATCTGAAGAAGAATGTATGCACAACTTCGTACAGAACCGTACCGTGGACAATAGGACACGTGATACTCGTTATAACTTATAGCTGCATAAAATTCGTTCTATATTCTAATAACGGAATTGTTTGTTTCAACTTCTATTGAATTACAATACCGGTGCGTGCCTTGAGCCGTCTTCTTTTATCAGCGAGCCGTAAAGACTTTATGTTCTTTCTAACTTGCCATCTCACTTTCAACGTTCGTGCTGAAAAGCCTCCAACAGTTTTATAGCAGATATTGGATGTTTTAACTCCCTCTGGGTTCCTTATTGCACACATAATTCTGAAATATGCAGTCATTGTGGAATCATCACATAATGAGTGATTACTTACAATGAGCAATTTGTCTACCATCCCAGCAAGGATTCAAGTTGTCTGTGGAAACTGTAACTAAGCATTTCGCTGTTTTTGGTTTAATAAATAAATAAATAAATAAATAAATAAATAAATAAATAAATAAATAAATAAATAAATAAATAAATAGGGAAATGAGAAATGAAGGGATCAGAAGTGGAGTGAGACTGGATTACAGGAGCACAAATCTTGTAATCGAATACCTTGCTTTTGCAGATGGGGCCTCAGGGGCTCTGAACTTTGGAGCGTGGGTTGGCGACCACGGTGCCCTTAGCTGAGTCCCGGCATTGCTTCCATTTACTTGTGCCAGGCTCCTCACTTTCATCTATCCTATCCGACCTCTCTTGGTCAACTCTTGTTCTTTTCCAACCCCGACGCTATTAGGTTTGCGAGGGCTAGGGAGTCTTTCATTTTCACGCCCTACGTGGCCCTTGTCTTTCTTTGGCCGATATCTTCATTTTTCGAATTGTCGGATCCCTTCCAATTTTCCGTCTGATTAGTGTTATATAGAGGATGGTTGCCAAGTTGTACTTCCTCTTAAAACAATAATCACCACCACCACCACTTTTGCAGATGGTCTGGCAATCTTTTCTGATTCGTTGCAGACGGCTACAAAACAAATCAGGCAGCTTAAGACACAGGTAGCATATGCAGGTCGTCAGATCTCCTTTGTGAAAACTCAGTTTCTAAGAAACATAATGCAGGCACCAAAAGAGCTAAATATGGAACAGGGAAAAATGGTGATGGTGGTGATTATTCTTTAAGAGGAAGTACAACTGGGCAACCTTCCTCTATATAACACTAATCAGAGGGAAAAATGGAAGGGGTCCGACACTTCGAAAAATGAAGATATCGGCCAAAGGAAGATAAGTTCCGCGAAGGGCGTGAAAATGAAAGACTCCCTAGCCCTCGCAAACCTAATAGCGTCGGGGTCGGAAAAGAACAAGAGTCGACCAAGGGAGGTCAGATAGGATAGATGAAAGCGAGGAGCCTGGCACAAGTAAGTGGAAGCAATGCCAGGACTCAGCTGAGGGCCTCGTGGTCGCCAACCCACGCTCCAAAGTTCAGAGCCCCTGAGGCCCCTTTTAGTCGCCTCTTACGACAAGCAGGGGATACCGTGGGTGTTATTCTAGAGCCCCCACCCATAGGGGGAGGACAAATGAAAGTGAGGAGCCTGGCGCAAGTAAGTGGAAGCAGTGCTGAGAATAAAATGGAAATGGCTTACCATCTAACCAAGGTGTATTTAAAAAAAAAATTCTGACACTACCACACAGTCATTCGTCCGGAGGCCCTCTATGCAGTGGAGTGTCTTTCAATGAAAAGAAAATGCTTTATTGGGAAACTTTGATCAATGAAAGAATAATTTTGAGGAAACTTTTGGGCCCCATCAAAGACAAAGGTGAATATAGAAGACGGCACAACTGGGAGCTCTGTTCCCACGTAGGAAAGATAAACAATACGATGCGGAAGAGGAGGATTGTTCTCTATGATCACGTGAAAAGAATGGGCCGTTCAAGATCGAGCGAGCGGATCTTCTTGTAGCCTACTTCCAGTGTAAGAAAATCTCTACAAGAGGCGGGCATCACACATGATGATATCCTGGAGTGCAAGACACGTAAGAAGAAACGTCAAGACTACAAGAGTTTCCAAGAAAAGCCGAAGCTGAAAACAGGGAAGACGTGGACCAAAGAAAGAATGGAGCAACAGCGGAAATGAATGCGGGAATACTGGGCAAATATTAAAGCTCGGGGAAGGAGACAGTTGAAATTACCTGGTGGTGGTGATTATTGTTTTAAGAGGAAGTACAACTAGGCAACCATCCTCTATATAACACTAATCAGAGAGAAAAAATGGAAGGGGTCCGACACTTCGAAAAATGAAGCTATCGGCCAAAGGAAGACAAGGGTCACGAAGGGCGTGAAAATGAAAGACTCCCTAGCCCTCGCAAACCTAATAGCGTCGGGGTCCGAAAAGAACAAGAGTGACCAAGGGAGGTCGGATAGGATAGATGAAAGTGAGGAGCCTGGCACAAGTAAGTGGAATCAATGCCAGGACTCAGCGAAGGGCTCCGTGGTTGCCAACCCACACTCCAAACTCTTAATAAACTTAACCATGATCATTTAAGGAGCAAAAAGAAGAAAAGAAGAAAAACTTGAAGATCCTAAATTTATATAGTATTCTCATTCAGTTCAACCAAAATTTTATGGTGGTTGTAGTGGTGATTATTGTTTTAAGAGGAAGTACAACTAGGCAACCATCCTCTATATAACACTAATCAGAGGGGAAAAGGAAGGAGTCCGACACTTCGAAAAATGAAGATATCGATCAAAGTAAGACAAGAGCCACGAAGTGCGTGAAAATGAAAGACTCGCTAAGCCTCGGAAACCTAATAGCGTCGGGGGGGATAAGATTTGACCAAGGGACGTCGCATGGGATAGATGAAAGTGAGGAAACTGGCACATGTAAGTGGAAGCAATGCCAGGTATCAGCTAATGGCCCCGTGGTCGCCAACCCACGCTCCTAAGTTAAAGTAAGAGCCCCGTTTTTTTTCTACATAATATGTGTGGTAGACTTCTACTTCGTTTTCCTAATTGTTTAATATGTATTTTGTGCACAATAATGTTCACAGTTTCGGTGAATTACTACTTACTGCAGTTCTGTACATGTTAATGCCTCTCATATTTATGCCTCAAAACTCCCCTATTAAGGGTAGTTTGAGACTTCATGCCATGTCTGTTTATGAATCATTTAGCATTTGTTAAATGTCTAACTTTTTTGAAAAATATCTAATTCAGAGGAAAGTATAGAGAACTGACTGCAAGAATTGATCAGTGAAAAAAATCAAAAGGCTTCTTAAGGCTACCCCTATTATAATATACCAATCGTTTAGATTCACTATGGTCGAATGCAGTGTTGCCAGGTCTAGAAATATAAAACATCGGTAGATTGTACGTAAAAATTTCGGGAGTTTTAATGAAAATGTCAGTAGTTTCTCGAGCACTAAACTGTTATACTATAACTAAATTAAAGATTGCAATCGTCATTTGAATTTATTATGAGAAAAATATACAATTTCAGTCACCCGCACTCTCTGGCCACTCCTTCTTCTTCTTCTTCTTCTTCTTCTTCTTCTTCTTCTTCTTCTTCTTATTATTATTATTATTATTATTATTATTATTATTATTATTATTATTATTATTATTATTATTATTATTATTCCTCCTGTAGATGTGGTTATTTATCTGGAGTAGAAACTGTGTGGCAATTTTGAAGTCGTAGCAGTATGCAGATTTTGTATTCTGCATGCGGGTCGGTGATTTCCCTTCCAATGATGCAGTCAAGCACGAGTTTTGAGCTCAATAAGAGCGGAGAGATTACGTAATTCGAGCCTAAAAGGAATGCGAGGAAGTACCTAACGAGTGATACTATATTATCGATAAAACATCACGCAGTGAGACGAGGAAAGACTTTTTCATTACAAATATATTATGTACCATTAATAATTATTATTCATTTTCCTTAAATTTGCAGTAGAAGAAATTTCGGGGATTTCTTCGTTTTTCTTCGTGTTTCCTGACGTGTTGCATAAAAAAAGGGAGATCTCTTGAAATTTCGGGAGACCTGGCAACACTGGTCAAATGTTCATTATAACCGAGTTCGCTATATCCGGAGTTGACTATATGTAATAAAATTGAACTAAACCCAATTTCGACTTATTGTATAGCTAGTCCTAAATAAACCTGAAGTATAAAGCAAACATTTGTACTGTACAGACAAAATTTAAGAAATGCATTTACAATGGATATGACCCGGTGAGTTGGCCGTGCGGTCAGGGGCACGCGGCTGTGAACTTGCATCCGGGAGATAGTGGGTTCGAATCCCACCGTCGGCAGCCCTTTAAATGGTTTCCCGTGGTTTCCCATTTTCACAACAGGCAAATGCTGGGGCTGTACCTTAACTAAGGCCACGGCCGCTTCCTTCCAACTCCTAGGCCTTTCCTATCCCACCGTCGCCATAAGACCTATCTGTGTCGGTGCGACGTAAAGCAGCTGGCAAAAAATACAAAGGATATGTAGCCATTCACAGAAATATTTTGAACGGATTGCATGGCAGTAATAATAATAATAATAATAATAATAATAATAATAATAATAATAATAATAATACCAACTCTAATTTTTATTTGTTTTACGTGTGGTGCTTTGGCAAACCGACTTCGGGTCGGATGAAATGCATACATATACTGTATCTTCATTATAGACCCTTATGCCATTCAGCGGTCAGTGTGCAAGTCTCTGTGAGGTGGTGGCGGTGATTATTGTTTTAAGAGGAAGTACAACTAGGCAACCATCCTCTATATAACACTAATCAGAGAGAGAAAATGGAAGGGATCCGACACTTCGAAAATGAACATATCGGCCAAAGAAAGACAAGGGCCACGAAGGGCGTGAAAATGAAAGACTCCCTAGCCCTCGCAAACCTAATAGCGTCGGGGTCGGAAAAGAACAAGAGTTGACCAAGGGAGGTCAGATAGGATAGATGAAAGTGAGGAGCCTGACACAAGTAAGTGGAAGCAATGCCAGGACTCAGCTGAGGGCCCCGTGGTCGCCTACCCACGCTTCAAAGTTCAGAGCTCCTGGGGAGGTGGTGGTGGTGGTGATTATTGTTTTAAGAGGAAGTACAACTAGGCAACCATCCTCTATATAACACTAATCAGAGAGAGAAAATGGAAGGGATCCGACACTTCGAAAAATGATGATATCGGCCAAAGGAAGACAAGGGCCACGAAGGGCGTGAAAATGAAAGGCTCCCTAGCCCTCGCAAGCCTAATAGCGTCGGGGTCGGAAAAGAACAAGAGTTGACCAAGAGAGGTCGGATAGGATAGATAAAAGTGAGGAGCCTGGCACAAGTGGAAGCAATGCCAGGACTCAGCGAAGGGCCCCGTGGTCGCCAACCCACGCTCCAACGTTCAGAGCCCTTGGGGCCCCTTTTAGTCACCTCTTACGACAGGCAGGGTAATAATACCAACTCTAATTTTTATTTGTTTTACGTGTGGTGCTTTGGCAAACCGACTTCGGGTCGGATGAAATGCATACATATACTGTATCTTCATTATAGACTCTTATGCCATTCAGCGGTCAGTGTGCAAGTCTCTGTGAATTTACTAAACGCTGCCATAATCTGCTATTTGTTAATAGCTCTCTGGCCTCGTTTAGTTCTTTCTTATCTTTAAAACATTACAGATTAGAAACGGAATCTAAACATTGTCGTCTTTTTGTCTCCCTCTACTTCTCTTCCCTCCAACACCGAGCCTATTATTCTCCTAGTTGACCTATCCTCCTACATTCGCCTCACATGACCCCACCGCCGAAACCGGTTTATGCGCACAGCTTCATCCATCGAGTTCATTCCTAACATAGCCTTTATCTCCTCATTCTGAGTACCCTCCTGCCATTGTTTACACCTATTTGTACTAGCGATCATTCTCGCTATTTTCATGTCTGTTACTTCTAACTTATGAATAAGATATCCTGAGTCCACCCAGCTTTCACTCCCGTAAAGCAAAGTTGGTCTGAAAACAGACCGACGTAAAGATAAGTTTCGTTCGGGAGCTGACTTCCGTCTTACAGAATACTGTTCATCGTAACTACGAACTCACTGCATTAGCTTTACTGCACCTTGATTCAATCTCACTTACTATACTACTATAACCTGGGAGAACACATATCCTGTATACTTGAAAAAATCTACGTGTTCCAGTTTTGTATTCGCAACCCGACAATCTCTTCTGTAGGTGTATCTTCTTCCGACATCAGTTTAGTCTTGGAAAGGCTAATTTTCGTATCATACTCATTGCACGTATTTTCAAGTTTCACTATATTAGATTGCAGGCTTTCAGCACAGTTCTGCCATTAATACCAAGTCATCGACATAGGCCGAACTACTTAAATTTCCTCCTAAATGAATCCCTCCCTGCCACTTCATATCTTACACACACAAATAAACAATTAAATTGAAATAATACGCTGAGTGCCTCAGTCATTTGAAAGATCGCTCGTCAGAAACATTATCACCTACACGAAATTAGTGGAGGAGGCTCATGGAAGTTCAGACATAGAAATACACTTATGATTTTGAAGTGTTCGATCTTATCGCCCGTCAAGTATTCCAACTCAAAGCGAGAAAGGAAATACGAACTTCCCTGCTGTAACGTAGTTTCCCCATTTCTCGTGAATCACCGCAGAGAAAGTGATGGTAACCTTCAAACTCTTCGTCTGATGTAACGTTACTTCATAGAGAAAGTGGGCTTAGTGGAGTGATGTTACGTTAATATTAGGACCATCAGGAAATGAGTTGCATGGCCCTCTCATAAAAGAGTGTATGAAGCGTGAATACAGAAGCGGATATTTCAGCCGCCCAACATGCTAATAACAATGTATGCATATATATTTTTATAAAAGGACTTCGTAATTTAATACTGTAATACTAATAATAATAATAATAATAATAATAATAATAATAATAATAATAATAATAATAACACAACACTACAACACAGTAGTGAAACCAGGGTGCCTGTATGCCAGCGAATGTCTAGCACTGAACTACAAGCTTGAAAAATTATAAATATTAGAAAGAAGAATTATAAGGAAAATATTAGGTCCTCTAAGAATTGCAGAGTTTTGGAAATTAAGAAGTAACAATGAAATTTACCAGAACATAGAAAACATATACGAAACAATAAGAAAAAGGAGATTGCTATTTCTTGGACACATTTTCAGAATGGATGACAATAGACTAACTAAACGAATCTTCGAGAATCTTTGGGAAAAGAAATCAACCACCACCTGCATTCAAGATGTCAAGAAAGACCTGAAAAGGAACAACATACGAGAAGAAGAATTATTGGAAAGAATGATTTTTAGGAAGAAAATCTTACAAACGGGTGGATTTCAGGGAGGAAGGTAAAGAAAACAGGCATAAAGTGGACTGAAGACAGGAAACAATGAAAGAATACTGGAAGAAAAGGAAAGAACAACTAAGGAGAAAGAATAATTGAAATTGTAACGTGGTCCTTAGATCGCCGGAACGCAATAATAATAATAATAATAATAATAATAATAATAATAATAATAATAATGATAATAATAATAATAATAATAATAATAATAATAATAATAATTACCTGGTACAGTAACGTCAAGAAAGACTGGGCCTACGACCAGATGACGCGCACAACCGAGACCTTTTCAAAACAAGCATGGTGACTTTTTGGACCTTCTAGGATGAGAATTGGACAACTGGTCCAAAGTGGATCGAACAAAAATTGAATGAACGTCATAATGTACTGTATAATGAAATTTTCCGCGGTCCCTAGTTGGCCTATTAGCGAATAAATAAATAAATAAATAAATAAATAAATAAATAAATAAATAAATAAATAAGTAAATAAATAAATAAATAAATAAATAAATACTGTTATTTGTGTAACCCTTCTTCAATTGCCGTGGATTTTAGGAAACGCCATGAAATCGGAATTTTGTCCAGTATGAGTTCTCTAACAGTGGTGGTGGTGATTATTGTTTTAAGAGAAAGTACAACTAGGCAACCATCCTCTATATAACACTAATCAGAGGGAAAAAAATGGAAGGGATCCGACACTTCGAAAAATGAAGATATCGGCCATAGGAAGACAAGGGCCACGAAGGGCGCGAAAAGGAAAGACTCCCTAGCCCTCGCAAACCTAATAGCGTCGGGGTCGGAAAAGAACAAGAGTTGACCAAGTGAGGTCGGATAGGATAGATGAAAGTGAGGAGCCTGGCACAAGTAAATGGAAGCAATGCTAGGACTCAGCTGAGGGCCCCGAGGTCGCCAACCCACGCTCCAAAGTTCAGAGCCCCTGGGGCCCCTTTTAGTCGCCTCTTACGACAGGCAGGGGATACCGTGGGTGTTATTCTACCGCCCCCACCCACAGGGGGAGAGTTCTCTAACATCCAGAGAACATTTAAACACTCTTGGGTATCGCCGACCTTACCCAACCTCCCAAATCGATTACCCCAGATTCAATTCCAGGTTAGTTAGGATGGGAATTTCAGCAGGACCAGCTGATGTCGAGAGGAAGGCTATTTGGCTTAAAATCTAGGCTGAGTCTTGGTGCTCCACCGTGACCTAGAGCCGTGGAAATATAACGCTTATATATTATTATTATTATTATTATTATTATTATTATTATTATTATTATTATTATTATTATTATTATTATTATTTCTGTTGTGATTATTTTATGAACCACTGACTACTTCCACATTTTTCGGAGGCGCTAGAGTTACCAGAAATTTGTCCCACAGGAGGTTTTATTTTTCATGTTCTGGTGAACATACTGATACGAGGCTAGCATATTTAAGCACCTCCACACACCACTGGATTGAGCCAAAATCGAACCCACCACCATAGACTCAGAAAATCTCTACTGTCTGAAACACTCAGCACGATTTTTTCTATGGTGTACTGTTTCCTTTACAGGGGTGGACTAGCCGATGCGGTGAGGTAGTGGTGGTGGTGATTATTGTTTTAAGAGGAAGTACAACTATGCAACCATCCTCTATAAAACACTAATCAGAGAGAATAAATGGAAGGGGTCCGACACTTCGAAAAATGAAGGTATCGGCCAAAGGAAAACCAGGGCCACGAAGGGCGTGAAAATGAAAGACTTCCTAGCCTTCGCAAACCTAATAGCGTCGGGGTCGGAAAAGAACAAGTGTTGACCAAGGGAGGTCGGATAGGATAGATGAAAGTGAGGAGCCTGGCACAAGTAAGTAGAAGCAATGCCAGGACTCAGCTAAGGGCCCCGTGCTTCAGTTAAAGCACTATTTCTAAAGGTATACTCTATAGGTGTAAAGGTGGTGGTGGTGATTATTGTTTTAAGAGGAAGTACAACTAGGCAACCATCCTCTATATAACACTAATCAGAGGGAAAAATAGAAGGGATCCGACACTTCGAAAAATGAAGATATCGGTCATAGAAAGAAAAGGGCCACGAAGGGCGTGAAAATGAAAGACTCCCTAGCCCTCGCAAACCTAATAGCGTCGGGGTCGGAAAAGAACAAGAGTTGACCAAGGGAGGTCGGATAGGATAGATGAAAGTGAGGAGCCTGGCACAAGTAAGTGGAAGCAATGCCAGGACCCAGCTGAGGACCCCGTGGTCGCCAACCCACGCTCCAAAGTTTAGAGTCCCTGGGGCTATAGGTGTAAATAGTACTAGGTTTATACTCATTTCATGGTTAGTTTTCCTTTTATATTTGCCTGTAACTTTGCAGATTATATAAGCACACGGTCGTTTCTTTAAAGTCACAAAACGTTTGTCATTAATATTATATTCTAAGATTATGATAACTCTCATTGCTCTTGTAAATTTGTTTGCCTGTACTCTATAATTGTTATAAAGAATTTCCCAGTATTAATGTATTAGTTTTGTTTGTTTTCATGTCTCTGTTACGGGACAAAGTTTTGTATCATACATTGAGAAAGTATACTATGAAAACCACCTGTAATTGTAGTGTGAGATCTGTCGGTGGTGCAGAATAAATAAATAAATAAATAAATAAATAAATAAATAAATAAATAAATCAATAAATAAATAAATAAATAAATAAATAAATAAAATCTAGGGGGCGTTTGATTAGTATTTTAAAAAGGATATTCGAAATATTTCTAGGCGCAGAACATTTAAATTAATGGCCTCAGTATATTCAGACCTTCACCGAGGATTTGCAAAATTGGAAATAATCACACAGTTTTTTTTATGAAATGTAGCGGCCTGTAGCGGCTTTTAGAGCAATTTACATGGAGTCACTTCGCTGTTTATGATATTCTAGAAATATTTCTAGACGCATAAATTTTAAGTGAATGGCCTCAGTAAATTCAGACCTTCACCAAGGATTTGCAAAATTGAAAATAATCACCCATACTTTCCATACTACGGCGGACTTTAGGGGAATTTATAGGGGGACACTTTGTCTTTTTTATCTTTTGCAAAGAAGTTAGAAATATTTCTAGACGCAGAAATTTTAAATTAATGGCATCAGTATATTCAGACCTTCACCAAGGATTTGAAAAATTGAAAATAATCACCCAGGTTTTATGCCGCGGCCTTTGGAGGCATTCACAAGGGGTCGCTTTACATTTTTATTTTTTTGCAAATAAGTTAGAAATATTTATATATACGCAAAACATTTAAATTAATGACCTCAGTATATTCAGACCTTCACCAAGGTTTTTAAAAATTGAAAATAATTACCCAGTTTTTTTTTCATACTACAGCGGCCTGTAGAGGAATTTACAGGGGGTCACTTTGCTATTTTTGATTACGTTTTTGGAAAGAAATTCGTAATATTTCTTGATAGTAAAAAATTAAATTATTAGCTTTGAGACCTCCAACGAGTGTTAGTGAAAGTAATAGTCGGGCCGTCGCACTATCAAAAGTAGATAAATATGTTACACAACAAAGTCACTCACCAAGGTGTTAGCATTGCCCATGTTAATCGCCCACTGAACGGAACTCAAGTGAACACCACGACGCCACACGAGCCACTGACAGTCCGGTACGTATTTTCCCACAGTTATGGCTGCCTCTTCTGTTCAATGTTTGTGTCTATGCGTTGGAGGTCATTCAAACACATTGCTGCTGCAGCCGCTGCTCTTACTACAACAACAAAAACTCCTGCCATTTCAAGGGCTTCCAGTTCGGAGTGTCTAAACACACGTGACTATATTTTATTTCGCCTTGCTTCATTCCGATACTGTCTTGGAATATTCGAGTGGGGTAAACACGAATCCTACTGCATCGAATGTGTTCGAGAGTCTGTTCATAAATTTCAAAAAAAATGAAACTAATTTTATTCTTCAAAATTTTCCATCGTCGTTCTGCAATTTTATAATATTAAAAAAATTGATTTTGTGTAGAGCGAAGCTGATTTTAGGGTATTCAAGACATTCCTGTGTTTTATTGACAGTCAACTGATTATACGTACGAAAAATTAAAAATAGAAACAAGTCCAAATCGAAATAATAATAATAATAATAATAATAATAATAATAATAATAATAATAATAATAATAATAATAATAATAATAATGCATTTACAACAAAAAATGCCTTTCAATCTTCACCAAAATTTGACATTACAACACTGTGATCAAACCTGAAATACTATACGCAAGTGAAACACTGGATCTCCACAGGAAAACAGTACTCGAAGACATCCTGAAAGAGGAACGTAAAATCATCAGAAAAATTCTTGGCCCAAAACTGACTGACGAAGGAAACGGACTGCAGTCTCGTACAAAAACCGAGGAGCTCTCAAACCTTGCGGCCGACATCAGAAAAAGACGCCTGAAATTTTACGGACTGAGGAGGGGGACTTCAAGAGGAAGTACAACTAGGCAACCATCCTCTATATAACACTAATCAGAAGGAAAAATGGAAGGGATCCGACACTTCGAAAAATGAAGATATCGGCCAAAGGAAGGCAAGGGCCACGAAGGGCGTGAAAATGAAAGACTCCCTAGCCCTCGCAAACCTAATAGCGTCGGGGTCGGAAAAGAACAAGAGTTGACCAAGGGAGGTCGGATATGAGAGATGAAAGTGAGGAGCCTGGCACAAGTAAGTGGAAGCAATGTCAGGACTCAGCTGAGGGCCCCGTGGTCGCCAACCCACGATCCAGAGTTCAGAGCCTCTGAGGCCCCTTTTAGTCGCCTCTTACGACAGGCAGGGGATACCGTGGGTGTTATTCTACTGCCCCCACCCACAGGGGAGAACAAGTGTTGACCATGGGAGGTCGGATAGGATAGATGAAAGTGAGGAGCCTGGCACAAGTAAGTGAAGCAATACCAGGGCTCAGCTAAGGTGGTGGTGGTGGTGATTATTGTTTTAAGAGGAAGTACAACTAGGCAGCCATCCTCTATATAACACTAATCAGAGGGAAAAATAGAAGGGATCCGACACTTCGAAAAATGAAGATATCGGTCAAAGAAAGACAAGGGCCCGAAGGGCGTGAAAATGAAAGACTCCCTAGCCCTCGCAAACCTAATAGCGTCGGGGTCGGAAAAGAACAAGAGTTGACCAAGGGAGGTCGGATAGGATAGTAGAAAGTGAGGAGCCTGGCACAAGTAAGTGGAAGCAATGCCAGGACTTAGCTAAGTGCCCCATGGTCGCCAACCCATGCTCCCCAAGTTCAGAGCCCCTGGGGTGGTGATGGTGATTATTGTTTTAAGAGGAAGTACAACTAGGCAACCATCCTCTATATAACACTAATCAGAGAGAAAAAAATGGAAGGGGTCCGACACTTCGAAAAATGAAGATATCGGCCAAAGGAAGACAAGGGCCACGAAGGGCGTGAAAATGAAAGACTCCCTAGCCCTCGCAAACCTAATAGCGTCGGGGTCGGAAAAGAACAAGAGTTGACCAACGGAGGTCGGATAGGATAGATGAACGTGAGGAGCCTGGCACAAGTAAGTGGAAGTAAGAGCCCCTGGGGCCATTTTAGTCGTCTCTTATGACAGGCAGGGGATACCGTAGGTGATATTCTTCCGCCCCCACCCCCAGTGAGAGGAGGTTATAACAAGACTTTCCAGGTAATTTCTTACAGTTTTGTCCTGGATCCAGACGTAAATAAATTTAATCGTGCACACTTTCGTCCATTAACATAGTTCGGTTGTAAATTTGAAAATTCGCCGATATAGAATTGGGCTGAAATTGAAGCCGTGAATATTCTTCAGTTCATTTCAAAAGAGCTGAAGTCGTATGTGCTCATATGTTCTCTAGAGATCCAGTACAAGTCAGATTAGGCAATACTGGATGAATATGGAAGATGGGATGGATCGTTTACGACTGTGCCCAGCAACACTCTCCAGATGTCCAAACATATCCGAAATGGTTACAGTAAACACCCAGATGGATCATGGTAGAGAACGATTATTTCCCGATTTCTTCAAACTAAGAAATGAAGTTCATAAAAATATGTTCTGGTGTTTTGCGTAAGGCACCTTTTGATTGCTCCAAAGCAATAATTGCACCATGTTGTGTAGTCCTGACGCTCAACGCATACCCATGCGGCAGTCCTGATCTCAAAACTTGGCCCGCCCTAGTGATAATGAGGGTTGTCAGTTGGCCTGTCCTGGTGATAATGAGGGTTGTCAGTCGGTTACTTTTTTCTGGACACAAGGGGGCGCGTGTCGTTTAAAAGGCAAGTAAGCGCTGTCAAGAGCAAGGTTGTCACATTTTGCATCGATTATTTAAACATTTTAGCATTTAATTTATTCTAAAAACAAACCCGTTCAGAGGTCGCATATGTTAGAAGAAAGAAATAAAGAAAGAAAGAAAGAAAGAAAGAAAGAAAGAAAGAAAGAAAGAAAGAAAGAAAGAAAGAAAGAAAGAAGGAACTGGCGAATAAACTCTGCAAAGAACTTTCAAATAGCCGTAAATGATGGTCATGAGCAATTTTAAATATAAATAGCAAGACTGCCTGAATACAATGCTTGAATTCATATCAAAGTAAATCTATTAAGATATTACTTTTATGCAGATAATATCAGTGTCTCGCTTTCAGTAAGGAAAGGAAAAGTAAAATCATGAATTAAGGACTGGAAGAAGAAGGAGAAAAAGAAGAAGAATACCGAGCGAGTTGGCGGTTCGTTTACAGGCGTGCAGATGTGAGCTTGAATTCGGGAGATAGTGGATTCGAACCCCACTGTAGGCAGCCCCGAAGTTGTTTTTCCGTTGTTTCCCATTTTCACACCAGGCAAATGCTGGGGCTGTACCTTAATTAAGGCACGGCCACTTCCTTCCCACTCCTAGCCGTTTCCTATCCCATTGTCGCCATAAGACCTATCTGTGTCAGTGCGACGTTAAGCCAAGTGTAAAATAAGAAGAAGAAGAAGAAGAAGAAGAAGAAGAAGAAGAAGAAGAAGAAGAAGAAGAATATAGGCCTTAGCTATGTTGTTCTTCGTTAACGTATTCGTATGCTTTACATATCAGCCGTTGACTTTGCTTGCTTAAAGTTTGTCTCCTTCCTTTTCTTCGCAGAACAACTACTATTACTACTACTACTACTACTACTACTACTAGGTTGAGTATCACTTGTGGGCACGGAACCAGTACTATCTGGTCGAGTATAAGTGCTTCTGATGCTCGGTTGAGGATCGTTTGTGTGCACTGGCAGATTTAATTCAGGATCTTATGGTGCATTAATTTCCAGGTTTGATTCCCACAGCCTCCACATTTATTACATGAAGCTAAATGTAAAGCAATACACTTCACAAATATTAATGAAGCGAAGTCAACGAAGTTAACGAAGAAAAACATAGGTAAAGTTTATATTATTATTATTATTATTATTATTATTATTATTATTATTATTATTATTATTATTATTATTATTATTATACACACACTTGGCTTTACTTTCAAACAGTGAACATAGCACGTGCGAATTGTCTGAGCTGGAAAAAGAGACTGACGTCTATTGTAACAGCAGGTGCATTGGCAACAGAGCTGTGAGGATTTCTGTTGGGAGATGACAATTTGCGTGTTAAAGCCCACTAACTGTCATAAATCACCCCCTACTGGGCAAGCAAACGGCCGAGAGATGAAACGTTTGCCGAAATGTTTGAATGCCGATGGGTACGCGTTGCCCGTCTGAGCTATAAGCAAGAGAATATGAATGTTTGCGAACACTGTTGAGGATATCAAGTATGGTGTTCACCAGGGTCCGCTTAATAGTGAAGAGTAAATTCGCAGTTTCAGTGCAATTACTAGGTGAAGAGTGGCTGTTAGTTCCAAACGCGTCAAGTTTCCGAAAAGTTAAGAAGAGCTTCACAGATTTAGAGAAGGAATGCGACAGAGAACAAACGAAAAAGATGTTTTCCCTACTGAGCGATTATGGAATTAGGGGAAGTTATTACGAGCAATCAAAGGCACCCATATTGAAAACAGCGCCATAGAATAATTGATGGTAAAACCAGATCTTGGTTCAAAGTGCCCAGTTGTAGCAGTTTCACCTTTGTTGTTCATAGCACACATCTGAGTCATTTACTGAGGGTTCCTGTCTGTCTGCAGAAATCGATTCCAGTACAGGTTGAATCCTTCATTTTTGAGCACATCCCCTGCTCTGTATGCCATTTTCTCATCCATAAATTTCGAATTGATTACCAGCTTTTGGTGCCAAAGTTTCGCTACATCATCATGCCAATTAGTGGTGGTGGTGGTGGTGATTATTGTTTTAAGAGGAAGTACAACTAGGCAACCATCCTCTATATAACACTAATCAGAGAGAAAAAATGGAAGGGGTCCGACACTTCGAAAAATGAAGGTATCGGCCAAAGGAAGGCAAGGGCCACGAAGGGCGTGAAAATGAAAGACTCCCTAGCCCTCGCAAACCTAATAGCGTCGGGGTCGGAAAAGAACAAGAGTTGACCAAGAGAGGTCGGATAAGATAGTTAAAAGTGAGGAGCCTGGCACAAGTAATGGAAGCAATGCCAGGACTCAGCTGAGGGCCCCGTAGTCGCTAACGCACACTCCAAAGTTCAGAGCCCCTGGGGCCCCTTTTAGTCGCCTCTTAGACAGGCAGGGGATACCGTGGGTGTTATTCTACCGCCCCCATCCACAGGGGGGGGGGATTGAAGGGGTCCGACACTTCGAAAAATAAAGATATCAGCCAAAGGAATACAAGGGCCACGAAGGTGGTGGTGGTGGTGATTATTGTTTTAAGAGGAAGTACAACTAGGCAACCATCCTCTATATAACACTAATCAGAAGGAAAAAAGGAAGGGGTCCGAAACTTCGAAAAATGAAGATATCGGCCAAAGGAAGACAAGGGCCACGAAAGGCGTGAAAATGAAAGACTCCCTAGCCCTCGCAAACCTAATAGCGTCGGGGTCGGAAAAGAACAAGAGTTGACCAAGGGAGTCGGACAGGATAGATGAAAGTGAGGAGCCTGGTACAAGTAAGTGGAAGCAATGCCAAGACTCAGCTAAGGGCCCCGTGGTCGCCAACCCACGCTCCAAAGTTCAGAGTCCCTGAGGCCCCTTTTAGTCGCCTCTTACGACAGGCAGGGGATACCGTGGGTGTTATTCTACCGCCCCCACCCACAGTGGGAGGGCCACGAAGGGCATGAAAATGAAAGACGCCCTAGCCCTCGCAAACCTAATAGCGTCGGGGTCTGAAAAGAACAAGGGTTGACCAAGGGAGGTCGGATAGGATAGATGAAAGTGAGGAGCCTGGTACAAGTAAGTGGAAGCAATGCCAGGACTCAGCTGAGGGCCCCGTGGTCGCAAATCCACGCTCCAATGTTCAGAGCCCCTGGGGCCCCTTTTAGTCGCCTCTTTTTTTCGAGATTTGCCACCAATTATAATAGTTTTAAATACAAAAAGCGTTTCTATTTTAACTACTGTGTTATAATGTCGTAACTTTGCCTTCTTTTTGATATTGTTCTTTTCTTGTATCTGTTCCAAGTAATTTTGTATGATATTTGAAATATTGCAATTATTATTATTATTATTATTATTATTATTATTATTATTATTATTATTATTATTATTGTTACAGTTATCAGCTGCTTCTCCAACATGCTACACTGTAATAATCAACAAACAAACAATATCAAATTTTAATGCAAGCATCACGTTTCTCTAACTTCATTAAAGAAATACCTTCCGTATACGTCATAGCCTTGAGAATGTAGTTTCTCAATCGTCATTTCTTATCGATATTTCTTAATGTTTTGACGTAAAAGGTGTCATTTTCTGACGTCACGATAGGTAGCTTCAGGCCGGAAGACACTTCACGTGATACTGGAACGTGTGGTTAAAGCCTGTATGAGAAGTAAACAAGCCAGGAGTCAGGTTTTTTAAGAGGTGCAATACCTGAGTACTGAGAATCTTAAAGTGCTCAGCATGGAGAAGGAAGTAGCCACAGCTTCCGCGTTTAGATACCATCCATAAATTGTCTTGGATTGACGTGAGGTGGTGGTGGTGGTGATCAATGATTTAAGAGGACATGCCAGCTAGACAACCATCCTCTATCAACACCAATCAGAGGAAAGAAATGGAATGGATCCGACACTTCAAGAAATGAAGGTTTGGACCATAGGAAGACAAGGGCCACGAAGGGCGTGAAAGTGAAAGACTACCTAGGCCTCGAGTGCTTTAATACCGTCGGGGTCGGAAAAGAACAAGAGTTGACCAGGAGATGGTGGTGGTGGTGGTGGTGGTGGTGGTGGTGGTGGTGGTGGTGGTGGTGGTGGTGGTGGTGGTGGTGATTATTGTTTTAAGAGGAAGTACAACTAGGCAACCATCCTCTATATAACACTAATCAGAGGGAAAAATGGAAGGGGTGGTGGTGGTGATTATTATTTTAAGAGGAAGTACAACTAGGCAACCGTCCTCTATATAACACTAATCAGAGGGAAAAAATGGAAGGGATCCGACACTTCGAAAAATGAAGGTATCGGCCAAAGGAAGACAAGGGCCACGAAGGGCGTAAAAAAGAAAGACACCCTAGCCCTCGCAAACCTAATAGCGTCAGGGTCGGAAAAGAACAAGAGTTGACAAAGGGAGGTCAGATAGGATAGATGAAAGTGAGGAGCCTGGCACAAGTATGTGGAAGCAATACCCGGACTCAGCTGAAGGCCCCGTGGTCGCCAACCCACGCTCCAAAGTTCAGAGCCCCTGAGGCCTATTTACGATGGGACAACTAATAACAAATATTTGAGAATTCAATTTTAGGCCTTCCCCTAAACTACCATTTTTCTTAATGTGAATAAGATTATTTATGGCGTAGATTGTAGCGACTTATTTGCCGACTTTGCATACCAATTTTAGTTAAGATAGGACCACTAATAACATAAATATCTGCAAATAAAATTTTAGGCCTTTCCTTAAACTACCATTTCTTTCAGAATCAATTAGATTATTTATAGTTTATATTGTTGCAACTTATTTTAAAACTTAACATACCGGTTTTCCTTAAGATAGGACCACTAATGATATAAATATTTGAGAATTAAATTTCAGGCCTTCTCCTGAACTACCATTCCTCTCAGCGTGAAAAACATTATTTCTGGCCTAGATTGTAGCGACTTATTCCCAGACTCTACATACCGATTTTCATTAAATTCTCTTCAGCCGTTTTCTCGTGATGCGTGTACATACATACATACATACATACATACATACATACATACATACATACATACATACATACATACATATTTACTTAACCCTTTAGGTCCATATAGAGGGATATCTACCTTTCTTACCTATCAGCAAAGTTCAGGAGATCTGTCTCTTGGGTCGTATCGGGTTCTTCGTCACTTGCTGAGGTAAAGGTAGGGTTCAGTAATTCTAATCTATCTACTGGAATGAAAGGTCTATTTAAAAGATTCCTATGTATTCAGGAAAATTCTGAAGCAATCTGATATGTCAACGATGTCATAGAAGTCAATTGTGTCCACTGGACACCACAATCATTTTTACATAAAGGTCAGAACACTGGTGTGAGACTTTAACGTAACTGCCTGATGGGCATTCTTACTAGAAACCATTGTCTCAATTATTAATCATTTAAGAAAGGAAAGTTTGGAAATCCTTAAATTCGGCTTCCATGTGAGACCACATGTACCATCATAGTGATTCGTTATGGTCCAGCCCTCGTAACACGAACTCTGGACTTTGGGTATAATTAAGGCAGTCCAATTGGTGTGTGCCACACAGTGGTTCTACGGCATGGACCCTTAATTGAATCGATGTGACCTGCGTCTATGTACTGGACCGACATCTAATCTTCTAAGTTACTTTAAAGTCATTGTGGATGATGACCGCAAGGAAATGATGCTACAATGGCATATGGCCCTAATCCAAGTCACTGAGGTTGATGACCCCCTGACCATCCAAGTTTCTAGGCTGAAGGCTAAACACAATTAAGTTACATCGGTTGATGACCAAAGTTTCCACTTTACTATCCCCAGCACATTCACTGCTCAATCAATCAAAGTTCAATAATTACAACAATAGCAATGCTCACAAACTTTGTGGCAGTAAAATCCATTTCCTTCGGATATGTTCCTTTAATCGTTACTTTATATTTAAATATTCCCCCAGAAAAACAAACTAAAATTTCCAGAATGCATCTCCAAGTTATTCGCTTGATTAACGTTATTTCAAATGCGGTTTCACTGAATTTAATAATTAAATAAATTTAAATGATTTAACGAAATGTTAAAGAACAGTAAATTTTATCTCCGCGGACTCTGGTTTCTTCACAAATTCCTACGCAGCTGTGATGTGAATTCAATCTTGTGATGTTTGTCTGGCTGGAAAAGAATTGTTGCATAATTCATGTCCAGTTATATATCTTGTGTCATGATTTCACACTTTAAAATCTAATCTAGTCCTGACCGTTATTAACACTTGGGTATCCTAATAATCTACGTACGAACCAAACAACTCGCCATATAATTACGATGTCATATCTCGTCATACCATTTATGAATTTTGCACACCCCTCACAGACAAACCGATCATCACAACCATCGCCCTATATTTTGGACAACCCTGAATTTGGTTACTCTGTTCCTTATACTCAAAGTTCGTGATTTCAAATGTTCATTACGTCCCCAATTAAACAAATTTTACAGTATTTCACAATACTCAGATCATTACCGACTATGAATTTCAACTAAATCCAGCATTTTAACGTTTTCCCCGGCCGAGAATACAGTACAATCTCAATTCTACGCCTGTCCCGTTATCACAGCTGAGGCCTCTCGTCCCCCAAGTTCGCTTGGCAGTAACGTGAAACACCTGGTTTATTCCAGTTGACTGGCTTCTCAAAATGCTCTCTTTAAACACTGCCGACATAATTAAACAAATACGATATTCTAACCAACAAAATGCACAGATTATGCTTCAAGATGCCCACACTAATTATACGCGTCGCCAATTAATACCGCTATGGATTTCTATGAATTTCTTTCCATTCCCAACATTATAAAATATACCTCGGGCTATCGTGTCCCGGCTTCAATGACAGGACTCTAACCTGATTCGCACATCTCATCTCAACTCATATAAAACATTCCTCGGGCTTCCATGTCCCGGCTTCAATGACAGGTCCAACCTGATTCACAAATCTCATATCAACAAAACTAACCTCTGTTTCCCAGCTCCACAATTATCATCGACAAAGAACTGGAATAAAATCCTTACTAGAAATCTCGACGTCTAATATCGCACAATGCATTAATCATGAATAACTTTGCATAAATGATATCGTATTTAATAACTTGATTTTTACGAGAAATGACTGAAACATTCTACTAGATCTTTTTATTGTCAGTCAGACACAGTTTAAAATGGGCCTAGAAAAACGTTTCTCTCCGTGACCAAATTCATCACCCTAGGTTCTCACCCGACAGCGCGCTTCCACTCTATTGAAACTGAGTGACCATGGATTCCTACCTTATTAACGTCAAATTGCAGACAGAAAAATTTTACGTCGACTGAACATCTTAATTTGGCATCACAAAATATAGGCAGTACACTCACACGGAGGACGATCTACATTGGACGTGATATCACTTCGGAACCCTATTCAATAACTTTTACAACATTATACGGCACTCGCAAGACTTCAAATTTTTTATCCAAGTGAAAAATAAAACAAATGACTCTTTTAGTCGTACTCTCACATTTACAAAACTTAGTAGGGGTGACCACTGCGTCGTATGTCCCCATTCAAATACACTTTTAGAGATCATGAGACAAGATATAATAGGTAGTAAGATGGAAAGTCACATTACCTTATGTAATCACACCATTGTTCGTCATAGGGCTCATCTGCGACCCTGGCATTTTATTTAGCCATTTTTACATTCATGGCTTTACAAACTGTTACGGAGTTTCGTGGACTTGCAGAGGTGAAAGAAGGTGCGGGGGTGAACGGGTCTCAAACTACGAAATTAAAGTTAAGTTAAAATTTAACAAGGTTATATTTTCTTTTCAAAATTCCGAAATAACAAGAATGGCAGGTACAGAGGAGCAAGGCAACAAAAGTACAATTACAGTATTTACAGGATTTGGGCTTCGAGCCCCGAACTCACAATTCTTGGGCAACTAGCCCAACTTTACCCCAAAACAAGATTTAACAGAGGGCAGAAAACCCCATTCATGCCCAGGAGCACTTGCTCTAAATTACACAGAAAAGCCTCCTCGAGGCATACATACTCAATTTTCAAGAAAGAGCCACTCGCTCTCAACTTCAAGCCTATCAAAGGCCACACCAAACTCCACCTTCAAGTTGTCCTCTAAGGACATAGACACGGGGGTAAAATACCCAACCTACTGAGGTCTATTAAGTGAGAAAAAGGTTAATTACATGACCTCCAAAATAACAATTTGAGAGGAGGCGATCTGCACTCCTAATACCTTTTGTTTAAAACCTAATCTGGCTCTAGGCCGCTAATGCAAGGGCTAATCCCATACTACAGAGGTGACTTTAGAAAAGAACAATTTACATTACATTAAGGAAGAATCGGTTGTGAGAAATAAGTTCACCTCAAAACAATATGAGTGGGAGCTCGAGAGGGTTAAGTACTCTCTATCCCAATATGTAACTTAAAAAGAGAATAGATGCTAAGAGTCGTTACATTTTAGGGAAACGTTACATGGTGGAAACGCTTCGGACCCGCCCCGAGAGTTAAACTACTGAGCTAGCAAGAAAAGAAGTTTTAAACGGCCATTACCTGGTTGTTGAACTGCTGCCCGAAGAAAGAGGCGCTTCCCGCCCCCTGCTATGTACTTTATACACTGAAAGATGGTACTGAAGTGGCCCGGAGACCTTAAAATCAGCAGTTTATATACTCCCGCGGAAAGTTCGAGGCGTTTGAGGAATGAGAACACCCTCCCACAAAAACTTTATTGGCTAGGGTTAAGCAACATATCCCCTTTGGAGAAGATACACCTGATTGGTTATAAATTAATTACGGAAATTCGGGATTGGCTAAATTCAAAACAAGGGGAAAGAAAGGGTTATACAGCCAACTTAAACAATAACAGAAAGAAATTTAACAAGAAACAAACTTTTGAAATAAAAATTTCTCCAAAAAACAGTTCTTTCAGTTCGCACTAGGGTGCACCATTGTAGTTCTTCAGTAGTGTCCTCTAGAAGAGAAAGTTCACACTTCTTACTACCGGAAAAACAAAAATACGTCGAAAACGACCCAGTTCAGAAACTACAAAATTTCCAAGTAGTGACATCTTCAGAGAAACTTGAAAATTAACACCTTAAATAAAGTTCAGACTTCCTCCAGTAGGGGAGTTTCAACTGGCGCAAAATTTGAATTAGCGGCGTGGAGGTGTACCGCCCGGTACACAAACCATTATGTTTCTTCAGGTTTCCTGGAATAAAGCATTAAAAAAAAACCCTTCACTTGTTTGCTGAGCGCACACGATGGACTATAATTATTTCCGCACAGGAATTACTTAATCACATTAGAATTTATTCAGTACATTGACCGTCCTATCTGGTACAATTATTTCACTCAAGAAAACTATCTCCTCATGGACTCAAGACCTAGCCACACTGGCTGAAATCTGTTGTTGAACTCAGTCTACTTTTGTTGTTTGATTTCGCAGAGCAGCTCAACAATTTTTCGTCCGCTTTGTATCACAAATGCCGGAGAAGGAGACTTCGTCATGGCGTCCCTTCATATTTATAGCAGTTACCCCCTCTCTTCGGATATCTCCCTTCGCCGCCAAGAAAATTTCTATAGATTTTCTGACTTAACTAAACTGTAATTTCAAGAGTTTTGAAAGTGACTACATGCTTGCTACATTTCTGGCGGTAGTGTTCATGGACATTTAAAATTTATACGGGTTCGATTTGTGAGATGATTGACCTCCTTTGATAGGCACTATATTTTTTTTTGACTTGGCTTGGGTCACGCCATGTACACGCGCTTTGAAATAGTTCACAAAAATGACTTGAGATTCTTCCGCCCTCGACACGTGTGGCTGACGTCACGTACCCCAGAGCGTGGGACCGAAGATAATCACCCCCTCGTCACGTGTCAAATCCATGCTATCAAAAATCCAACTTTTAAATGATTGTCGATTTATGCATAATGTTCTTAGGGCACAAGTGGTGGTGGTGGTGGTGGTGGTGATTTTTATTTTAAGAGGAAGTACAACGAGGTAATCATCCTCTCTGAACAAATAAGTGGAAAAGAAATTTAAAATATAAAACAAAATTATTTATTCAACAAAGGAATTTGGAAACGCAGTACAAAATAAAACAAAAAACAATTATAGAATTAGGCCGAAAGGATTACTAACGTATCAGAAGGGAACGTACGTTCCCTGAGTAACAGTACACTTGTAATTTACATACCCTTGATAAGTCCACTGTCGCACATAAAGCGGATGACGAGATCAGCAGTAGTCGCGTCATCGGCTAGTATGCGTTCGAGTGTTTCCTGCAGGCCGAGGCTCCGTCTTAGGCCAGAGAGATCGGCGCACTCTGTGAGGATGTGGGCCACGGTGAATTCGGCACCACAAGAACACACTGGGGGGTCTTCCCTCTTTAGGAGATAAGAGTGCGTGGATCGTAAATGACCTATCCTCAGCCTGCACAGTACTATGGCCTCTCTCCGTGAAGGTCGGAAAGAGGACCGCCACGCGGTAGTTGTCTTCTTAATTGCTCTCAGCTTGTTGGGAGTTCGGATATCTAGCCACTCCGATTCCCAGAACGCCAAGATTGTTCGACGTAGCTGAGAACAAATATCCTTAGCAGGTACATTGACGGGTCTTGGAGGTAAAAGTGCAGCTTCCTTTGCTGCTTCATCCGCAAGTTCGTTTCCCGCAATCCCAACGTGACTTGGAAGCCACGCGAAAGTAATTCTGGTGCTAGCATCGCTTAACCTGGCTAGAAGGTCATGTATTCGCTGCACCATTGGGTGTTGCGAGAAACAGGTTTCAATAGACTGCAGAGAGCTTAACGAATCGGTACACAACAGAAAGTGGCTTCTTTCGTCACGCAGTGCAAACTGCAGAGCCTCTAAGATGGCGTAAAGCTCTGCAGTATACACGCTACATACTTTAGGGAGCGAGACCTTCGTACTCATATCATCAATGACAAAAGAGCAACGAACATTATCTCCGATTTTAGAACCATCCGTGAAGATAAGTCTCGCGGCCGGATATTGGTGAACAAAGTCCTGGAAATACCTCCGATGAACGGAGGAATCCGTGTTCGCTTTGGGTCCACGGAGTAGATCTAGACGTATATCCGGTCGCGGAACCAACCACGGAGGTACCTCGCTAAGAGTTCGTTCAAGACAACCACCGATATCAATATTCAAATCATGACACAAGCTATCAATCCGAAGCCCAACCGGCCGTGTGGCATTCGGCCGGTCTTGGCACCGCTGGTGGTATTGGGTGCGATAGATGCATTGATAGCTTGGGTGTAGCGGCATTTCACGAATTTTGGCAGCGTACGTTAGGAGTAACTGCTGCCTCCTTATCCGTAAAGGTGGAACTCCCGCTTCAGCGAGCAGGCTGGGAATGGGGCTAGTACGGAAAGCGCCCGTTGCCAGCCTTACTCCACTATGGTGAATACTGTCAAAAAGGCTCAGCGTAGATTTTGATGCTGAGCCATAAGCCGCACATCCATAGTCAATTCGGGAGAGGACCGTCGCCGTGTAAAATCGTAGCATTACCGCACGGTCAGCCCCCCACGAAGTGCCGCTGAGAAACTTAAGCATGTTAAGTCTCTTCATGCAGGCAACCTTTAACTGACGGATGTGGGGCTGCCACGTAAGTCTCTTATCAAAAAGGAGACCCAGGAATTTGCAGGTGTCAACCACTGGTAAGACACTGTTTCGCAAGCGGAGCTCTGGTTCGGGATGCACAGGTCGACGTCGACAGAAGTGTACAACTGAGGTTTTCGCTGCTGAAAATCGAAAACCATGTTGCAGGGCCTATCTGTCGACTCGGTTAATAGCTTGCTGTAGCTCTCTCTCAGCAAACGCCACCCTTCCGGAGCTGTAATGTAGAGCTAAGTCGTCTACATACAGCGATGGAACGACTGCGGGCCCAGCAGCGGCAACTATGCCGTTGATGGCGATTGCGAACAGCGTAACACTCAGTACCGATCCCTGAGGTACTCCATTTTCCTGAACGTAATATTGAGAAAATGCATTCCCTACTCGGACTCGAAGGAGACGGAGGGACATGAAGTTCTCAATAAACGTTGGCAAATTTCCCCGAAATCCCCACTGGTGTAGAGTGGAGAGAATCCCATATCGCCAGGTAGTATCGTAAGCTTTTTCCAGGTCAAAAAACACGGCGACTAGGTGTTCCTTCCGGAGAAAGGCCTCCTGAATGGCGCTCTCCAGTCTGACCAGATGATCAGTGGCAGACCGATGAGAGCGAAAACCACACTGGTAGTTAGACAAGAGGCCCTCCCTTTCCATGGCCCACACAAGACGCCGGTTAACCATCCTTTCAAATAGCTTACAGAGGCCATTTGTAAGGCATATTGGCCTATAACTATCCAGAAGTTTTGGAGCTTTATCTGGCTTGGGAATTGGTATTACAATTCCCTCACGCCATTGAGATGGAAACACTCCCTCACTCCATATTCTGTTGAATAGGGTTAGGATATCCTTGAGACATCTGTCACTCAAATGCTTAAGCATTTGATTATGGATTTTGTCCGGTCCAGGAGCCGTATCTCTGCATAGCGCAAGTGCACTTCGCAACTCCCACTCCGTGAAGGCCACGTTGTAGGGATGCGAAGCACTAGAGGCAAAAGGGAGACGGTGGGCCTCTGCTTCGCGCTTAATTGGAAGAAATGCAGGGTCGTATCTCCTACAGCTGGACGTATCTGCGAAATGTGACGCGATGTGGTCTGCAATGACTGAAGGAATCGTAACTATATCTCCATTAATGGAGATTCCGGGTACTGAGGGCACATTCTGTACTCCGACAATTCGGCGGAGTTTTGTCCACACTTGTGATGACGGAGTATGTGCCGTGATGGATGACACATACCTTTCCCACGTAGCTTTCTTACTTTCTCGAATCAAAAAACGGGCCTTCGCACGCAGACGCTTAAATGCGATATGATTGTCCATCGTGGGATTCCGACGATAATGTTTAAAAGCCCGTCGGCGATCACGTATGGCTGCTGCAATTTCGTCCGTCCACCATGGGACCTGCTTCCGGCGACGAATACCGGACGAGGAAGGAATTGTTTCCTCTGCAGCAGCCAAAATTCCAGTAGTAATGAAAGAGACGTGGTCGTCAACAGACTCCAGCATATCATCAGCCATCACTGCGCGTTTTGTAAATTCTGGCCAATTTGCCCGCCGAAGTAACCAGCGCTTGGGTACTTCGGACTGTCTTTGATTCAAGAGAGACAGAATTATCGGGAAGTGGTCACTATCACAGAGGTCGTCGTGAACTTGCAACCGTAGCAGGGGAACTAGCGCACGGCTACACAAAGTGACATCCAGGTGTGAGAATGTGCCATGCGCGCTACTGAAATGTGTCGGTTCCCCTGTATTGAGCACACAAAGATCAAATAGGTTGATCATTCGCTCGAGCTTCCTCCCCCTAGAACAGGAAGACGGAGAACCCCATAGTGTGTTACGGGCGTTCACATCCCCCAGCATGAGGAAAGGAGGAGGCAACTGATGGTGGTGGTGGTGGTGGTGGTGGTGGTGGTGGTGGTGGTGGTGATTTTTGTTTTAAGAGGAAGTACAACGAGGTAATCATCCTCTCTGAACAAATAAGTGGAAAATAAATTTAAAATATAAAACAAAATTATTTATTCAACAAAGGATTTTGGCAACGCAGTACAAATTAAAACAAAAAATAATTATAAAACTAGGCCGAAAGGATTACTAACGTATCAAAAGGGAACGTACGTTCCCTGAGTAACAGTACACTTGTAATTTACATACCTTTGATAAGTCCACTGTCGCACATAAAGCGGATGACGAGATCAGCAGTAGTCGCGTCATCGGCTAGTATGCGTTCGAGTGTTTCCTGCAGGCCGAGGCTCCGTCTTAGGCCAGAGAGATCGGCGCACTCTGTGAGGATGTGGGCCACGGTGAATTCGGCACCACAAGAACACACTGGGGGGTCTTCCCTCTTTAGGAGATAAGAGTGCGTGGATCGTAAATGACCTATCCTCAGCCTGCACAGTACTATGGCCTCTCTCCGTGAAGGTCGGAAAGAGGACCGCCACACGGTAGTTGTCTTCTTAATTGCTCTCAGCTTGTTGGGAGTTCGGATATCTAGCCACTCCGATTCCCAGAACGCCAAGATTGTTCGACGTAGCTGAGAACAAATATCCTTAGCAGGTACATAGAGGGGTCTTGGAGGTAAAAGTGCAGCTTCCTTTGCTGCTTCATCCGCAAGTTCGTTTCCCGCAATCCCAACGTGGCTTGGAAGCCACGCGAAAGTAATTCTGGTGCTAGCATCGCTTAATCTGGCTAGAAGGTCATGTATCTGCTGCACCAGTGGGTGTTGCGAGAAACAGGTTTCAATAGACTGCAGAGAGCTTAACGAATCGGTACACAACAGAAAGTGGCTTCCTTTGTCACGCAGTGCAAACTGCAGAGCCTCTAAGATGGCGTAAAGCTCTGCAGTATACACGCTACATACTTTAGGGAGCGAGATCTTCGTACTCATATCATCAATGACAAAAGAGCAACCAACATTATCTCCGATTTTAGAACCAACCGTGAAGATAAATCTCGCGGCCGGATATTGGTGAACAAAGTCCTGGAAATACCTCCGATGAACGGAGGAATCCGTGTTCACCTTGGGTCCACGGAGCAGATCTAGACGTATATCCGGTCGCGGAACCAACCACGGAGGTACCTCGCTAAGAGTTCGTTCAAGACAACCACCGATATCAATATTCAAATCATGACACAAGCTATCAATCCGAAACCCAACCGGCCGTGTGGCATTCGGCCGGTCTTGGCACCGCTGGTGGTATTGGGTGCGATAGATGCATTGATAGCTTGGATGTAGCGGCATTTCACGAATTTTGGCAGCGTACGTTAGGAGTAACTGCTGCCTCCTTATCCGTAAAGGTGGAACTCCCGCTTCAGCGAGCAGGCTGGGAATGGGGCTAGTACGGAAAGCACCCGTTGCCAGCCTTACTCCACTATGGTGAATACTGTCTAAAAGGCTCAGCGTAGAATTTGATGCTGAGCCATAAGCCGCACTTCCATAGTCAATCCGGGAGAGGACCGTCGCCGTGTAAAATCGTAGCAGTACCGCACGGTCAGCCCCCCACGAAGTGCCGCTGAGAAACTTAAGCATGTTAAGTCTCTTCATGCAGGCAACCTTTAACTGACGGATGTGGGGCTGCCACGTAAGTCTCTTATCAAAATGGAGACCCAGGAATTTGCAGGTGTCTACCACTGGTTTCGCAAGCGGAGCTCTGGTTCGGGATGCACAGGCCGACGTAGACAGAAGTGTACAACTGAGGTTTTCGCTGCTGAAAATCGAAAACCATGTCGCAGGGCCCATCTGTCGACTCTGTTAATAGCTTGCTCTAGCTGTCTCTCTGCAAACGCCACCCTTCCGGAGCTGTAATGTAGAGCTAAGTCGTCTACATACAGCGATGGAACGACTGCGGGCCCAGCAGCGGCAACTATGCCGTTGATGGCGATTGCGAACAGCGTGACACTCAGTACCGATCCCTGAGGTACTCCATTTTCCTGAACGTAATATTGAGAAAATGCATTCCCTACTCGGACTCGAAAGAGACGGAGGGACATGAAGTTCTCAATAAACGTTGGCAAATTTCCCCGAAATCCCCACTGGTGTAGAGTGGAGAGAATCCCATATCGCCAGGTAGTATCGTAAGCTTTTTCCAGGTCAAAAAACACGGCGACTAGGTGTTCCTTCCGGAGAAAGGCCTCCTGAATGGCGCTCTCCAGTCTGACCAGATGATCAGTGGCAGACCGATGAGAGCGAAAACCACACTGATAGTTAGACAAGAGGCCTTCCCTTTCCATGGCCCACACAAGACGCCGGTTAACCATCCTTTCAAATAGCTTACAGAGGCCATTTGTAAGGCATATTGGCCTATAACTATCCGGAAGTTTTGGATCTTTACCTGGCTTGGGAATTGGTATTACAATTCCCTCACGCCATTGAGATGGAAACACTCCCTCACTCCATATTCTGTTGAATAGGGTTAGGATATCCTTGAGACATCTGTCACTCAAATGCTTAAGCATTTGATTATGGATTTTGTCCGGTCCAGGAGCCGTATCTCTGCATAGCGCAAGTGCACTTCGCAACTCCCACTCCGTGAAGGGCACGTTGTAGGGATGCGAAGCACTAGAGGCAAAAGAGAGATGGTGGGCCTCTGCTTCGCGCTTAATTGGAAGAAATGCAGGGTCGTATCTCCTAGAGCTGGACGTATCTACGAAATGTGACGCGATGTGGTCTGCAATGACTGAAGGAATCGTAACTATATCTCCATTAATGGAGATTCCGGGTACTGAGGGCACATTCTGTATTCCGACAATACGGCGGAGTTTTGTCCACACTTGTGATGACGGAGTATGTGCCGTGATGGATGATACATACTTTTCCCACGTAGCTTTCTTACTTTCTCGAATCAAAAAACGGGCCTTCGCGCGCAGACGCTTAAATGCGATATGATTGGCCATTGTAGGATTCCGACGATAATGCTTAAAAGCCCGTCGGCGATCACGTATGGCTGCTGCAATTTCGTCCGTCCACCATGGGACCTGTTTCCGGCGACGAATACCGGACGAGGAAGGAATTGTTTCCTCTGCAGCAGCCAAAATTCCAGTAGTAATTGAACAGACGTGGTCGTCAACAGACTCCAGCATATCATCAGCCATCACTGCGCGTTTTGTAAATTCTGGCCAATTTGCCCGCCGAAGTAACCAGCGCGTGGGTACTTCGGACTGTCTTTGATTCAAGAGAGACAGAATTATCGGGAAGTGGTCACTATCACAGAGGTCGTCGTGAACTTGCCACCGTAGCAGGGGAACTAGCGCACGGCTACACAAAGTGACATCCAAGTGTGAGAATGTGCCATGCGCGCTACTGAAATGTGTCGGTTCCCCTGTATTGAGCACACAAAGATCAAATAGGTTGATCATTCGCTCGAGCTTCCTCCCCCTAGAACGGGAAGACGGAGAACCCCATAGTGTGTTACGGGCGTTCACATCCCCCAGCATGAGGAAAGGAGGAGGCAACTGAGCGATCAAATCTTGTAGTGCATGCATATCAAGGTTATAATCCGGTGGAAAGTACACGTTGCAAACCGTTGTCATTACTGGCAACGGGGTGCGAACTGCAACTGCATCTAGCTGAGTACGGAGCGGTACTTCTTCGCTGAAGATGTCGGAGCGAACTAGGGTACAAACGCCCCCACTTGCCGCGCCATCCACAGCTACTCTGTCTTTGGAATAAAGACGATATCCTCTCATAGTCGTGTCGTGTCCAGGTCTCAAACGAGATTCCTGTAGACAGACTATGGAGGCCGCATAGACGGATATCAGTTGACGTAACTCAGCTAGGCGACAGTGGTAACTACTGCAGTTCCACTGCAATAGTGCCATTGTGTGGATTGGTAGTCGAAATTAGGACAATTGCTTGCCCTTCTTTTTGTCAACTACTTGCCATTCTCCGCCCTTGTTGTCAGTATTGTCGTCACCATCCACGACAATGAGTGGTTCAGTCTCCATTGTCTCCTCAGAAGAAGGAGGCGCGGTGACTGGACCCTCCGCGGACGGTGATCTCATTGATCGGGGACAGTGGGCCTTTTTCTTGGGAGAACTAGGTTCTCTAGAAAGAGATCGAACAAGAGGACGTCGGGGCCTCTCGCTCTTACCCACCGTTTTCGAACACTTCGGAGGAGGACTGGCAGATGACTTGCCAGGCTTTTTTGGAGATCCTGGGATCCCCAGTCTCGTTGGAGAAGGTTTCTTCTCCAAACGTGTAGGGGAGCATTTAGGCTTCCCTTTCTCCTCCTTTTTCGGGCCAGTTGAAGGATGGCTGGAAGGTGATTTCCAGCCTTTGTTGGGGAAGTCTTTTCCCCCGCCCTTGTGGGGGAGGACTTCCCAGCCGAATGTGTCTGGGAAGAATTTTTCCCGGACGTCTTCGGCAATGACGTACTTGCTGTCTGTTTAACCTGTGGTTTGATGTTTACTTGTTGATTACTGGATGTTTGCAGAGTTGATGGTGGGACAGAGGGTACAAAACTTACGGGATTTATGCGTACACTAGAAGCCTTCTCTGCAAAGGAGACGGAGAATTCCGGAGGAGCCATTGATTTATACTTCTTCCGTGCCTCTGGATAAGAAAGTTTATCCAGAGTCTTAATCTCCTGGATCTTTTTCTCCTTTTTTAATGTAGGGCATTCCTTGGATCGAGGGGCGTGCTCGCCAGTGCAATTAACACACACTGGTGGTGGTGTGCAGTCCGCACCGGCATGCGCCGCTTTTCCACATGCCCCGCATATTGCTGATCCCTGGCAGCGTGGTGAGGTGTGGCCAAAACGCTGGCAGTTGTAGCAGCTCATAGGAGAAGGAAAATATGGTCGAACAGTGAGTGTATACATGGATACCTTAATACGTTCGGGCAGTTTCTCGAGATCGAATGTTAAGATGAAAGCCCCCGTGTCGTAGAGGTTATCACCGACACGCCTCTTAAGACGTTTAACGTCGGATACACCTCTACGAGCAAGGCTCCGGATAAGGTCATCATCGGAGGCCTTAATCAAGTCCCTATGAAAGATAACTCCTTTGCAGGAGTTAAGGGACTTGTGGCTCTCAATCTTAACTGGCACTGATCCAAACATTGTGGCTTCCAATAACTTTTTACTCTGTACGAGCGTACTGGTCTTAATGAGTACGCTACCATCCCGCAATTTCCTCATTTCATCTACTTCACCAACAAGACCTTCCACAGCATTGCTTATCAGGAACGGGTTCTCTTGAAGAAAGCTCTGTCCATCGACTCTGGTCGCAACCAGAAATCGTGGCAGACGCTCTTCAGAATCTTCCTTATTACACAGGTCAACACGATTGAAACGTTTACGTTTCCTAACTGAACAATTAAAGGACGCAGTTTTAAGGCCTGCAGCCTTCGAAGAAGAATCACAACCAAACTCAAAAACCATCCATGTCCCACGAGTACCCGGGATGTAAAAGGTCGACCTTCGGCAGAGCCCTGACGTACCGGAGGCAAGGCTATATACTCCAGAGGGCGCCCGGTATCTGGAGGTGGGTCGCTAGGAACCACTCTCCCAGTAGCCATGCATCACCTCGCCACGACCCGAAACTTGTGATTGGGGTGGGCCGCTAAGAACTACTCTCCCAGTAGCCATGCATCACCTCGCCACGACCGGAAACTTGCGATTGGGGGAGGATAAAACCTCCATACTAACCTATTTTACCTATTCTAATTTTTCTTATGGTTTATTCTACCCGAGGCAGAGAGGCTGGCTAGAGAGGAAGAGGAATGAAATTTAAGAAGGTGAGGACAGAAGGGTAGAAATAGTTATGAAATTTAAAGAGCACAGACACCTCTCAAGCAACTCGGGGGACACCTTGTTAGTCTGGCCCTACACCGAGTCCTATCCAGCATGGGTAACCCTGAGCTGGCACAGCCCTCGGGATCAACAAGCACACAAGCCCCCACACCGACTTCAAGGTCATGGTGTCCCTAGAGGGGGGAGGCAACTGAGCGATCAAATCTTGTAGTGCATGCATATCAAGGTTATAATCCGGTGGAAAGTACACGTTGCAAACCGTTGTCATTACTGGCAACGGAGTGCGAACTGCAACTGCATCTAGCTGAGTACGGAGCGGTACTTCTTCGCTGAAGATTTCGGAGCGAACTAGGGTACAAACGCCCCCAGTTGCCGCGCCATCCACAGTTACTCTGTCTTTAGAATAAAGACGATATCCTCTCATAGTCGTGTCGTGTCCAGGTCTCAAACGAGATTCCTGTAGACAGACTATGGAGGCCGCATAGACGGATATCAGTTGACGTAACTCAGCTAGGCGACAGTGGTAACTACTGCAGTTCCACTGCAATAGTGCCATTGCGTGGATTGGTAGTGTTGAGAAATTAGGACAATTGCTTGCCCTTCTTTTTGTCAACTACCTGCCATTTTCCGCCGTTGTTGTCGGTATTGTCGTCACCATCCACGACAATGAGTGGTTCAGTCTCCATTGTCTCCTCAGAAGAAGGAGGCGCAGTGACTGGACCCTCCGCGGACGGTGATCTCATTGGTCTGGAACAGTGGGCCTTCTTTCTGGGAGAACTAGGTTCTCCAGAAGGTGATCGAACAAGAGGGCGTCGGGGCCTCTCGCTCTTGCCCACCGTTTCTCTCTTTTTGGGAGGAGAGCCGGCAGATGGCTTGCCGGATTTCTTCGGTGATCCTGTGGACCCCGACTGAGTTGGAGAAGGCTTCTTCTCCAATTTTTTAAGGGAGCTCTGTGGCTTCACCTTCTCCTCCTTTATGATCTGGGCATTGGAAGGAAGGCTGGACTTTCCAGCCCTATTTGGGGAAGTCTTTCCCCCCGCCCTGTTGGGGGAGGACTTCCCAGCCGAACGTTCCTGGGAAGGGCCCTTCCCAGGCAACGTCGACAGTAACGCTCTTTTCGGTGCTTCACATGGTGAAACTCCAGTTTCTTTACTTACTGAATTTTGTTGCTGGCTTTGACTTTTCAATGCATTTTCAGTACCGGTGTTCTGTACAAAACTCTGTGGAGTGATCCGTACGTTTGTGATCTTTTCCGCGAATGAGATGGAGAACTCCGGAGCAGCCATGGATTTGAACTTCCTCCGGGCGCCTGGATAAGATAGCTTATCCAGCGTTTTTATCTCCTGGATCTCCTTCTCCCGCTTGAATGTGGGGCACTCCTTGGAGATTGGAGCATGCGTACCTGGGCAGTTGACGCACACAGGTGGTGGTGTGCATTCAACCCCAGCATGCTCGCACTTCCCACACATTTTGCAGGTCGTCGAACCTGTACATCGCAATGAGGTGTGGCCAAACTTTTGACAGTTATAACACCTCATTGGTGCCGGAATGTACGGACGAACAGTCAAGCGATACATTGCTACCTTTATTCGTTCAGGTATGGTCTCAGCGTCGAAGGTAAGGATGAAAGCACCCGTATCGAGTAGCTTATCACCCACACGCCTCTTCAACCTCTTCACGTCGGTTACACCCCGACGTGCTAGGTACCGGATCATCGTATCATCGGAAGACTTAACCAAATCCCTGTGGAATATAACTCCCTTGCAGGAGTTAAGGGTTTGGTGCTTCTCGATTTTCACCTCTACCTTACCGAATAACTTGGCTTTAAGTAGCCGTCTGGACTGTTCAGCCGTAGATGCCTTGATAAGTACGGATCCATCTCGGAACTTGCGCATCTCGTCGACTTCACCAGCAACAATTTCTTCGATGGAATTGCTTATCATAAAAGGACATTCGTCAAGGAAACTTTTACCATCGACCCTGGAAGCAACCAGGAATCGAGGAAGACGTTCGTCACTCATGTAGTCTACAGGAACTGGAGTATACCGCTTACGTTTCTTAGCAATATTTGACGCTGTTTTTTGAAGGGTGCCACCCTTTGTAAAAGAAGGAAGAGAAAGAGGTTCCGTCTTTTGTCCCACGAGTACTCACTGAAATATGAGGTCGACCTCCGGCAGAGCCAAGGAGATTTACCGGAGGCAAGGCTATATACTCCAGAGGGCTCCCGGTATCTGGAGGGGGTCGCTTGGAACTACTCTCCCAGTAGCCATGCATCACCTCGCCACGACCCGAAACTTGTGATTGGGGGAGGATAAAACCTCCGTACTAACCTAATTATTTTTTCATTTAATTTTTTTTTTCTGTAATGTCTAACCTAATCTACCCGAGGCAGAGAGGGTGGCCAGACAGGAAGAGGAATGAAATTACAGATGGTGAGAATAGAAGGGTAGAAATAGTGATTAAGAATAAAGAGCACAGACACCTCTCAAGCAACTCGGGGGACACCTTTTTAGTCTGGCCCTACACCGAGGCCTATCCAGCATGGGTAACCCTGAGCTGGCACAGCCCTCGGGATCAACAAGCACACAAGCCCCCACACCGACTTCAAGGTCATGGTGTCCCTAGAGGGGGTCTTAGGGCACAAAGGTCATGGGTTCAATACATACATACATACATACATACATACATACATACATACATACATACATACATACATACATACATACATACATACAGACATTACGGAAAATTAAAAAATGCATTTCCTTGTTACTATGGACATGACTGATACAGAAATACCATTATTTTCAAATTTTGAGCAATGTACAGACAAAAATCTTATTTTATATACATAGATTGATTGATTGATTGATTGATTGATTGATTGATTGATTGATTGATTGATTGATTGATTGATTGATTTATTTATTGATTGATTTATTGATTTATTTATTTATTTATTTATTTATTTATTTATTTATTTATTTATTTATTTATTTATTTATTTATTTATTTATTTATTTATTTATTTATTTATTTATTTATTTATTTATTTATTTATTTATTTATTTATTTATTTATTTATTTATTTATTTATTTATTTATTTATTTATTTATTTATTTATTTATTTATTTATTTATTTATTTATTTATTTATTTATTTATTTATTTATTTATTTATTTATTTATTTATTTATTTATTTATTTATTTATTTATTTATTTATTTATTTATTTATTTATTTATTTATTTATTTATTTATTTATTTATTTATTTATTTATTTATTTATTTATTTATTTATTTATTTATTTATTTATTTATTTATTTATTTATTTATTTATTTATTTATTTATTTATTTATTTATTTATTTATTTATTTATTTATTTATTTATTTATTTATTTATTTATTTATTTATTTATTTATTTATTTATTTATTTATTTATTTATTTATTTATTTATTTATTTATTTATTTATTTATTTATTTATTTATTTATTTATTTATTTATTTATTTATTTATTTATTTATTTATTTATTTATTTATTTATTTATTTATTTATTTATTTATTTATTTATTTATTTATTTATTTATTTATTTATTTATTTATTTATTTATTTATTTATTTATTTATTTATTTATTTATTTATTTATTTATTTATTTATTTATTTATTTATTTATTTATTTATTTATTTATTTATTTATTTATTTATTTATTTATTTATTTATTTATTTATTTATTTATTTATTTATTTATTTATTTATTTATTTATTTATTTATTTATTTATTTATTTATTTATTTATTTATTTATTTATTTATTTATTTATTTATTTATTTATTTATTTATTTATTTATTTATTTATTTATTTATTTATTTATTTATTTATTTATTTATTTATTTATTTATTTATTTATTTATTTATTTATTTATTTATTTATTTATTTATTTATTTATTTATTTATTTATTTATTTATTTATTTATTTATTTATTTATTTATTTATTTATTTATTTATTTATTTATTTATTTATTTATTTATTTATTTATTTATTTATTTATTTATTTATTTATTTATTTATTTATTTATTTATTTATTTATTTATTTATTTATTTATTTATTTATTTATTTATTTATTTATTTATTTATTTATTTATTTATTTATTTATTTATTTATTTATTTATTTATTTATTTATTTATTTATTTATTTATTTATTTATTTATTTATTTATTTATTTATTTATTTATTTATTTATTTATTTATTTATTTATTTATTTATTTATTTATTTATTTATTTATTTATTTATTTATTACAAGTTAAGCCGCGCAGAAATTGAGACGGAATAACATGATGAAAGACAACGAATAATTTAAATAACCGAATAAACGTAAAGTGAAGAAAAGTCTCAATGTAGAAATCGAGAAAGATGTGTGTAATAACTTACAGAAAATAAAAAGTAAAAAATACAAAAACTCAGAAGTGATGCAAGATATACTGTAAGTTAATAGATAAATTAGAAATATGAACTAAACCAGGGTTAAGCATAGTCAGTGTGCGAATCCACCCGCCTGTTATTCTTGCCTTCCTGGTGGTGGTGATTATTGTTTTAACCCTTTCAGTCCCAAATTATTTTTTTTGGAGATTTTTCTTGTTTAGAACAGTTGTTTTAGAACACACTAATCATGTTTATTAACAATTTTCAAAATTTCACAAATCAATTTAGAAAATTCAGCATGTTGCTCTAGGTTAACATTGGGAGCCTGTGGTAACATTCAATTGCGACATACATATTTCACAGAGCAATTTACATAGTGTTCTTCTGTACACAAAATTACATCTAGCAAACAAAATAAGCTATATCTAACATTATTATTATTATTATTATTATTATTATTATTATTAATATTATTATTATTATTATTATTATTATTATTATTATTATTATTATTATTATTATTATTATTATTATTATTATTATTATTATTATTATTATTATTATTATTATTATTATTGAATTTCCCATTACAAACCATATTTTACCCAATTTTATCCAACATTGTCCCACAATATAATTCTACAAAGGCGAATAGAACAATAAATTATGCCTCAAAAATAATATTTCCACAATTACTTGTTATGAAATTCGAAGAAGCAGTTCTTAGCTCCTGTCAAGCACAAATTAACTCTGTATTTAGAGCAGGTCAACTGGGTGATTCCACTAGGACAAAATTTACATCGGCCTTTCTTTGTTTCATACTGAGGCCAGTGTCCATATGCATCATACCTTACATCATCGACTGGTCTTGGTGGTGGTGGTGGTGGTGATTATTGTTTTATGAGGAAGTACAACTAGGCAACCATCCTCTATATAACACTAATCAGAGAGAAAAAATGGAAGGGGTCCGACACTTCGAAAAATGAAGATATCGGCCAAAGGAAGACAAGGGCCACGAAGGGCATGAAAATGAGAGACTCCCTAGCCCTCGCAAACCTAATAGCGTCGGGGTCGGAAAAGAACAAGAGTTTACCAAGGAAGGTCGGACAGGATAGATTAAAGTGAGGAGCCTGCCACAAGTAAGTGGAGGCAATGCCAGGACTCAGCTGAGGGCCCCGTGGTCGCCAATCCACGCTCCAAAGTTCAGAACCCCTGGGGCCAAGACTGGTCTTGGAGCAAACATTTTTCGACTGGGTTCTGGAATTGGACTGTCACTTGGTCGGCCATGCTTTCGATTCAGAACTTTCCCTGCCCTTGTCAGTGCTTGAGATATTTCTAACTGAAATTGTACAAGGGAATACATGAATTTTTCTTCTTGTTTTTGTTTATGTTTACGGTACAGTAGCCAACCATTGACTACTGCAATACTAATACACCAAAACATAATTATCATATACCACTTGACCGATCTAATGTATATTCTGTATAGCTCAAGCAGCATACCTGCTAGATCCACTCCCCCCATGAACTGATTATATTCTTTCACCACTTGGGGACACTCTATTTCCACAGTTTTCTTTTCCGACTGGCTCCATCGTTGGCATTTATCTTCTGGATCTACACCTGCCTTCCTGTCGAACCACCGAATGAGGGCAATGTTGTGTTCCTCTTTCACTCTGTAGTCATAGCTGCCTCTTCCTTTCTTCTTTAGGTCATTTTCAGCCATAAGCGGACATTTCCCCATTCTGTCATTCCGGATGGTACCAACACAAAAAATACCCCTTTCTTTCAAGGCAATGGCTAACTGCAGGGAGGAAAACCGATTGTCAAAGTAAACTTTAAAATATTTATGATCAAGGAGTTCACTTGTGAGAGCCATTACAATGTCGCCAGAAAAACCTAGACCCACATCTTTACAAGTACCCTTCCCGGTATAAAATTCAAAATCGTACATTATACCAGACTCTCCTGCACGCATACAGCACTTGTAACCCAATTTATGGGGCTTATTCCTGGCATATTGTTTGAGAGAGCTCCTTCCTTTGAAAGGAATGGTTTGTTCGTCTACAGAATTGCGATCTTCTGGTGGTAACTCTCCCATTCTTGAGCGTATGATATCTAACAATGGCCTGACTTTAAAGAGTTTGTGATATTCAGGGTCACCAGATGGTTTCTGTTCAATATTATTAGCAACATGAAAATATTTCTTTAATGTGTTAAATCTATTTCTACTCATAACATCTGCAATCGGAGAATATCTGCAGCGTGTTGACCGGTGGTGGTGGTGGTGGTGATTATTGTTTTAAGAGGAAGTACAACTAGGCAACCATCCTCTATATAACACTAATCAGAGAGAAGAATGGAAGGGATCCGACACTTCGAAAAATGAAGATATCGGCCAAAGGAAGACAAGGGCCACGAAGGGCGTGAAAATGAAAGACTCCCTAGCCCTCGCAAACCTAATAGCGTCGGGGTCGGAAAAGAACAAGAGTTGACCAAAAGAGGTCGGATAGGATTGATGAAAGTGAGGAGCCTGTCACAAGTAAGTGGAAGCAATGCCAGGACTCAGCTAAGGGCCCCGTGGTCGCCAACCCACGCTCCAAAGTTCAGAGCCCCTGGGGTGGTGGTGATTATTGTTTTAAGAGGAAGTACAACTAGGCAACCATCCTCTATATAACACTAATCAGAAGGAAAAATGGAAGGGATCCGACACTTCGAAAAATGAAGATATCGGCCAAACGAAGACAAGGGCCACGAAGGGCGTGAAAATGAAAGACTCCCTAGCCCTCGCAAACCTAATAGCGTCGGGGTCGGAAAAGAACAAGAGTTGACCAAGAGAGGTCGGATAGGATAGATGAAAGTGAGGAGCCTGGCACAAGTAAGTGGAAGAAATGCCAGGACTCGGCTGAGGGCCCCGTGGTCGCCAACCCACGCTCCAAAGTTTAGAGCCCCTGAGGCCCCTTTTAGTCGCCTCTTACGACAGGCAGGGGATACCGTGGGTGTTATTCTACCGCCCCCACCCACAGGGGGAAGAGCCCCTGGGGCCCCTTTTAGTCGCCTCTTACGACAGGCAGGGGATACTGTGGGTGTTATTCTACCGCCCCCACCCACAGGGGGAAGAGCCCCTGGGGCCCCTTTTAGTCGCCTCTTACGACAGGCAGGGGATACCGTGGGTGTTATTCTACCGCCCCCACCCACAGGGGGGCCTTCCTCGTGGTGGTGGTGGTGATTATTGTTTTAAAAGGAAGTACAACTAGGCAACCATCCTCTATATAACACTAATCAGAGCGAAAAATGGAAGGGATCCGACACTTCGAAAAATGAAGATATCGGTCAAAGAAAGGCAAGGGCCACGAAGGGCGTGAAACTGAAAGACTCCCTAGCTCTCGCAAACCTAATAGTGTCGGGGTCGGAAAAGAACAAAAGTTGACCAAGAGAGGTCAGACAGGATAGATGAAAATGAGGAGCCTGGCACAAGTAAATGAAAGCAATGCCAGGACTCAGCTCAGGGCCCCGTGGTCGCCAACCCACAAAGTTCGGAGCCATGGCCTCTTTTAGTCGCCTCTTACGACAGGCAGGGGATAGCGTGGTGTTATTCTACCGTCCCCACCCACAGGGGTATTGCCTTTCTGGACTGAAGTCTACACTTCGCAGTGAGAGAGCTCTTCAAATATTGTCGTGCAGTGTGAGCGCACGGCAAAACCAGCTCTTAGGAACGGGAACAAATTCCTCACCTGGCCTACGATTAGTCCACGGGCCATTAAACTGTTTTGATGTGTACATTTCAAAATCATTCACATTAGAGTTATTAAGGCGTCAAGTGTTCTGTTCATAGACATCTTTACCACCTCCGTACGTCTCTTTGTTTCGTATTATTATTATTATTATTATTATTATTATTATTATTATTATTATTATTATTAATCATATACCGCAAAATGATCACTTTCTTGGAATCCACCCCACGCCCTGCATATTGAACTGCGGATCGCCAAGTGTCATATGCTCGCGCACTTTCTATATTTTCATTGAAACTCTACCTCTAACATTCGGATCGAATCCTTGGTTCCGAAGTTATACACGCGAATGTGAGGACACAATAACGTTACGCAAGGTTCAATGTGTGTAGCCTAATTTTATAAATATTGTCATTATGTTATGCTCCAAAAAGTGTTATTTCTTTAGGTAATAAACCTTCATTTTCAAAATATTGGCTGCCAGTGATGGTGGTAGTGGTGATTATTGTTTTAAGAGTAAGTACAACTAGGCAACCATCCTCTATATAACACTAATCAGAGAGAAAAATGGAAGGGATCCGACACTTCGAAAAATGAAGATATCGGCCAAAGGAAGACAAGGGCCACGAAGGGCGTGAAAATGAAAGACTCCCTAGCCTTCGCAAACCTAATAGCGTCGGGGTCGGAAAAGAACAAGAGTTGACCAAGGGAGGTCGGATAGGATAGATGAAAGTGAGGAGCCTGGCACAAGTAAGTGGAAACAATGCCAGGACTCAGCTGAGGGCCCCGTGGTCGCTAACCCACGCTCCAAAGTTCAGAGCCCCTGAGGCCCCTTTTAGTCGCCTCTTACGACAGGCAGGGGATATCGTGGGTTTTATTCTACCGCCCCCACCCACAGGGGGAATTCCGTCGGGATCGAAAAAGAAGAAGAGTTGACCAAGGGAGGTCGGATAGGATAGATGAAAGTGAGGAGTCTGGCACAAGTAAGTGGAAGCAATGCCAGGACTCAGCTTAGGGCCCCGTGGTCGCCAACCCACACTCCAAACTTTAGAACTCCTGGGGGCCCTTTTAGTCGCCTCTTACGACAGGCAGGGGATACTTTTTGCTAGTTGCTTCACGTCGCACCGACACAGATAGGCCTTATGGCAACGATGGGACAGGAAAGGGTTGGGAGTGGGAAGGAAGCGACCGTGGCCTTAATTAAGGTACAGCCCCAGAATTAGCCTGGTGTGAAAATGGGAAACCTCGGAAAACCATTTGCAGGGCTGCCGACAGTGGGGTTCGAACCTACTATCTCTCGAATACTGGATACTGACCGCACTTAAGCGACTGCAGCTATCGAGCTCGGTAGGCAGAGGATAGCGTGGGTGTTATTCTACCTCCTCCACCCACAGGGGGTAGCGAAGGAAAGGCACACAGGTAGCAGAATACGGAATCGAATCGCCCGTGGACGCATGAGTAACCTTAAACTAGCTCTATTCAAAATCATGTCCACAATTATTATTGGTCAATATTCGTAAACAATTAGTTTTTTCTTTGAATTTGTACTTACGAGATAAGTATGGAATTTGGAGTCGACAAGTGTAGGATTCACTGTATCAGAAAGGGGAAACTGAATCAGAGCCTATGAAACTTCTATTTCTGTGAATCTGCCTTGTGGTGGTGGTGGTGGTGGTGGTGGTGGTGTTGGTGGTGGTGATTATTGTTTTAAGAGGAAGTACAACTAATCAACCATCCTCTATATAACACTAATCAGAGGGAAAAATGGAAGGGATCCGACACTTCGAAAAATGAAGATATCGGCCAGAGCAAGACAAGGGCCACGAAGGGCGTGAAAATGAAAGACTCCCTAGCCCTCGCAAACCTAATAGCGTCGGGGTCGGAAAAGAACAAGAGTTGACCAAGTGAGGTCGGATAGCATAGATGAAAGTGAGGTGGTGGTGGTGGTGGTGGTGGTGGTGGTGGTGATTATTGTTTTAAGAGGAAGTACAACTAGGCAACCATCCTCTATATAACACTAATCAGAGTGAAAAATGGAAGGAATCCGACACTTCGAACAATGAAGATATCGGCCAAAGGAAGACAAGGGCCACGAAGGGCGTGAAAATGAAAGACTCCCTAGCCCTCGCAAACCTAATAGCGTCGGGGTCGGAAAAGAACAAGAGTTGACCAAGGGAAGTCGGATAGGATAGATGAAAGTGAGGAGCCTGGCACAAGTAAGTGGAAGCAATGCCAGGACTCAGCTGAGGTGGTGGTGGTGGTGATTATTGTTTTAAGAGGAAGTACAACTAGGCAATCATCCTCTATATAAAACTAATCAGAGAGAAAAATGGAAGGGATCCGACACTTCGAAAAATGAAGGTATCGGCCAAAGAAAGGCAAGGGCCACGAAGGGCGTGAAAATGAAAGACTCCCTAGCCCTCGCAAACCTAATAGCGTCGGGGTCGGAAAAGAACAAGAGTTGACCAAGTGAGGTCGGATAGGATAGATGAAAGTGAGGAGCCTGGCACAAGTAAGTGGAAGCAATGCCAGGACTCAGCTCAGGGCCCCGTGGTCGCCAACCCACGCTCCAAAGTTCAGAACCCCTGGGCCCCTTCTAGTCGCCTTTTACGACAGGCAGGGGATACCGTGGGTGTTATTCTACCGCCCCCACCCACAGGGGGAACTCAGCTGAGGGCCCCGTGGTCGCCAACCCACGCTCCAAAGTTCAGAGCCCCTGGGGTTGAAAGTGAGGAGCCTGGCACAAGTAAGTGGAAGCAATGCCAGGACTCACCTTAGGGCCCCGTGGTCGCCAACCCACGCTCCGAAGTTCAGAGCCCTAGGGCCCCTTTTAGTCGCCTCTTACGACAGGCAGGGGATACCGTGGGTGTCATTCTACCGCCCCCACCCACAGGGGGATCAACTTGTTAGACAGGCTGTAATTGCCAAGAGTGAACGCACTTGATTACCGGTTCCTACTGTAACGTGGAGAAAGGTGGTTCACTCAGGCTCGGTGACAGTGTATCGAGGAAAGCGATGCGTAGGTACGTGGAAGCACTTTCTCTAAACTCGTCCAGCTAGATCTAAATAGGGAGCCAGAACTTCATCTCCAATTTAAAGTAGATTTGCTGCTTCTTATAAAATACGCACGGTGTTGTACTTCCTTCCTTGAAGACCACATTCTTAAATGGATTCATCTATCTGACAGCAGAACACATTCTTCACCGTTCAAATTTGCTTATTCCATCATGAATAAATAGAAGTAATTAAATATTTCATTTTGCTTCGTTCTGAAATTGTTTTCGAAGATGAGCACTCTCCTGACGTCAAACTTCGGCTGGCACATGGAAGAAACCCGCTGATAATGTTGAACGAGATCTGGTGGTGGTGGTGGTGATTATTGTTTTAAGAGGAAGTACAACTAGGCAACCATCCTCTATATAACACTAATCAGACGGAAAATTGGAAGGGGTCCGACACTTCGAAAAATGAGGATATCGGCCAAAGGAAGACAAGGGCCACGAAGGACGTGAAAATGAAAGACTCCCTAGCCCTCGCAAACCTAATAGCATCGGGGTCGGAAAAGAACAAGAGTTGACCAAGGGAGGTCGGATAGGATGGATAAAAGTGAGGAGCCTGGCACAAGTAAGTGGAAGCAATGCCAGGACTCAGCTCAAGGCCCCGTGGTCGCCAACCCACGCTCCAAAGTTCAGAGCCCCTGAGGCCCCGTTTAGTCGCCTCTTACGACAGGCAGGGGATACCGTGGGTGTTATTCTACCGCCCCCACCCACAGGGGAAGGAAATGTCATCTAGCCCACCGTTCCATAATGTGCCGAGAGTAACATAATTTCTAGGGGTTTTAAATAGGCTGTACCCCAAACGTCATAGCAGAACTGTTGTTTAGTAGTGTATACTTCAGTAAGTGCGCATTCCAACCTATTAATGCCTGAAGATTCGCACTCTGGTAATAAGAAACTCTCCTTCGAGGGGACTATAGTGAGACAAAAGACATCCACATGAGGTGGTGGTGGTGGTGATTATTGTTTTAAGAGGAAGTACAACTAGGCTACCATCCTCTATATAACACTAATCAGAGGGAAAAAAGGAAGGGATCCGACTCTTCGAAAAATGAAGATATCGGTCAAAGAAAGACAAGGGCCACGAAGGGCGTGAAAATGAAAGACTCCTTAGCCCTCGCAAACCTAATAGCGTCGGGGTCGGAAAAGAACAAGTATTGACCAAGAGGGGTCGGATAGGATAGGTGAAAGTGACGAGCCCGGCACAAGTAAGTGGAAGCAATGCCAAGACTCAGCTGAGGGCGCCGTGGTCACCAACCCACGCTCCAAAGTTCAGAGCCCTTGGGGCCGAAGGTTGGATGACTTCTCCCAGGTATTATTATTATTATTATTATTATTATTATTATTATTATTATTATTATTATTATTATTATTATTATTCGTTATGTCCGACTGAGGAGCGCCATTGAACTTATTTAGCTGATGTTGCACTTTTCTTCTCCCAAAATCTCTTCATCTCTCTTCGCTGTGGCTTTTCTTGCGATCTTCTGACCAGGTTTTGTTGGTGGTAGAGCTTGGATGGCGTGAAAAGTGGTGATTGTCGACTAATTTTCTCAACTTAGATCTGTCTAATACAATGTCATCAGAGTTGCCTACTTCGTGAAGATCTTTCCCAACTTCGAGCAGCCAATTGGTTTTTACTTTCATTGATAGGGCAAGGTTCAGAATTTGTTTGGTCAATCTCTGATTATGCATTCTGAGATTATGTCCGTAAAATTTCAAACGTCTTTTCAGAAATGTGTGAGATTTGTTCTCTGAGTGTTGGTACAGATCATGAGATTCCCTTACCATCCAGATTCCCATTTTCTTTAATATTTTTCTTTATTGCTTTTCTACATCTTTAATCAATGATTTTCCCCCAGTGATCAGTGTTTCAGATGCAAACAGTGCTTCAGGCTTGATTACAATCTTGCAATGCCTTAATTTTGCATTTTGGGATATGGATATCTTATTAACTTATATCCGTTCCAAGTGAGTCTGTATGCTGTGTGTAGTTTAGGAATCCTTCGTTTGTGTGGTTCACGATTCAGTCCTGAAGGTTGGATGATGGTGGTGGTGGTGATTATTGTTTTAAGAGGAAGTACAACTAGGCAACCATCCTCTATATAACACTAATCAGAGGGAAAAATGGAAGGGATCCGACACTTCGAAAAATGAAGGTATCGGCCAAAGGAAGACAAGGGCCACGAAGGGCATGAAAATGAAAGACTCCCTAGCCCTCGCAAACCTAATAGCGTCGGGGTCGGAAAAAACAAGAGTTGACCAAGCGAGGTCGGATAGGAAAGATGAAAGTGAGGAGCCTGGCACAAGTAAGTGGAAGGAATGCCAGGACTCAGCTGAGGGCCCCGTGGTCGCCAACCCACGCTCCAAAGTTCAGAGCCCCTGGGGCCCCTTTTAGTCGCCTCTTACGACAGGCAGGGGATACCGTGGGTGTTATTCTACCGCCCCCACCCACAGGGGGAGAAGGTTGGATGACTTCTTGCAGATATTTGTATTATGATTATTACCTACCTGGAGAAGGGTGACATACTCGGAGTGTTGGATGGCAAAAGAGTCCGTTGTGTCATTGGTAAGGTGGCGTTGAAGAATATACTGGCATGAAGATCGCTGATCTTAAAATAGTTGCCTGGATTACAGCTAAATGCAAACACATGATCCATAGGATGACTGAGAACCGTACTCGACTGAATGGATGAAGAAATAGGAAGTGTTCAGTTTTGATGTGACTTCTTTATCAACAACCCCATCAATATACTTACTTAGTGTACGAGAAGTCTGTACTAAGACAGTCTGTATTTGTAAACTGTACAGAACTCACCACTCTTCTTGGGACAGGTGAAGAATTGACTGTCGAGGAGTTCATTATTCAAACATTTAGTAAAAATAGATGTGAAGCTTCCACGGTGTGTAGAGTCATTTGGTTTTTTTTTTCCGAGTTGAACCGGGTGGTTTTTTGGTACATTCCATACAGTTTGCCGACGTTTCGAATACATTGTAATATTCTTTGTCAAGGCGACTTTAATACCCCTACTCGATCCTGGGTAATCAGTCTCCCAGGCAGGAAATCAACTAGTTTAAAAATAATTTTAAAATATAGAGAGGTACAAATACCCTATCAGCTCGGTTTTCTAACGGTATTGACCATTGAATGAATGAGTGAATGAATGAACAGGCGAAAAATCTCTTTATAGGGCAGAGGCCTCCTTCATTGGGAGTGTCCAGAAAGATTCCCTCTAAACGGATGGTTCACTAGTTTCAGACTCCTATTGATAACAATATTGTCTACATCTTTACAGTAACACTATTCAGTATTTCAGTTCGAAATCGATCTATTTGCACATATTTTGTCTACGTTCTTTACTCTGTTGTCAGTCTTTCACTATCCCTGACAATTATTTGCCTGCTATTTTCACAAATATATCTGACCATCTTAGCCGTGGTTTTCTTTCGGTCTCTCTTGGCTGAGTGTGCTCATCTTGATTACTGCAGTCTTGTCGAATGTTCCGCCCAATTCCACTGCGTCATCGAACCTCGTTCTGTTACATAGGTTGTGTAATATTCCATTTGAGACTCTGTCCCTAAGTCTTCCCCTGGAGATCTTGATGATAGATCATTGTGGCAGATGATGTCAGCGGAGCCCTACTGTGAAGGATGTGCAGGGATATGAATGTGCACCATGTGTATCAAGAACGTGAAAAAAAACATCACTTCAGGCAATGTCTGGTGGGAAAATGTAAAAACAAGCAATCAAGCGATGGAGATTGGCAAGCTGTGGTGAGTCTGAGAAGCGTTTCAAGAACGGTTCCACCGCCAACCACGGACGATGTTCGCTCGGGGTATCGATCATCAAGTGAACCGCTGCGACACAGTTGAACCAGCAAAGTGACCTATATTTGGACAAATATACCACCCATACATCACTCCTCACTTCCTTCATACTCACATATTCCAAACAATAAACCACTAACAAAAACCAACAAAAGTCTGTTTCACTTGGGCGGAATGGAGAAATGACAAGGATATAACAGATATTTTGTAACAAAAGTTTTGTATTTTCTAACGAAATAACATACAATATCTTAGGAATAAAACAGAACTACTTATTTAACATTAACAACACAGTTCCTTAAACAGACTTAATCTAGCGCTAAATAATTCACACAGTAGGAGTTATTCCAACCAGTCTCCTGTGATAAATAAATTACAGATGTATTAAAACAACAAAAGTGTTCGCTGAATATTCCTCAAGATGTGAGTAACAAAATTATGTTAAGTCGAATTGATGAGCTTCAGAAGGAATAATAAATTTAAAATTTGCATATTATTCTGCTTGTTGTAAATACACTTCTATTTTGTATACATCTCACGGCATGGGTGAGAGTGGTTTGTAAATGCCATACGCAGAGTCATGCGATTATCATGTGCCAATAACATTCATTCCACTGGTTCAAGTCGAGTTTCATCCTCATGGCATAGACATCCAACGTACATTAGAAAATGAAGGTGCTATTCAAAGACAAACCAATTACACCTGTTACATTACATGTCAGTATATACCTAATATTTACCTATCTCTGATGTTATAGACCGGAAATATTCTAGTCTTTTATCAAGACATTTTGGTTCGTGTCGGTGTCTACTCATGTGAACTGGAAAGAAAAAAGAGAAGAAATTATCTGAAGGCCATCGTTCTCCAGATAATGTGGACTTGTATAACATCGTTATATTATATTTTAATCTTCGCACATCGTTTGTTTTAGTGTAATTATCAGTTAACCTTCCTGCCTGTTATATATTCTAGTAAGTGAAATTCTTATGAAAATGGAAGTAAATTACTGAACAGTAAGAACAACACCGATTATTTTGAAATCTAATAGTACGTTGTAGACCAACTAATATGGTACATAATCAGAATGCTTACACACAGACAATGCTTACAGATATCAACATGTAAAAATAAGATTGAAAAAATGAAAATCTACAGCATGTTTCCAGTTTTTGACCGGGTTAGGAATGGAATGAATGAAGCCTTCATCTAGCGGCGTAGATAGGAACTGTACCGGCTGCCGAAACCTGTCGCACTCCTCTGGGGCAATGATTAATGACGGCCAGGTGAAATGAAATAGTATTGGAGAGTGTTGCTGGAATGAAAGATGACAGGAAAAACCGGAGTACCCGGAGAGAAACCTGTCCCGCCTGCGCTTTGTCCAACACAAATCTCACATGGCGTGACCGGGATTTGAACCACGGAACCCAGTGGTGAGAGGCCGGCGCACTGCCGCCTGAGCCACTGAGGCTTCATAAAAGTAAGATTACGTGTTATCGTAGTAAAAGTATTTAATGAAATATCATAATGTGAATATTTGTCTGCTTAATTTGAATTATGCAGAGTTAAACCTCATTAACACGAACTCGCTCAAAACGAACACCAGATTAACACGAGGAAATATTTTATCCCGGCAGGGTATATTATTCCTTACGGGAATTCTTATCGATCACCACGAATTTCGAGTTTCGAACCGTTTTTTGTTCCATGCGCTACTTAGTATCGTTTAGGGTGAACTCTCTTCGTGATTGTATTATGTATTTCAAGTCAAAATTCACAATATAGTTCGGAACACAAGCCTGCCAAGGAAAAGTAAGCAACAACGAAACGCCCATCTCGATAACCTGTGCGCGTGCTCGGTTATGTTATTCCCGCTGGCTGACCTATGCCTACTGTACACCAGCGCGCGAGAAAAAGCTCTACAGGCCACAAACACAATAACCGTGCCTCAGCAGTGCGTATCTAAACAATGAGCCAGTGAAGTTAAGTCCACAATCACACATGACACTTCCTAAATATGGTTTTTAATCTGGGCATCGTTCAGGAAAGTACAGTATTGCGCACGAACAGTTGATACTACAAACCAAACCAAACCAAACCAAACCAAACCCCATGGCACTACAGCCCTTGAAGGGCCTTGGCCTACCAAGCGACCGCTGCTCAGCCCGAAGGCCTCCAGATTACGAGGTGTCGTGTGGTCAGCACGACGATTCTTCTCGGCCGTTATTCTTGGCTTTCTAGACCGGGGCTGCCATCTCACCGTCAGATAGCTCCTCAATTTTAATCACGTAGGCTGAGTGGACCTCGAACCAGCCCTCAGGTCCAGGAAAAAATCCCTGACCTGGCCGGGAATCGAACCCGGCGGCTCCGGGTAAGAGGCAGGCACGCTAACCCTACACCACGAGGCCGGCAGTTGATTCTACACAGAATATTATATACAGAGTGTAGCAACAACGTAGGCCAAATTTTCATGACATATTCTCCACACCACCATGGAACAGCGGGGCGCACTCACGAAACCATCGACAGAGGGCGGAGAATCACAGCACGACGATCCTTGAGTCTTATTAGTGGGGTGGGCCGTGGATAGTACGGTCATGACTTCCACGTCTCTTTGAATTTCTTTGCTCACTGTCGGAAACAGAACTTAACATGCCCTGATGAAGGCCAATGAAAATTGGCTGAAAGCTCGGCTTCGTTAAATAAATATAGTGGCTTTAATCTACTATTCATTTATTTATTTACATTGATACTATGAGCCACGAAAACCTACGTTCATTACTTATGAAGAAAATATGTTATATGGACATGAGTTCAGAAACGTGTTGTGTTCCGGATGCGCTGATGGCGGGTTGATGCATGTAATCAATGCTAACGGAAGGCATTTTTAATATTTCATATAAGGTGGTTGTGGTGGTGGTGATTATTGTTTTAAGAGGAAGTACAACTAGACAACCAACTCTATATAACACTAATCAGAGAGAAAAAAGGGAAGGGATGCGACATTTCGAAAAATGAATGTATCGGCCAAAGAAAGGCAAGGACCATGAAAGTGGCGGTGGTGATTATTGTTTTAAGAGGAAGTACAACTAGGCAACCATCCTCTATATAACACTAATCAGAGTGAAAATATGGAAGGGATCCGACACTTCGAAAAATGAAGATATCGGCCAAAGGAAGACAAGGGCCACGAAGGGCATGAAAATGAAAGACTCCCTAGCCCTCGCAAACCTAATAGCGTCGGGGTCTGAAAAGAACAGCAGTTGACCAAGAGAGGTCGGATAGGATAGATGAAAGTGAGGAGCCTGGCACAAGTAAGTGGAAGCAATGCCAGGACTCAGCTAAGGGCCCCGTGGTGGCCAACCCACGCTCCAAAGTTCAGTGAGGAGCCTGGCACAAGTAAGTGGAAGCAATGCCAGGCTCGGCTAAGGGCCGCGTGGTCGCCAACCCACGCTCCAAAGTTCAGAGCCCCTGGGACCCTTTTTAGTAGCCTCTTACGACGGGCATGGGGATACCGTGGCTGTTATTCTACCGCCCCCACCCACAGATGGAGCCAACCCACGCTTCAAAGTTCAGAGCCTTTCGGGCCCCTTTTAGTCGCCTCTTACGACAGGCAGGGGATACCGTGGGTGTTATTCTACCTATTTCATGTAAGAAAGAGTTTCATGTGATATGCTTGTACGTCCTGTTCCTGTGTGATTCACATGATTAATGTATTAAGTATGGCTATAGGAAATTAGTTCTAACATGCAAATAAACCATTTCTGAATCCAGTTCATACAACACACTTTCTTCCTTTACGTGTGACTGTCCTGAAAGTTTGGCCTACCTGATTGCAACACTCTGTATACAACTAAATTATCTGTACGTCTTTATCAGGAACGACATGTAAATATTACTAACATTTGCAGTGAGAAGCTCAATATGTACAAATTATAGTGAATAATTAATGCTCTTGGTGCCCTATAATGTAAAATGTAGGATATAGCTGTAAATATCACATGTGTTCGTCTTCATATTTCTATAGTGAAATATCATTTTCTACTTAACTTACATAGAACTTACGTGAGAATTCACTTTACAAATGAAAGTATTTCTTGCGTCCTCCTATTCAATACATGTATCAATTTTGTTGATGGAGTAATTCTAATCAAACATGTTTCGGCTTATTTTGAGCCATCTTCAGTAAAAAAAAAAGTATTTAAAAAACTACATGAATTAATTTTAAAAGATTGTCCTTAAAACATGATGAGATAGAATATATAAAAGCAAGTGAAACATGTTGAAGCTAAAACAATAAGTGGTGGTGGTGGTGATTATTGTTTTAAGAGGAAGTACAACTAGGCAACCATCCTCTATATAACACTAATCAGAGGGGAAAATGGAAGGGGTCCGACACTTCGAAAAATGAAGGTATCGGCCAAAGGAAGACAAGGGCCGCGAAGGGCGTGAAAATGAAAGACTCCCTAGCCCTCGCAAACCTAATAGCGTCGGGGTCGGAAAAGAACAAGAGTTGACCAAGGGAGGTCGGATAGGATAGCTGAAAGTGAGGAGCCTGGCACAATTAAGTGGAAGCAATGCTAGGACTCAGCTAAGGGCCCCGTGGTAGCCAACCCACGCTCCAAAGTTCAGAGCCCCTGAAGCCCCTTTTGGTCGCCTCTTACAACAGGCAGGGGATACCGTGGGTGTTATTCTACCGCCCCCACCCACAGGGGGATAAAACAATAAGAGGTTGTAGCAAGGTTGAGATCCTCTTAGTCTGAAAATACAGTATGTCACACTAAAATGAGGACAAAATCACAAATTAAAACTTGAGAACAGTCTTACAGTTTAACTTATTTTTTAGTTTAGCACTTTTCACTGAAGAAGCCATCAAAAAGATATTTACATGTGTAAAGTGAAAACCGTCACTACGGAATGATGATAATATCTTGTTATGCAAGAATGTAGAACATTGTTCTAGTCATTTGAAAAATCTTGTAATAAAAATAAAAATTTAAGAAACAAGATTTGAAATAAAAATGTACATGCAATGGAAATGAAGATTGTGTAGTGGTCAGAGGGCTTGACTCGACTAGACTATATCAGGAACGATACTGTGCGGAAGAAATTCAAGGTTGTCACAGTCACAGAGAAAATGCTTGAATCACGTCTGCGATGGTATGGGCATGTACTCCGCAGCAGTGACAACTCATTTGCAAAAACTGCCCTTCAACTGAACGTGGAGGTTCGCCGACCTCGAGGGCGACCTTAAACACGCTGGCTGGACCGGGTGACACATGACATGTGGCTGAACAAACTGAAGTGGAGGAAACATTGCAAGAAGGCAGACACCACATAAGTGGGAAAATGCAAAGAAGCTGATGATGGAATTTAGAAATAGTAAACACTGAACATGTGTTGCGCCGAATAAGACTATCTTTTTTTTTTTCCACATAAACACGTCAAAACTGGAAAGGATGACTTCTGACCAATCTCTCCGACGAAACTCAAACTGAATATTCATCTGTACTTCCACCTTGAGGAACAACCAGCTCACTGAGAGTCCTGCCGCTCTGTTATCCAATCCTGTCGTAGCCGTACGAATAATGCTTGTGGTAGTCGCAGTAGTAGTGGTAGTGGTGATGGACTTCACATTTCTCATCCTTGTCCTTATCCTTGTCACCCTTCTTCTTGTGGCCCAAGAAGTGGTGCACCAACGACCTGTCAACAAATCAGAAATAAAGCAGTCATGAAACAAGAGTGTAAACAATTATCAACATTTCCTTAAACAGGTTTATGCTTGAGGGGTAGTCAAATTGAAACGAGTCTGCTATCAAAAAGTATAATAGAGCAGTGGGGTGGTGGTGGTGATTATTGTTTTAAGAGGAAGTACAACTAGGCAGCCATCCTCTATATAACACTAATCAGAGGAAAACGTGGAAGAGATCCGACACATCAAAAATGAAGATATCGGTCAAAGAAAGACAAGGGCCACGAAGGGCGTGAAAGTGAAAGACTCCCTAGCCCTCGCAAACCTAATAGCGTCGGGGTCGGAAAAGAACAAGAGTTGACCAAGAGAGGTCGAATAGGATAGATGAAAGTGAGAAGCCTTGCAAAAGTAAGTGGAAGCAATGGGAGGACTCAGCTGAGGGCCTCGTGGTCGCCAATCCACGCTCCAAAGTTCAGAGCTCCTGGGGGCCCTTTTAGTCGCCTCTTACGACAGGCAGGGGATCCCGTGGGTGTTAATTCTACCACCCCACCCACAGGGGGGTAATACCGTTGGGGTCGGAAAGGAACTAGAGTTGACCAAGGGAGGTCAGATAGGATAGATGAAAGTGAGGAAGTGGTGGTGATTATTGTTTTAAGAGGAAGTACAACTGGGCAACCATCCTCTATATAACACTAATCAGAAAGAAAAATGGAAGGGGTCCGACACTTCGAAATATGAAGGTATCGGCCAAAGAAAGACAAGGGCCACGAAGGACGTGAAAATGAAAGACTCCCTAGCCCTCGCAAACCTAATAGCGTCGGGGTCGGAAAAGAACAAGAGTTGACCAAGGGAGGTCGGATAGGATAGATGAAAGTGAGGAGCCTGGCACAAGTAAGTGGAAGCAATGCCAGGACTCAGCTGAGGGCCCCGTGGTCGTGGTGGTGATTATTGTTTTAAGAGGAAGTACAACTAGGCAACCATCCTCTATATAACACTAATCAGAGAGAAAAATGGAAGGGGCCCGACACTTCGAAAAATGAAGGTATCGGCCAAAGAAAGACAGGGCCACGAAGGGCGTGAAAATGAAAAACTCCCTAGCCCTCGCAAACCTAATAGCGTCGGGGTCGGAAAAGAACAAGAGTTGACCAAGGGAGGTCGGATAGGATAGATGAAGGTGAGGAGCCTGGCACAAGTAAGTGGAAGCAATGCCAGGACTCAGCTGAGGGCCCCGTGGTCGCCAACCCACGCTCCAAAGTTCAGAGCCCCTGGGGCTGAAAGTGAGGAGCCCGGCACAAGTAAGTGAAAGCAATGCCAGGACTCGGCTGAAGGTGGTGGTGGTGGTGGTGATTATTGTTTTAAGAGGAAGTACAACTAGGTAACCATCCTCTATATAACACTAATCAGAGAGAAAAATGGAAGGGGTCAGACACTTCGAAAAATTAAGGTGTCGGCCAAAGGAACACAAGGGCCACGAAGGGCGTGAAAGTGAAAGACTCCCTAGGCCACCATACGTAATACCGTCGGGGTCGGAAAAGAACAAGAGTTGACCAAGGGAGGTGGTGGTGGTGGTGATTATTGTTTTAAGAGGAAGTACAACTAGGCAGCCATCCTCTATATAACACTAATCAGAGAGAAAAATGGAAGGGATCCGACTCTTCGCAAAATAAAGATATCGGCGTAAGGAAGACAAGGGCCACGAAGGGCGTGAAAATGAAAGACTCCCTAGCCCTCGCAAACCTAATAGCGTTGAGGTCGGAAGAGAACAAGTGTTGACCAAGTAAGGTTAGAAAGTTAGATGAAAGTGAGGAGTCTAGCACAGGTAAATGGAAGCAATGCCAAATGCCCACGCTCCAAAGTTTAGAGCCCCTGGGACCCCTTTTAGTCGCCTCTTACGACACACAGGGGATACCGTGGGTGTTATTCTACCGCCCCCATCTACGGAGTAGCGGCTGGGTGAAGGAACCGTAAAAGTGGATAACATTCAAGGTAGCATGTGGTTATTGAGACCTTCGGTATCCAAAACAAATCCGTTAGTGCGACAGCCCTCTTGGACCGCAGTCTTCTAATCGAACGCTGCACAACCTGAAAGACTGGGAATTACGAGAAGACACGTGGTCAGGGCAAGGAATCTTTCGGTCGTTATTCTTGGCCTCCTAGACTGGATTTTCTATCTCATCGTGAAATTTTTCCTCAGTTGATCTCAGCTATAGGCTGAATGGACATCGAACCAGCCCTCTCATACAGATAAAACAAACTGATCTTACCGGGCATTAAAGCCGGGACGCTGGAGACGAGGCATCCATCCGTGGAAAGTTCTAATGAAAATACCTCATAATTATGAAGTCCTGCGGTATCACTTTCCTTCTAGGTACACTCTCCAGCATAGACATCCCATAGCATAGCACAGAAGAATGATGAAGTAAGTGCCCAAGACCAATGCAATATCTGAAATTAAGGAAGACCTTGGCCTTCCAAACAAACAAATAAACAAACGGGAGTAATGATTAAGTATTTCCACAGCTCGTCCCTAGATAACCCTAGCACACTATTGGAGTGCCGTACATAGACAATAGATGGCAGCTGTGAAATTAATAGTAAGGTATGGATGATAGGAGATTGCGTCTTGCATTCCTGACTACCATTTCTTGTGAACCGAGCAGAATGGACTTCAATAGAACAGCGGCTAGTTTTACTGGCCTACTGCATTCGGAAGACGAAGGGAGTGATCCCTGGCGTAGTTTTTCCTGAGAATTGTTATCCATGGTTTTCTGTTCTCCTGCACTAAAGCGAATCCACGTTTCCAAGCTCAGAGCCGCTTGAGTCCCTTTTAATCACCTCTTGATACAGGTAGGGGATACCATGACTAGTTTTCTACCAGGTGGTGGTGGTGATTATTGTTTTAAGAGGAAGTACAACTAGGCAACCATCCTCTATATAACACTAATCAGAGGGAAAATATGGAAGGGGTCCGACACTTCGAAATATGAAAGTATCGGCCAAAGGAAGACAAGGGCCACGAAGGGCGGGAAAATGAAAGACTCCCTAGCCCTCGCAAACCTAATAGCGTCGGGGTCAGAAACGAGCAAGAGTTGACCAAGGGAGGTCGGATAGAACAGATGAAAGTGAGGAGCCTGGCACAAGTAAGTGGAAGCAATGCCAGGACTCAGCTGAGGGCCCCGTGGTCGCCAACCCACGCTCCAAAGTTCAGAGCCCTTGGGGCTAGTTTTCTACCACACCCAACCCCACAGGCGATATTTTTTTTACAAGTGTTCCAGTATATCTAGAACACATATATGAAGTGAAAGTAAGAATCTTTGGAGAATCCTTTTAAATATTAGTGATACGCTTTATCTGTTTTATCTACTAAACTTTCCGAATAAAATTGTTACAACAATTTTTTCTGTTTGAATGTTTTTACTTAACTGTACTGCCAAGTTCTCCACCAGGTGACCGCATAGGATAACAAGCATCAGGATTGTTGTCTGCAAAATAAGAGATAAATATTAAAATTAATTACAGTGCATCATGATCGACGTTAGGTGGTGGTGGTGATTTGATAGGAAGTACAACTGGGCAACCATCCTCTATATAACACTAATCAGGGTGAAAAAATGGAAGGGGTCAGACACTTCGAAAAATGAAGGTGTCGGCCAAAGGAACACAAGGGCCACGAAGGGCGTGAAAAGGAAAGACTCCCTAGCCCTCGCAAACCTAATAGCGTCGGGGTCGGAAAAGAACAACAGTTGACCAAGGGAGGTCGGATAGGATATATGAAAGTGAGGAGCCTGGCACAAGTAAGTGGAAGCAATGCCAGGACTCAGCTAAGGACCCGTGGTCGCAAACCCACGCTCCAAAGTTCAGAGCCCCTGGGGCCCCTTTTAGTCGCCTCTTACGACAGGCAGGGGATACCGTGGCTGTTATTCTACCACCCCCACCCACAGGGGGAGACCAAGGGAGGTCGGATAGGACAGATGAAAGTGAAGAGCCTGGAACAAGTAAGCGGAAGCAATGCCAGGACTCAGCTAAGGGCTCCGTGGACGCCAACCCACGCTCCAAAGTTCAGAGCCCCTGGGGGTGGTGGTGGTGGTGGTGGTGATTATTGTTTTAAGAGGAAGTACAACTAGGCAACCATCCTCTATATAACACTAATCAGGGGGGAAAATGGAAGGGATCCGACACTTCGAAAAATGAAGACATCGGTCAAAGAAAGACAAGGGCCACGAAGGGCGTGAAAATGAAAGACTCCCTAGCCCTCGCAAACCTAATAGCGTCGGGGTCCGAAAAGAACAAGAGTTGACCAAGGGAGGTCGGATAGGATAGATGAAAGTGAGGAGCCTGGAACAAGTAAGTGGAAGCAATGCCAAGACTCAGCTGAGGGCCCCGTGGTCGCTAACCCACACTCCAAAGTTCAGAGCCCCTGGGGGCCCTTTCAGTCGCCTCTTACGACAGGCAGGGGATACCGTGGGTGTTATTCTACCGCCCTCCACCCACAGGGGGAGACTCAGCTTAGAGTCCTGAGGTCGCCAACCCACGCTCCAAAGCTCAGAGCTCCTGAGGCCCTTTTCGTCGCGTATTACGACAGGCAGTGAATACCGTTTGTGTTAATCTACCGCACCCATCCACAGGGGTAAGGGCCCCGTGGTCGCCAACCCACGTTCCAATGTTCAGAGCCTCCTATTGTGAATCCTACTGTAAAATAAAGTTTCCTGATGTGACATCTCGTTTCCTTGTTTCTTTGAGCTACTTTGTTACAATTATATCCCCCATCCTTGCCAAACAATCAATCAAGTAAATAAGTCATCAAATAAGAGATAGGGCCTATAGCAGCTAAGTAAGTTTATAAGTCAGTTAATGAAAGTAGGCACGAAAGTAAGTAAACAAAATTATCGAGAGGGGCCAGATGGGGTCACATCTGCAAGTTTTATCGTAGGATACGTGCCGTGTGATAGGTATTGTCGAAATGAAGTATCTAGTCTTTATCAGATGGAAATTTTATTGTTGATTTTTTTATTTCTGAATTCTAGATTAATCTTTACGAGTTAGTGTGAGATGGTGGTGATGGTGATTATTGTTTTGAGAGGAAGTACAACCAGGCAAATCCTCTATTAACGTTAATCAGAAAGAAAAATGGAAGGGATCCGACACTTCGAAAAATCACCGTATCGGCCAAAGGTGGTGGTGGTGATTATTGTTTTAAGAGGAAGTACAACTAGGCAACCATCCTCTATATAACACTAATCAGAGGAAAAAAGGGAAGGGATCCGACACTTCGAAAAATGAAGATATCGGTCAAAGACAGACAAGGGCCACGAAGGGCGTGAAAATGAAAGACTCCCTAGCCCTCGCAAACCTAATAGCGTCGGGGTCGGAAAAGAACAAGAGTTGACCAAGAGAGGTCGGATAGGATAGATTAAAGTGAGGAGCCTGGCACGAGTAAGTGGAAGCAATGCCAGGACTCAGCTGAGGGCCCCGTGGTCGCCAACCCACGCTCCAAAGTTCAGAGCCCCTGGGGCCCCTGTTAGTCGCCTCTTACGACAGGTAGGGGCTACCGTGGGTGTTATTCTACCGCCCTCACCCACAGGGGGATATCGGCCAAAAGAAGACAAGGGCAACGAAGGGCGTGAAATTGAAAGACTTCCTAGGCCTCCATACGTAATACCGTCGGGGTCGGAAAAGAACAAGAGTTGACCAAGAGAGGTCGGATAGGATAGATGAAAGTAAGGAGCCTGGCACAAGTAAGTGGAAGCTATGCAAGGACTCAGCTAAGGGCCCCGTGGTTGCCAACCCACGCTCAAATTTCAGAGATCCTGGGGCCCCTTTTAGTCGCCTCTTACAACAGGCAGGAGATACCGTGGGTGTTATTCTGCCGCTCCCACCCACAGGAGGAATGGCTGCATCGCCCGGTTACATCATACTGAGGTCAGGTTCCTGTTGTTGAATACACTGGCACTTCTCCTTTACATTGAGATATTTAATATTACCGTTCCACCGTCCGGCTCCATGGCTAAATGGTTAGCGTGCTGGCCTTAGGTCACAGGAGTCCCGGTTTCGATTCCCGCCAGGGTCGGGGATTTTAACCTTAATTGGTTAACTTTGCTGGCTCGGGGGCTGGGTGTATGTGTCATCTGCATCATCATTTCATCCTCATCACGTCGCGCAGGTCGCCTACGGGAGTCAAATCAAAAGACCTGCATCTGGCGAGCCGAACTTGTCCTCGGACAAACCCCAGCACTAAAAGCCATACGCCATTTCATTTTACCGTTCCACCTGTTGTTTAGAAATGATGGCGATATGAAAACTTTCATATTTCTGTAACACTCACAGGTGAAGAACGGTTCCAACAACATGGACGCATTCAATGTTGAAAATAATGAAGTAAATAAATTAATACATAAGTAAGCAATTGAGTACTGTAGGTCAGTAAATGATGTTGATATTACATACCCATCTCTGAAGCTTCATTTCTGCCACTTGTTGCCTGGAAATACAAAAGAAAGCAACTGCGTTATTCACACGATCTGCAAACAACACCAATTAACATAAGGATGTAAAGACGTAAATATAAAGAGTAAATAATAATAATAATAATAATAATAATAATAATAATAATAATAATAATAATGCAAACGAGTGACGCGTATTGCTGTAAACTTGCATTCAGGAAATGGTGGGTTCTAATCCCACTGACGGCAGGTGGTGGTGATTATTGTTTTAAGAGGAATTACAACCTGGGCAAGCATCCTCTGTTTACGTTAATCAGATGGAAAATTGAAGGGGTGGTTGTGGTGGTGGTAATTAATGTTTCAAGAGGTGGTGGTGGTGATTATTGTTTTAAGTGGAAGTACAACTAGGCAACCATCCTCTATGTAACACTAATCAGAGGGGAAAAATGGAAGGGATCCGACACTTCGAAAAATGAAGATATCGGTCAAAGAAAGACAAGGGCCACGAAGGGCGTGAAAATGAAAGACTCCCTAGCCCTCGCAAACCTAATAGCGTCGGGGTCGGAAAAGAACAAGAGTTGACCGAGGTAGGTCGGATAGGATAGGTGAAAGTGAGGAGCCTGGCACAAGTATGTGGAAGCAATGCCAGGACTCATCTAAGGGCCGTGTGGTCGCCAAACCACGCTCAAATTTCAGAGCCCCTGGGGCGCCTTTTAGTCGCCTCTTACGACAGGCAGGGGATACCGTGGGTGTTATTCTACCGCCCCCAACCACATGGGGTGACTGGAAGTCGAATCAGGACCTAGAGTTAAAAGGTATGCCCACTTCTCCTAGGTCACGGAGCTAGCTAATGATGATGATGATGATGATGATAATAATAATAATTATAATAATAATAATAATAATAATAATAATAATAATAATAATAATAATAATAATAATAATAATAATAATATCCCTGTTTAAAAAAATAAACCTATCGAATTTTTCAATTCTAAATATGCAGAATATAAACTGCAGTGGTATAGCTTTACTAAAATACAATTTGTTTCATAAATAGTGATCAGTAAATAGCGTACCCGGTAAGGAAGTCCTTGTTGTTCCGAAGCACACACTCGTTCAACTGGCACGTATCGTCTGTCGGTCTTCTTGTTATATCAGCCTGTAGGGGACCTTATTGTTTCTGTTCTACCTGATGATAGTAATAAGAAATACACTTTCCCTGCCTGTATGCTCGGTCACAGTAGGAGATCAAGCTTTCTCTCGAACATCAAAGCGCGTCGCGTGCGCTTATCCTCTGTCCATGCGTGTCTCCATATTCTCATTCGATTTGAATAAGAAATGCATTAGAAGGTTCTGGGGAATATAGTGCAGTAGGACATCATAGAAGTCAACCAGCCGCTCAACTCAAAACTAACACACTTTCCTCTGTGTATATACAGTAAACTGTCATGAACCTACTTGTGGATGGAAAATTCCTAACAGCTTTACTTATCATGTCAAAAACCTCTAAAGCTTGTCAGTCAGGGGTAAGCATGCCATAAAAAAAATATCCTGCTTGAAATAATGAACGTAGGTTTTCGTGGCTCATAGTGTTAACGTAAATAAATAAATACTGGATTAAAGCCACTATATTTATTTAATGAAGCCGAGCTTTCAGACAAATTGCATTGGCTTTCAACAGGGCATGTTCAGTTCTGCTTCCGACAGTGAGCAAAGGAATTACAAGAAACATGCAAGTCATGACCGTACTATCCACAGACTTCCCCACTAAATTCGACTCTAGGATCGTCGTGCTGTGATTCTCCGCCCTCTGTCGATGGTTTCGTGAGTGCATCCCGCTCTTCCATGGTGGTGTTATGCATGTATTTCTGCAGTACAGGTCTCCGGAAGCTCAAATCTCTGTTTCGACCATTCAAAGAAAAAACACATCTTGAAACACCGGGCGTGTATGAAGTTCCATGTGGTTGTGGTTGCTCATATATTGGTGGTGGTGGTGGTGATGGTGGTGGTGGTGATTAATGTTATAAGAGGAAGTACAATTGGGCAACCATCCTCTATGTAACACTAATCAGAGAGAAAAAATGGAAGGGGTCCGACACTTCGAAAAATGAAGGGATCGGACAAAAGATGACAAGGGCCACGAAGGACGTGAAAATGAAAGACTCCCTAGCCCTCGCAAACGTAATAGCGTCGGGGTCGAAAAAGAACAAGAATTGACCAAGGGAGGTCGGATAGGATAGATGAAAGTGAGGAGCCTGGCACAAGTAAGTGGAAGCAATGCCAGGACTCAGCTGAGGGCCCCATGGTCGCCAATCCACGCTCCAAAGTTCAGAGCCCCTGGGGCCCCTTTTAGTCTCCTCTTACGACAGGCAGGGGATACCGTGGGTGTTATTCTACTGCCCCCACCCACAGGGGGGGGCTCATATATTGGCATGACGAAAAGGCTTCAGCACCACGGTGAAAGAACACATCAGGTCGTTAAAGAATGTCGCTCTTTTATCCTCCAAGGAGAATGCCATAAGCCAGTCTGCCTTAGGTGGTGGTGGTGGTGATTATTGTTTTAAGAGGAAGGTGGTGGTGGTGGTGGTGGTGATTATTGTTTAAAGAGGAAGTACAACTAGGCAACCATCCTCTATATAACACTAATCAGAGGGAAAAATGGAAGGGATCCGACACTTCGAAATATGAAGATATCAGCCAAAGGAAGACAAGGGCCACGAAGGGCGTGAAAATGAAAGACTCCCTAGCCCTCGCAAACCTAATAGCGTCGGGGTCGGAAAAGAACAAGAGTTGACCAAGGGAGGTCGGATAGGATAGATGAAAGTGAGGAGCCTGGCACAAGTAAGTGGAAGCAATGCCAGGACTCAGCTAAGGGCCCGTGTTCGCCAATCCACGCTCCAAAGTTCAGAGCCCCTGGGGCCCCTTTTAGTCGCCTCTTACGACAGGCAGGGGATACCGTGGGTGTTATTCTACCGCCCCCACCCACAGGGGGTTTTAAGAGGAAGTACAACTAGGCAACCATCCTCTACATAACACTAATCACAGAGAAACAAATGGAAGGGGTCCGACACTTCGAAAAATTAAGATATCGGCCAAAGGAAGACAAGGGCCACGAAGGGCGTGAAAATGAAAGACTCCCTAGCCTTCGCAAACCTAATATCGTCGGGGTCAGAAAAGAACAAGAGTTGACCAAGGGAGGTCGGATAGGATAGATGAAAGTGAGGAGCCTGGCACAAGTAAATGGAAGAAATGCCAGGACTCAGCTGAGGGCCCCGTGGTCGCCAACCCACGCTCCAAAGTTCAGAGCCCCTGAGGCCCCTTTTAGTCGCCTCTTACGACAGGCAGGGGATACCGTGAGTGTTATTCTACCGCCCCCACCCACGGGGGCTCAGTCTGCCTTAGCAGAATATTTTTACAGTACAGACCATGAAATACTCCTTGACCAGGCGAAGGTCATCGCACCTGTAAAAGACTTCTATGCTCGACTGGTAAGAGAAGCCATAGAGATAGAGCTGCGCCCAAATAAAATCAACAGCTTCAAGTTATCAAATACATGGAGACCTGTACTGCAGAAATACATGGATAACACCACCATGGCACAGCGGGACGCACTCAAACTGTCGACAGAGGGCGGAGAATCACAGCACGACGATCCTTAAGTCCATTTACTGGGGTAGGTCGTGGACAACCATCCTCTATATAACACTAATCAGAGGGAAAAACGGAAGGGATCCGACACTTCGAAAAATGAAGATATCGGTCAAAGAAAGACAAGGGCCACGAAGGGCGTGAAAATGAAAGACTCCCTAGCCCTCGCAAACCTAATAGCGTCGGGGTCAGAAAAGAACAAGAGTTGACCAAGAGAGGTCGGATAGGATAGATGAAAGTGAGGAGCCTGACACAAGTAAGTGGAAGCAATGCCAGTGCTCAGCTAAGGGCCCCGTGGTCGCCAACCCACGCTCCAAAGTTCAGAGCCCCTGGAAGGCGGATGGGATAGATGAAAGTGAGGAGCCTGGCACAAGTAAGTGGAAACAATGGCAAGACTCAGATAAGGGCCCCATTGTCGCCATCCCACGCTCCAAAGATCAGAGCCACTGAGGCCCCTTTTATTCGCCCCTTACGACAGGCAGGGGATGGTGGTGGTGATTATTGTTTTAAGAGGAAGTACAACTGGGCAACCATCCTCTATATAACACTAATCAGAATGAAAAGTGGAAAGGATACGACACTTCGAAAAATGAAGATATCGGTCAAAGTAAGACAAGGGCCACGAAGGGCGTGAAAATGAAAGACTCCCTAGCCCTCGCAAACCTAATAGCGTCGGGGTCGGAAAAGAACAAGAGTTGACCAAGAGAGGTCAGGTGGTGGTGATTATTGTTTTAAGAGGAATTACAACTGGGCAACCATCCTCTATATAACACTAATCAGGATGAAAAAATGGAAGGGATCCGACACTTCGAAAAATGAAGATATCGGCCAAAGAAGGACAAGGGCCACGAAGGGCGTGAAAATGAAAGACTCCCTTGCCCTCGCAAACCTAATAGCGTCGGGGTCGGAAAAGAACAAGAGTTGACCAAGGGAGGTCGGACAGGATAGATTAAAGTGAGGAGCCTGGCACAAGTAAGTGGAAGCAATGCCAGGACTCAGCTGAGGGCCCCGTGGTCGCCAACCCACGCTCCAAAGTTCAGAGCCCCTGGGACCCCTTTTAGTCGCCTCTTACGAAGCAGGGGATACCGTGGGTGTTATTCTACCGCCCCCACCCACAGGGGGAGACAGGCAGGGGATACCGTGGGCGTTATTCTACCGGCCCCACAAACAGGAGTGGGGGAAGAATGCTTACTCCATCGAAGAACGTAAGTGGTGTTGGTGATTATTGTTTTAAGAGGAAGTACAACTAGGCAACCATCCTCTATATAACACTAATCAGACGGAAAATATGGAAGAGGTCCGACACTTCGAAAAATGAAGATATCGGCCAAAGGAAGACAAGGGCCACGAAGGGCGTAAAAATGAAAGACTCCCTAGCCCTCGCAAACCTAATAGCATCGGGGTCGGAAAAGATCAAGAGTTGACCACGAGAGGTCGGACACGACAGATGAAAGTGAGGAGCCTGGCACAAGTAAGTGGAAGCAATGCCAGGACTCAGCTGAGGGCCTTGTGGTCGCCAACCCACGTTCCAAAGTTCAGAGCCCAGACCAGCTTCTCAGAGGTCCCGAGGGACCAATGAGTGATTTTAGCCCGTCGACCAATGTTTCAGGCCTTGAGTGCTATTTCATAATTCGGATAGTGAAACATAACGGTTGTAGGTGAACTGGTATAGTTGTGTGGGGATCGAACTGACCAGGATATGGCCTGGGCCCCTGGCCCGAAGAACGTAAGCCGGAATGGATGTGTGGATAGCTAGCTAATCACATGAAGTGTCACGTTTTATAATGAGATGTGTCATCGAAGTGATGTGGAAAGTGATGAGATGAGTAATGCAGCGGAGAGTGTACCTGTAGGCTTTGCTAGAAGCCAGAGTTCGTTTCCCGCGTTGTGAGCGCGACAAAATGTCATTCTTCCGCTTTCACCACTCACATGCAAAACTTAATGAACCGGACACTCACCTTGAAGCTTTCATATAGCACTTAAAAATACTATTTTCTTATTTATATTCATGTATTCAAGTAGCTTAAAATAGAAATGTTTAATTTGTGCATACGTTTGAATGGATAAGAAGTTGCTGGATTTGACCATAATAGATCTGAAGTATGTTCAAGAAGTGAATATTATTTAACGTCAGCTTGATAGTGAATATTTTATAAGATAGTAGTTTCCTAATGCACCATTATAAACTGTTAATTCATTGATATTATAAATTATTATATTACAGTTCTTTAAATTTAGGCTAAAAAATTTACTTTCTTATTATTCACTCAATGTTGTAATTATATAAAATCTCTGTATTACGTTAGAATTTTACAGTTGAAAAACTGTAATTCTGTATGATCGGTGATGAAAAGAATATTTATTGTTATCGAAAAATGTACGGGGAATAAATAGGGTTCATTAACAGAATGTGTACTGACAAGGCGGATTTAACCATAATACTATTTAAAATAGTTTGTAATGAGTTTAGATAAGAAGTGTTCAATTTGAATATTTCTTGTCGTTGCTTTTTCTCAAAGTCAAACCTAACTGAGTTAAACGTTATATTTTAATCTACTGTGATACTTTTCTGTCATATTGCTTGACTTGGCATAACTCAGTCTAAGCTCCTCCCAAAATCAATTGGGCAAGTTTTGACGGTCCTCAGTTCACATTTCAGAGGTTTCTATTCTTCTTCTTTCTACAGCTTTTATTGTGGTGTAATTAAATTAATTCCCATTGCCATTGAAGTACGATAAAGCCCACAAGAAGGTATGTACGTGGTTGTGGTGGTGGTGGTGGTGGTATTTATTGTTTTAAGGAGGAAGGTGAGGGTGGTGATTACTGTTTTAAGGAAAGTTTAACTAGGCAACCATCCTCTATATAACACTAATCAGATGGAAAAAATGGGAAGGGATCCGACACTTCGAAAATGAAAGTTCGGCCAAAGAAAGACAAGGGCCTCGAAGGGGGTGAAAATCAAAGACTCCCTAGCCCTCGCAAATCTAATAGCGTCGGGGTCGGAAAAGAACAAGAGTTGACCAAGACAGGTCGAATAGAATAAAGTTAGGAGAGGGGTGGTGGTGATTATTGTGTAAGGTTGTTACCTAAAGTTTAATCTCCTTGAACCTCGTCCTCCTTTTGATGTCAGCAGAGGTATACATACCATTGTATGTGTACTTCTGTATTGTTTCCCCCTCCCCCTCGCTCCCTATTACTAGCGAGAACGCTGGGGCCCTAACCGTTGTTGGGGAAGTCATATTGCAGTTTTATTCCTGTCTTTGTACCAGACAGACGTGCCATGTAAGATTTAATTTTGTCCAGGGTTTACCCTGGTTTTCCACCCCTTTTGGGTGGGAATTTTGGTATGTTTTTATTATTTCTTCTATCTGTTAACGTAAATTGTGCTTGTACTATTATTATCATTCAGGATTCTCTTCCCGACATGGCATTTTCGCTAGTAACAGAAACTTATTTGATCATTCGTCCATAACTGACCCCTTTCCTAAAACACATTTTCTGCTGGTTCTTGTATTTATTTTTCGAAAGGTCAGTTATGTTAATTTAGACTTTCCGTTATGGAAGGCATCAAACTAGTGTTTTGAAAGAATGTAATTCTGCATCTGGGTTAATACCCATTTTAAAACTTGCGAAAAACCAAACATACCTAACGGTTCTGTAAGGTTAATCTTCATCACCAACCACTCTGAAAGGTAAATTGTTATTAATTGTTTTAAATGGAGGTGAGAAAAATGAATACCAATCCGTTCAACGGCGTTTTGTCACTCGTTGACTGTCTGTTTTTAATTTTAATTTGCGATCGTCTTGGTGATTATTCTTGTTAATGATATTGATTGAGATTGTGGATTTTACGCGATGACTGGTGAGTTGGTTGGAGACTGGCACGGATTACGGTTGGATTTGGTTGTTCCGAGCTTGACTTCGAATTTTGGGGAATTATTCTTATTATTATTATTATTATTATTATTGGTTTACTTTAATTCCCTCACCGGTATCTGATTGTTTATTGGGGGATCCATGTTAGGTAGTGGTGGTGGTGATTATTGTTTTAAGAGGAAGTACAACTGGGCACCCATCCTCTATATAACACTAATCAGAGAGAAAAAATGGAAGGGGTCCGACACTTCGAAAAATGAAGGCATCGGACAAAGAAAGACAAGGGCCACGAAGGGCGTGAAAATGAAAGACTCCCTAGCTCTCGCAAACCTAATAGCGTCGGGGTCGGAAAAGAACAAGAGTTGACCAAGAGAGGTAGGATAGGATAGATGAAAGTGAGGAGCCTGGCACAAGTAAGTGGAAGCAATGCCAGGACTCAGCTGAGGGCCCCGTGGTCGCCGACCCACGCTCCAAAGTTCAGAGCCCCTGAGGCCCCTTTTAGTCGCCTCCTACGACAGGCAGGGGATACCGTGGGTGTTTCTACCGCCCCCACCCACAGGGGGAAGGATCCGTGTTATCTCCCCTGGTGATTTCTGTGCGTGAAATATTGAATTCGGCAGTAACTTCTACGTATCCTGGAAGGCTCTTACTGAGTTGGTGTGGTGGTGGTGGTGGTGATTATTGTTTTAAGAGGAAGTACAACTAGGCAACCATCCTCTATATAACACTAATCAGAGGGAAAAATGGAAGGGATCCGACACTTCGAAGAATGAAGATATCGGCCAAAGGAAGACAAGGGCCACGAAGGGCGTGAAAATGAAAGACTCCCTAGCCCTCGCAAACCTAATAGCGTCGGGGTCAGAAAAGAACAAGAGTTGACCAAGAGAGGTCGGATAGGATAGATGAAAGTGAGGAGCCTGGCACAAGTAAGTGGAAGCAATGCTAGGACTCAGCTAAGGGCCCCGTGGTCGCCAACCCTCGCTCGAAAGTTCAGAGCCCCTGGGGCCCCTTTTAGTCGCCTCTTACGACAGGCAGGGGATACCGTGGGTGTTATTCTACCGCCCCCACCCACAGGGGGATGAGTTGGTGTGGACCTTTACGGTAACTACTTCTCAGTGCTTGTGATGTCCTTCTATATTTTGGGACCTATGATTTTATGTATGGAATATTATTTTTAGCAGAAATATCTGCTTGCCCTGTTACGCTCCTGAAGTGTTGTGATTGTATTGCCGAATTACCCCTTTCCTGGACTCCACTGCCTCGGTGGTGTCGATGGTGGAATTTCCTGTGATTTATTTCCTAATTCTGAATTTAGCTGTTTCTTCGTGCCAACCTATTTGGTATTGTACCAGGCCGGTACCGCGTATTAGTGAATTTCCATTGATTTGCGTTTTCGGGGTTGGCTGGATTCCGAGCCCCGTTAATTAATGCAGGTTGTTCTAGAATAACACCTTGCTAAAGATTGGTTTCATTTCTCTCCTTGGTGGTTGCGATTTAATGAAATTAATTATCTACTTGCTCCATCCTTCGATCTTCATTTCAAAACCCTTGATTTATTCTTCCTTTATTTATTGTGGTGTAATGTTCATTTTGTGTTTTTATTAAATTCCGATATTCTAAAAACCTCGGCTTATCCTTTCATGATAAAGATCGTGCACTAATATTTAAGGTTTACTTGGAAAATTTCATCAAGGTCACAATAGCAACGATCCTAAGGCACCTTCCATATTCTCACCTTTGAGGTAAGTTGTCCTGCCTTTTACTTGTATTTAATTATTGTATTAACTGCTTCCGTGAGGTGACTCTATGTGGTAATTTATTTGGATTTACTGGGTGCACAATCTTGGACAATCGCTGTGCACTGGGCTTCTTACTGTTATCGGACTGTCAACTGGCTGTCGCCTATTACGTTACTGTGCCATATCTGGATTCTCATTTGGTGCCACCGTTACTTTGATACAGTGTTTTGAATGAGTGTATGTTGATTGTTTTGCTTGGGCACTTCTCTACGCTAAAAGGATTATTAATTAGGGAGTTCTTCTGAGTTTCATGTGATATGTATTCTAACCTGGCACCTTACAGTGTTTAAAAAAGTTTTATGTTCCCGTGCCCAAAATGTTAAAGTCTGATCATTAACCTAACTAGTGCTGGTGGAATCCTAACCGACACTGTGCATTTATATTAACCTAACCGTAGCAGAGTATCACTGTATATCGTAACTATCTAAAACAAAATCTGACTGTATCAAAACATAATCGACGGTCACTGTGTATCATTATCCTAACCTAACCGTAACGGTAAACTGTAGCAACGGCCATCACAATTGTTTTAAGGTGGGGATTGGTGGTGGTGATTATTGTTTTAAGAGGAAGTACAACTAGGCAACCATCCTCTATATAACACTAATCTGAGAGAAAAATGGAAGGGAACCGACACTTCGAAAAATGAAAATATCGGACAAAGAAAGGCAAGGGCCACGAAGGGCGCGAAAATGAAAGACTCCCTAGCCCTCGCAAACCTAATAGCGTCGGGTGGTGGTGGTGGTGATTATTGTTTTAAGAGGAAGTACATCTAGGCAACCATCCTCTATATAACACTAATCAGAGAGAAAAAATGGAAGGGGTCCGACACTTCGAAAAATGAAGGTATCGGCCAAAGGAAGACAAGGGCCACGAAGGGCATGAAAATGAAAGACTCCCTAGCCCTCGCAAACCTAATAGCGTCGGGGTCGGAAAAGAACAAGAGTTGACCAAGCGAGGTCAGATAGGAAATATAAAAGTGAGGAACCTGGCACAAGTAAGTGGAAGCAATGCCAGGACTCAGCTGAGGGCCCCGTGGGCGCCAAACCCACGCTCCAAAGTTCAGAGCCCCTGGGGCGCTTTTAGTCGCCTCTTACGACAGGCAGGGGATACCGTGGGTGTTATTCTACCGCCGCCACCCACAGGGGGACAATTGTTTTAAGAGGAAGTACAACTAGGCAGCCATCCTCTATTTAACACTAATCAGAGGGGGAAAAAATGGAAGGGATCCGACACCGAAAAAAATGAAGGTATCGGTCAAAGAAAGACAAGGGCCACGAAGGGCGAGAAAATGAAAGACTCCCTAGCCCAAGCAAACATAATAGCGTCGGGGTCGGAAAAGAACAAGAGTTGACCAAGTGAGGTCGCATAGGATAGATGAAAGTGAGGAGACTGGCACAAGCAAGTGGAAGCAATGCCAGCACTCAGCTGAGGGCCCCGTGGTCGCCGACCCACGCTCCAAAGTTCAGAGCACCTGGGGCCCCTTTTAGTCGCCTCTTACGACAGGCAGGGGATACCGTGGGTGTTTTTCTACAGCCCCCCACAGGGGGGAGCCCCTGGGACCCCTTTGAGTCGCCTCTTACGACGGGCAGGGGAGGTGGTGGTGGTGATTATTGTTTTAAGAGGAAGTACAACTGGGCAACCTAACTCTATATAACACTAATCAGAAGGAAAAATGGAATATATCCGACACTTCGAAAAATGAAGATATCGGCCAAATGAAGGCAAGGGCCACGAAGGGGGTGAAAATGAAAGACTCCCTAGCCCTCGCAAACCTAATAGCGTCGGGGTCGGAAAAGAACAAGAGTTAACCAAGGGAGGTCGGATAGGATAGATGAAAGTGAGGAGCCTGGCACAAGTAAGTGGAAGCAATGACAGGATGGTGGTGGTGGTGATTATTGTTTTAAGAGGGAGTACAACTGGGCAACCATCCTCTATATAACACCAATCAGAAGGAAAAATGGAAGGGGTCCGACACTTCGAAAAATGAAGGTATCGGCCAAAGGAAGGGAAGGGCCACGAAGGGCGTGAAAATGAAAGACTCGAGGTCGGATAGGATAGATGAAAGTGAGTAGCCTGACACAAGTAAGTGGAAGCAATGCCAGGACTCATCTTAGGTGGTGGTGATTATTGTTTTAAGAGGAAGTACAACTAGGCAACCATCCTCTATATAACACTAATCGGAAGGAAAAAATGGAAGGGGTCCGACACTTCGAAAAATGAAGATGTCGGCCAAAGGAAGACAAGGGCCACGAAGGGCGTGAAAATGAAAGACTCCCTAGCCCTCGCAAACCTAATAGCGTCGGGGTCGGAAAAGAACAAGAGTTGACCAAGGGCGGTCGGATAGGAGAGATGAAAGTGAGGAGCCTGGCACAAGTAAGTGGAAGCAATGCCAGGACTCAGCTGAGGGCCCCATGGTCGCCAACCCACGCTCCAAAATTCAGAGCCCCTGGGGCCCCTTTTAGTCGCCTCTTACGACAGGCAGGGGATACCGTGGGTGTTATTCTACCGCCCCCACCCACAGGGGGGACTCATCTTAGGACCTCGTGGTCGCCAACCCACGCTCCAAAGTTCAGAGCCCCTGAGGTGGTGGTGGTGATTTTTGTTTTAAGAGGAAGTACAACGAGCCCCTTTTAGTCGCCTCTTACGACAGGCAGGGGATACCGTGGGTGTTATTCTGCCGCCCCCACCTACAGGGGGTAGCAATGACAGGACTCAGCTAAGGGCCCCGTGGTCGGTGGTGGTGGTGGTGGTGGTGATTATTGTTTTAAGAGGAAGTACAACTAGGCAACCATCCTCTATATAACACTAATCAGACGGAAAAAATGGAAGGGATCCGACACTTCGAAAAATGAAGATATCGGCCAAAGGAAGATAAGGGCCACGAAGGGCGTGAAAATGAAAGACTCCCTAGCCCTTGCAAACCTAATATCGTCGGGGTCGGAAAAGAACAAGAGTTGACCAAGAGGGGTCGGATAGGATAGATTAAAGTGAGGAGCCCGACACAAGTAAGTGGAAGCAATGCGAGGACTCAGTTATGGGCCCCATGGTTGCCAACCCACGCTCCAAAGTTCAGAGTTAATGGGGTGGTGGTTTGATTATTGTTTTAGGAGGAAGTACAACTAGGCAACCATCCTCTATATAACACTAATCAGAGAAAAAATGGAATAGGTCCGACACTTCGAAAAATGAAGGTATGGGCCAAAGGATGACAAGGGCCACGAAGGGCGTGAAAATGAAAGACGCCCTTGCCCTCGTAAACCTAATAGCGTCGGGGTCGGAAAAGAACGAGAGTTGACCAAGAGAGGTCGGATAGGATAGGAGAAAGTGAGGAGCCTGGCACAAGTAAGTGGAAACAATGCCATGACTCAGCTAAGGGCCCCGTGGTCGCCAACCCACTCTCCAAAGTTCAGAGCCACTGGTTCCTCTTTTAGTCGCCTCTTACGACAGGCAGGGGATACCGTGGGTGTTATTCTACCGCCCCCACCCACAGGGGAAAGTATACTGGGAGCTTACTAAGAAACGTTTTCATGACTGCAATATCTGAGACTACACATACGACTACAGCAACACAACAAATTTGTGAGTAGAATGAAGACTGAAGGAGAGAAGGAATAAATACGAACTTCATGGGATGATCGTCATGGCGAAATTACTGTGCATAAGAAGTAAATAATTATAGTCCACAGTACAAAAGGAGAAACACGGAAGAATATGAATTTTGCATAAAAGAGTTACATAAATATAAGTCTGTATTCAAACTTTCTCATTAAACCAAGTAGGAATATATTCAAGCCTACTCATGGTTCATGGTTGGGTTGTTTTAATTGGAAAATTACTAAATATCTCTGGCGTTAAATGTACACCTTCCTCAGCCTCTCAACTCCCCCCCCCCCCCCCCCCCACTTTACCGCTCTGTAACCACTGCCAGTCTCCCTCTCACTCCACAATCCGCTTTCAGATTGTGGTGGTGGTGGTGGTGGTGCTGGTGGTGGTGGTAATTATTGTTTTAAGAGGAAGTACAACTAGGCAACCATCCTCTATATAACACTAATCAGGGGGAAAAATAGAAGGGGTCCGACCCTTCGAAAAATGAAGATATCGGCCAAAGGAAGACAAGGGCCACGAAGGACGTGAAAATGAAAGAATCCCTAGCCCGCGCAAACCTAATAGCGTCGGGGTCGGAAAAGAACAAGAGTTGACCAAGAGAGGTCGGATAGGATAAATGAAAGTGAGGAGCCTGGCACAAGTAAGTGGAAGCAATGCCGGGACTCAGCTAAGGGCCCCGTGGTCGACAACTCACGCTCCAAAGTTCAGAGCTCCTGGGGCCCCTTTTAGTCGCCTCTTACGACAGGCAGGGGATACCGTGGGTGTTATTCTACCGCCCCCACCCACAGGGGGTTCAAAGCTTGCAGCAAGAGTGCTGCAAAACGTCACACTGCTTATGATCCTACGAAATATTATCTTAATAGGAAAAGTGTTACATTTCACTTGTATCGTTCAGTTATTTTAACTCTCAAAGCAAGAGTGTAAAAATTACATGAACTTCAAAGGTTCGCTTCTTCATGAAATTGTTATATGTGTTACAGTTATCCTTTAATGTGATTTTTGTGTGTGTTGATCATTGTATACGGTGGTGGTGGTGGTGATTATTGTTTTAAGAGGAAGTACAACTAGGCAACCATCCTCTATATAACACTAATCAGAGGGAAAAATGGAAGGGATCCGACACTTCGAAAAATGAAGATATCGGCCAAAGTATGACAAGGGCCACGAAGGGCGTGAAAATGAAAGACTCCCTAGCCCTCGCAAACCTAATAGCGTCGGGGTCGGAAAAGAACAAGAGTTGACCAAGAAGGGTCGAGTAGGATAGATGAAAGTGAGGAGCCTAGCACAAGTAAGTGCAAGCAATGCCAGGACTCAGCTGAGGGCCCCGTGGTCGCCAACCCACTCTCCAAAGTTCAGAGCCCCTGAGGCCCCTTTTAGTCGCCTCTTACGACAGGCAGGGGATACCATGGGTGTTATTCTACCGCCCCCACCCACAGGAGCCCACAGGGGAACCAGTCGTGAGAGGCCCACGCGCTGCCGCCTGAGTCACGGAGGTTCTGTGGTTGCTGTATTTACAATGGTGTCGGGAACATTATAACGCTAATTCGAATTTGAAACACTGGCCCCTAAGCAGAGGCGGGACATTGGACATGTGGAAACTTTACTATTAAATGAGATTAGAAAATCATATTGAATGTATAGAACGCTAATACCCCTTCATATTCATGCGCATTGTTCATTATATTGATCTGATTTTTCTCCATTGAATTCCGAACTTTCTTTAGACGATTTTATTATATCTTACTAGCACGCAGATGTCTTGAAGCAGTTCAGTTCAGATACATGTCATCAAATAATTCTTTGCATGATCAAGAAGAAAATTAGTGAAGATTTGTTCGGATTACTTTTTCCGTTACGCACGACATAGTGCTCACAACTTGTCCCATAGCCTTGGAATAAGTTACTGGTATTGCTACTCGCCAAGTCGGTATACTGGCCAAATCTTTAGTCTAGAGACTGAGAAAGATCATGCTGGTGGCGGTGGTGATTATTGTTTTAGGAGGAAGTACAACTAGGCAACCATCCACTATATAACACTAATCAGAGAGAAAAAATGGAAGGGGCCCGACACTTCGAAAAATGAAGGTATCGGCCAAAGGAAGAGGTGGTGGTGATTATTGTTTTAAGAGGAAGTACAACTTGGCAACCATCCTCTATATAACACTAATCAGATGGAAAATTGGAAGGGATCCGACACTTCGAAAAATGAAGATATCGGCCAAAGAAAGACAAGGGCCACGAAGGGCGTGAAAATGAAAGACTCCCTAGCCCTCGCAAACCTAATAGCGTCGGGGTCGGAAAAGAACAAGAGTTGACCAAGAGTGGTCGGATAGGATAGATAAAAGTGAGGAGCCTGGCACAAGTAAGTGGAAGCAATGCCAGGACTCAGCTAGGGGCCCCGTGGTCGCCAACCCACGCTCCAAAGTTCAGAGCCCCTGGGGCCAGGCCAAAGGAAGACAAGGTGGTGGTGGTGATTATTGTTTTAAGAGGAAGTACAACTAGGCAACCATCCTCTATATAACACTAATCAGAGAGAAAATATGGAAGGGACCGACCCTTCGAAAAATGAAGATATCGGCCAAAGGAAGACAAGGGCCACGAAGGGCGTGAAAATGAAAGACACCCTAGCCCTCGCAAACCTAATAGCGTCGGGGTCGAAAAGGAACAAGAGTTGACCAAGGGAGGTCGGATTGGTGGTGGTGGTGATTCTTGTTTTAAGAGGAAGTACAACTAGGCAACCATCCTCTATGTAACACTAATCAGAGGGAAAAAGGGAAGGGATCCGACACTTCGAGAAATGAAGGTGTCGGCCAAAGAAAGACAAGGACCACGAAGGGCGTGAAAATGAAGGACTCCCTAGCCCTCGCAAACCTAATAGCGTCGGGGTCGGAAAAGAACAAGAGTTGACCAAGATGGGTCGGATAGGATAGATGAAAGTGAGGAGCCTGGCACAAGTAAGTGGAAGCAATGCCAGGACTCAGCTAAGGGCCCCGTGGTCGCCAACCCACGCTCCAAAGTTCAGAGCCCCTGGGGCCCATTTTTGTCGCCTCTTACGACAGGCAGGGGATACCGTAGGTGTTATTCTACCGCCCCCACCCACAGGGGGAAGCCCCAGGGGCCCCTTTTAGTCGCCTCTTACGACAGGCAGGGGATACCGTGGGTGTTATTCTACCGCCCCCACCCACAGGGGAAGTCCCTGGGACACCTTTTAGTCGCCTCTTACGACAGGCAGGGGATACCGTGGGTGTTATTCTACCGCCCCCACCCACAGGGAGAAGACTCGGGTGAGGGCCCCGTGGTCGCTAACCCACGCTCCAAATTTCAGAACCACTGGAGCATCTTTTAAACACCTCTTACGACAGGCAGGTAATACCATGGGTGTTATTATAACGCTCCCACCCACAGGGGCGCCAGGGGCTTCCATTTATTTTGTTCGGTGGGGAAGAGAAGTAGAATTCGAGGAAAATCCGTGAGACTGAATGCGTTATTAAAGTAGTATTCACGATAATAATTTCGTTCACGACTTCTAATGCTCACAACTTCTGGAGTGTATTGCATTCGCATCTTGAACGTTTTCCACTTCGCGCACCAGTAATCCTAAATGCTACCGTAAAGCGAACAACTAGATTCCCGCTATTAGACTATTCAGTTTTCTCGAAACATCCTGTACTTCTCAGCGCCATCTAGGGAGAGAGAAGTTTACATCGCCGCTAGATGGCAGCAGGAATCAAATGTCCCTACAGCACATAGTAAGTGCCAGAAAATCCGCTACACACCGCTGTAGTCCGTAGGCCTACGCAATTATTACATTACGGCAGCGGCTCACGAACATTGACGAGGAAACTTCGCAAGTTATGCCATAAAAATAAAACGCTAATTAATTAGCCTTTTTCAGTGGCTACTAACTTCCGTTCATTTAAATAATGAATAACCAAGAAAAAAGGATAAGTGGTAGTGGTGGTCATTATTGTTTTAAGAGGAAGTACAACTAGGCAACCAACCTCTATATAAAACTAATCAGAGGGGAAAATAGAAGGGATTCGACACTTCGAAAAATGAAGATATCGGCCAAAGGACGACAAGGACCCCGAGGGGCGCGAAAATGAAAGAGGTGGCGGTGGTGGTGGTGGTGGTGGTGATTATTGTTTTAAGAGGAAGTACAACTAGGCAACCATCCTCTATATAACACTAATCAGAGGGAAAAAATGGAAGGGATCCGACATTTCGAAAAATGAAAATATCGGCCAAAGGAAGACAAGGGCCACGAAGGGCGTGAAAATGAAAGACACCCTAGCCCTCGCAAACCTAATAGCGTCGAGGTCGGAAAGGAACAAGAGTTGACCAAGGGAGGTCGGACAGGATAGATAAAAGTGAGGAGCCTGGCACAAGTAAGTGGAAGCAATGCCAGGACTCAGCTGATGGTGGTGGTGGTGATTATTGTTTTAAGAGGAAGTACAACTTGGCAACCATCCTCTATATAACACTAATCAGAAAGAAAAAAAAAATAGAAGGGATCCGACACTTCGAAAAATGAAGGTATCAGCCAAAGAAAGACAAGGGCCACGAAGGGCGTGAAAATGAAAGACTCCCTAGCCCTCGCAAACCTAATAGCGTCGGGGTCGGAAAAGAACAAGAGTTGACCAAGGGAGGTCAGATAGGATAGATGAAAGTGAGGAGCCTAGCACAAGTAAGTGGAAGCAATGCCAGGACTCAGCTAAGGGCCCCGTGGTCACCAACACACGCTCCAAAGTTCAGAGCCCCTGTGGCCCCATTTAGTCGCCTCTTACGACAGGCAGGGATACCGTGGGTGTTATTCTACCGCCCCCACCCACAGGGGGAACTCAGCTGAGGGCCCCGTGGTCGCCGACCCACGCTCCAAAGTTCAGAGCCCCTGAGGCCCCTTTTAGTCGCCTCTTACGACAGGCAGGGCATACCGTGGGTGTTATTCTACCGCCCCTACCCACAGGGGGATGGCAGGGGATACCGTGGGTGTTATTCTCCCGGCCCCACCCACAGGAGGAGAAGGGGTCCGACACTTCGAAAACTGAAGGTATCGGCTAAAGGAAGCCAAGGGCCGCGAAGGGCATCAAAAAGAAAAACTCCCTAGCCCTTGCAAAGCTAATAGCGTCGGGGTCGGAAAAGAACAAGAGGCCGGATAGGATAGATAAAAGTGAGGAGCCTGGCACAAGTAAGTGGAAGCAATGTCAGGACTCAGCTGAGGGCCCCGTGGTCGCCAACACACGCTCCTAAATTCAGAGAACCTGGGGCTATTGTCTTAAGAGGAAGTACAAAGTGGTGGTGGTGGTGATTATTGTTTTAAGAGGAAGTACAACTAGGCAACCATCCTCTATATAACACTAATCAGAGGGAAAAATGGAAGGGATCCGACACTTCGAAAAATGAAGGTATCGGCCAAAGGATGACAAGGGCCACGAAGCGCGTGAAAATGAAAGACTCCCTAGCCCTCGTAAACCTAATAGCGTCGGGGTCGGAAAAGAACAAGAGTTGACCAAGGGTGGTCGGATAGGATAGCTGAAAGTGAGGAGCCTGGCACAAGTAAGTGGAAGCAATGCCAGGACTCAGCTGAGGGCCCCGTGGTCGCCAACCCACGCTCCATAGTTCAGAGCTCCTGGGGCCCCTTTTAGTCGCCTCTTACGACAGGCAGGGGATACCGTGGGTGAGATGATAGTGAGGAGAGTGGTGGTGGTGATTATTGTTTTAAGAGGAAGTACAACTAGGCAACCATCCTCTATATAACACTAATCAGAGGGAAAAATGGAAGGGATCCGATACTCGAAAATTGAAGCTATCGGCCAAAGGAAGACAAGGGACACGAAGGGCGTGAAAATGAAAGACTCCCTAGCCCTCGCAAACCTAATAGCGTCGGGGTTGGAAAAGAACAAGAGATCACCAAGGGAGGTCGGATAGGATAGATGATAGTGAGGAGCCTAACACAAGTAAGTGGAAGCAATGCCAGGACTCAGCTGAGGGCCCCGTTTTCGACAACCCACGCTCCAAAGTTCAGAGCCCCTGGGGCCCTTTTAGTCGCCTCTTACGACAAGCAAGGGATACCGTGTGTATTATTCTACCGCCCCAACCACAGGGGAAACTGGCGTGAAAATGAAAGACTCCCTAGCCCTCGCAAACCTAATACCGTCGGGGTTGGAAATGAACAAGAGTTGACCACGAAAGGTCGGATAGGTGGTGGTGGTGGTGATGGTGGTTGTGGTGGTGGTGATTATTGTTTTAAGAGGAAGTACAACTAGCCAACCATCCTCTATATAACGCTAATCAGAGGGGAAAAAAATGGAAGGGATCCGTCACTTCGGAAAATGAAGGTATCGACCAAAGGATGACAAGGGCCACGAAGGGCGTGAAAATTAAAGACTCCCTAGCCCTCGCAAACCTAATAGCGTCGGGGTCGGAAAAGAACAAGAGTTGTCCAAGGGAGGTCGGATAGTATAGGTGAAAGTGAGGAGGCTGTCACAAGTAAGTTGAAGCAATGTCAGGACTCAGCTAAGGGCCCCGTGGTCCCCAACCCACGCTCCAAAGTTCAGAGCCCCTGGGGCCCCTTTTAGTCGCCTCCTACGACAGGCAGGTGATACCGTGGGTGTTATTCTACAGACCCCACCCACAGGGGGTTGCCAGGACTCAGCAAAGGGCCCTGTGGTCGCCCACCCACGCTCCAAAGTTTTGAGACCCTGAGGCCACTTTTAGTCGCCTCCTACGACAGGCAGGAGATACCGTGGGTGTTATTCTACAGACCCCACCCACAGGGTGAAGGGATGGATGATGATGATGATGATTATTGTTTTAAGAGGAAGTACAACTAGGCAACCATCCTCTATATAACACTAATCAGAGAGAAAAAATGGAAGGGGTCCGACACTTCGAAAAATGAAGATATCGGCCAAAGAAAGACAAGGGCCACGAAGGGCATGAAAAAGAAGGACTCCCTAGCCCTCGCAAACCTAATAGCGTCGGGGTCGGAAGAGAACAAGAGTTGACCAAGGGAGGTCGGATAGGATAGACTAAAGTGAGGAGCCTGGCACAAGTAAGTGGAAGCAATGCCAGAACTCAGCTAAGGGCCCCGTGGTCGCCAACCCACGCTCCAAAGTTCAGAGCCCCTGGGGCCCCTTTTAGTCGCCTCTTACGACAGGCAGGGGATACCGTGGGTGTTATTCTACTGCCCCCACCCACAGGGTGTTGCCAGGACTCAGCTAAGGGCCCTGTGGTCGCCAACCCACGCTCCAACGTTCAGAGCCCCTAGGGCCCCTTTTAGTCGCCTCTTACGACAGGCAGGAGATACCGTGGGTGTTATTCTTCAGGCCCCCACCCACAGGGGGAAAAGGGCGTGAAAATGAAAGACTCCCTAGCCCTCGCAAACCTAACACCGTCGGGGTCGGAAATGAACAAGAGTTGACCAATAAAGGTCGGATAGGTAGTGGTGGTGGTGGTGATTATTGTTTTAATATAAAGGACAACTAGGCAACCATCCTCTATATAACACTAATCACGGGGAAAAATGGAAGGAATCCGACACTTCGAAAAATGAAGATATCGGCTAAAGGACGACAGGGGCCACGAAGGGTGTGAAAATGAAAGATTGCCTAGCCCTCGCAAACCTAATAGCGTCGGGGTCGGAAAAGATGGTGGTGGTGATTATTGTTTTAAGAGGAAGTACAACTAGGCAACCATCCTCTATATAACACTAATCAGAGGGAAAAAAGGAAGGGACTCGACACTTCGAAAAGTGAAGTTATCGGCCAAAGGAAGACAAGGGCCACGAAGGGCGTGAAAATGAAAGACTCCCTAGCCCTCGCAAACCTAATAGCGTCGGGGTCGGAATAGAACAAGAGATGATCAAGTGAGATCTGATAGGATAGATGAAAGTGAGGAGGTGGTGGTGGTGATTGTTGTTTTAAGAGGAAGTACAACTAGGCAACCATCCTCTTTATAACACTAATCAGAGGGAAAAATGGAAGGGATCCAACACTTCGAAAAATGAAGATATCGGCCAAAGGATGACAAGGGCCACGAAGGGCGTGAAAATGAAAGACTCCCTGGCCCTCGCAAACCTAATAGCGTCGGGGTCGAAAAAGAACAAGAGTTGACCAAGGGAGGTCGGATAGGATAGATGAAAGTGAGGAGCCTGGCACAAGTAAGTGGAAGCAATGCCAGGACTCAGCTGAGGGCCCCGTGGTCGCCAACCAACGCTCCAAAGTTCAGAACCCCTGGGGCCCCTTTTAGTCGCCTCTTACGACAGGCAGGGGATACCGTGGGTGTTATTCTACCGCCCCCACCCACAGGGGGAGGTCGGAAAAGAGCAAGAGGCCGGATAGGATAGATGAAAGTGAGGGGCCTGGCACAAGTAAGTGGGAGTAATGCTAGGATTCAGCTAAAAGCCTCGTGGTGGTGGTGGTGATTATTGTTTTAAGAGGAAGTACAACTAGGCAACCATCCTCTATATAACACTAATCAGAGAGAAAAATGGAAGGGGTCCGACACTTCGAAAAATGAAGGTATCGGCCAAAGGAAGACAAGGGCCACGAAGGGCGTGAAAATGAAAGACTCCCTAGCCCTCGCAAACCTAATAGCGTCGGGGTGGGAAAAGAACAAGAGTTGACCAAGGGAGGTCGGATAGGATAGGTGAAAGTGAGGAGCCTGGCACAAGTAAGTGGAAGAAATGCCGGGACTCAGCTGAGGGCCCCGTGGTCGCCAACCCACGCTCCATAGTGCAGAGCGGTGGTGGTGGAGGGGCCAAGGTAGATCGTGTTGGTCGTTGTGGTGATTATTTTAAGATGAAGTACAACTAGGCAACCATCCTCTATATAACACTAATCAGAGGGACAAAATTTAACGGACGAACATTTCGAAAAATGAAGATATCAGTCACAGGAACACAAGGGCACCGAAAGGCGTGAAAATGAGAGACTCCCTAGCCCTCGCAAACCTAATAGCGTCGGGGTCGGAAAAGAACAAGAGTTGTCCAAGGGAGGTCGGATAGTATAGGTGAAAGTGAGGAGGCTGTCACAAGTAAGTTGAAGCAATGCCAGGACTCAGCTAAGGGCCCCGTGTTCCCCAACCCACGCCTCAAAATTCAGAGCCCTGGGGGAGGCCTCGAAGGGCGTGAAAATGAAAGACTCCCTAGCCCTCGCAAACCTGATTGCGTCGGGGTTGGAAAAGAACAAAAGGCCGACTAGGATAGATGAAAGTGCGGAGCCTGGCACGAGTAATTGGGAGTACTGCCAGGATTCAGCTAAAAGTGGTGGTGGTGGTGATTATTGTTTTAAGAGGAAGTACAACTAGGCAACCATCCTCTATATAACACTAATCAGAGGGAAAAATGGAAGGGATCCGACACTTCGAAAAATGAAGATATCGGTCAAAGAAACACAAGGGCCACGAAGGGCGTGAAAATGAAAAACTCCCTAGCCCTCGCAAACCTAATAGCGTCGGGGTCGGAATAGAACAAGAGTTGACCCAGAGAGGTCGGATAGGATAGATGAAAGTGAGGAGAATGACACAAGTAAGTGGAAGCAGAGCCAGGTTTCAGCTAAAAGCCCCGTGGTCGCCAACCCACGCTCCAAAGTGCAAGGCCATTGGGCCGTTTTTTGTCACCCCTTACGACATGCAGGGTATAACGCAGGACCATAAAAGACCAAATTTAGAAAATAAACTACAAAGCGATGGTAGGAGAAAGGAAAAAAAGAAAAAGTCAGCAGGAGGAGAAAGGAGGAAATTCCCCGGAGAAAATAGCAATGCTGAAGCATAAATATATCATTTACACCAGCTACCTATTCTCTACCGGCATAAGAGTGCCGGGCGTCTTAGACTAGACAACTGAGAGTAAAAGGCATGTCCCTAAAGCAGAGAGACAATAACGTAGAGCAGAGGTCAGTTTAAATTAATTAGGTTTATTAACATAACTTGGAGAGAGGTGGTGGTGGTGATTAACATTTAAGAGGAAGTACAACTAGGCAACCATCCTCTATATAACACTAATCAGAGAGAAAAATGGAAGGGGTCCGACACTTCGAAAAATGAAGGTATCGGCCAAAGGAAGACAAGGGCCGCGAAGGGCATGAAAATGAAAAACTCCCTAGCCCTCGCAAACCTAAGAGCTTCGGGGTCGGAAAAGAACAAGAGTTGACCAAGGGAGATCGGATAGGATAGATGAAGGTGAGGAGCCTGGCATAAGTAAGTGGAAGCAATGCCAGGACTCAGCTAAGGACCCCGTGGTCGCCAATCCACGCTCCAAATTTCAGAGCCCCTGGGGCCCCTTTTAGTCGCCTCTTACGACAGGCAGGGGATACCGTGGGTGTTATTCTACCGCCCCCACCCACAGGGGGTAAACTTGGAGAGAAAAGGTTTGATATAGGGTTCTTCTTTTCAATTATTTCAAAAAATTCGGAGCTGGAAATACGAAAATTTCCAGTATATTGGAACATTTAAATATTAATTTTAAACATAGGCACTACTACTAACGGGTCTCACAGTTCTGGCTTTCAAACTAAGTCTACAATATTTTAAAAGCATACAAAGAATTATAAAAATACTTTTAAGCAATATGACAGTGGTTTTCATTTGAGAATATTATTTTACAACATAAGCGAGTTTGTGATAAGGGGGATAAGCGGGCCACTCGGCAAACTGATTCGCAGTAACGTAAAGCGCCGGACACAAGGGTCCAATGAAGTCTCGTGCTCCTGGTCCGCTGCGCATGACAAGAACTGTCTCCCTTTGGTTATCGTGTTGGTGGTGGTGGTGATTATTGTTTTATGAGGAAGTACAAGTAGGCAACCATCCTCTATATAACACTAATCAGAGGGAAAAATAGAAGGGATACGACACTTCGAAAAATGAAGATATCGGTCAAAGAAAGACAAGGGTCATGAAGGGCGTGAAAACGAAAGATGGTGATGGTGATTGGTGATTATTGTGTTAAGAGGAAGTACTACTAGGCAACCATCCTCTATATAACACTAATCAGAGGGAAAAATGGAAGGGGTCTGACACTTCGAAAAATGAAGATATCGGCAAAGGAAGGCAAGGGCCACGAAGGGCGTGAAAATGAAAAACTCGCTAGCCCTCGCAAACCTAATAGCGTCGGGGTCGGAAAAGAACAAGAGTTGACCAATGGAGGTTAGATAGGATAGATCAAAGTGAGGAGCCTGGCACAAGTAAGTGGAAGCAATGCCAGGACTCAGCTAAGGGCCCCGTGGTCGCCAAAACTCGCTCCAAAGTTCAGAACCCCTGGGGCCTCTTTTAGTCGCCTCTTACGACAGGCAGAGGATACCGTGGGTGTTATTCTCCCGCCCCCACCCACAGGGGGGTGAAAACGAACGAGGTGGTGGTGGTGGTGATTATTGTTTTAAGAGGAAGTACAACTAGGCAACCATCCTCTATATAACACTAATCAGAGGGAAAAATGGAAGGGGTCTGACACTTCGAAAAATGAAGATATCGGCAAAGGAAGGCAAGGGCCACGAAGGGCGTGAAAATGAAAAACTCCCTAGCCCTCGCAAACCTAATAGCGTCGGGGTCGGAAAAGAACAAGAGTTGACCAATGGAGGTTAGATAGGATAGATCAAAGTGAGGAGCCTGGCACAAGTAAGTGGAAGCAATGCCAGGACTCAGCTAAGGGCCCCGTGGTCGCCAAAACACGCTCCAAAGTTCAGAGCCCCTGGGGCCCCTTTTAGTCGCCTCTTACGACAGGCAGGGGATACCGTGGGTGTTATTCTACTGCCCCCACCCACAGGGTGTTGCCAGGACTCAGCTAAGGGCCCTATGGTCGCCAACCCACGCTCCAAAGTTCAGAGCCCCTAGGGCCCCTTTAAGTCGCCTCTTACGACAGGCAGGGGATACCGTGGGTGTTATTCTTCAGCCCTCACCCACAGGGGGAAAAGGGCGTGAAAATGAAAGACTCCCTAGCCCTCGCAAACCTAATAGCGTCGGGGTCGGAAAAGAACAAGAGTTGACCAAGGGAGGTCGGATAGGATAGATGAAAGTGAGGAGCCTGGCACAAGTAAGTGGAAGCAATGCCAGGACTCAGCTGGGGGCCCCGTGGTCGCCAACCAACGCTCCAAAGTTCAGAACCCCTGGGGCCCCTTTTAGTCGCCTCTTACGACAGGCAGGGGATACCGTGGGTGTTATTCTACCGCCCCCACCCACAGGGGGAGGTGGTGATGGTGGTGATTATTGTTTTAAGAGGAAGTACAACTAGGCAACCATCCTCTATATAACGCTAATCAGAGAGAAAAAATGGAAGGGGTCCGACACTTCGAAAAATGAAGGTATCGGCCAAAGAAAGACAAGGGCCACGAAGGGCGTGAAAATGAAAGACTCCCTAGCCCTCGCAAACCTAATAGCGTCGGGGTCGGAAAAGAACAAGAGTTGACCGAGGAAGGTCAGATAGGACAGATAAAAGTGAGGAGTGTGGCACAAGTAAGTGGAAGTAATGCCAGGACTCAGCTAAGGGACCCGTGGTCGCCAACCCACGCTCCATAGTGCAGAGCTGTGGTGGTGGTGGTGATTATTGTTTTAAGAGGAGGTACAACTGGGCAACCTTCCTCTATATAACACTAATCAGAGGGAAAAATGGAAGGGATCCGATACTTTGAAAAATGAAGATATCGGCCAAAGTAAGACAAGGGCCATGAAGGGCGTGAAAATGAAAGACTCCCTAGCCCTCGCAAACCTAATAGCGTCGGGGTCGGAAAAGAACAAGAGTTGACCAAGGGAGGTCGGATAGGATAGATGAAAGTGGGGAGCCTGGCACAAGTAAGTGGACGCGATGCCAGGACTCATCTGAGCGTCCCGTGGTCGCCAACCCAAGCTCCAAAATTTTGAGCCCCTGAGGCCCCTTTTAGTCGCCTCTTACGACAGGCAAGACGGTACCGCGGGTGTTATTCTACCACCCCCACGGACAGGTTGAACGGAGGGGCCAAGGTAGATCGTGTTGGTGGTTGTGGTGATTATTTTAAGATGAAGTACAACTAGGCAACCATCCTCTATATAACACTAATCAGAGGGACAAAATTTAACGGACCGACATTTCGAAAAATGAAGATATCAGTCACAGGAACACAAGGGCACCGGTAAGGCGTCAAAATGAATGATGTTGGTGGTGGTGGTGATTATTGTTTTAAGAGGAAGTACAACTATACAACCATCCTCTATAGAACACTAATCAGAGGGAGAAATAGAAGGGATCCGACACTTCGCAAAATGAAAGTATCGGCCAAAGGAAGACAAGGGCCACGGAGGGCGTGAAAATGAAGGACTCCCTAGCCCTCGCAAACCTAATAGCGTCGGTGTCGGAAAAGAACATAATTTGACCAAGCGATGTCGGAGAGGATAGATGAAAGTGAGGAGCCTGGCACAAGTAAGTGGAAGAAATACCAGGACTCAGCTAAGGGCCCCGTGGTCGCCAACCCACGCTCCAAAGTTCAGAGCCCCTGGGTCTAACACTAATCAGAGAGGAAGAATGGAAGGGGTCCGACACTACGAGGAATGAAGGTATTGGCCACACGAAGACAAGGGCCACGAAGGGCATGAAAATGAAAGACTCCCTAGGCTTCGCAAACCTAATAGCGTCGGGGTCAGAAAAGAACAAGAGTTAACCAAGGGATGTTGGATATCATATATTAAAGTGAGGAGCCTGGCACAAGTAAGTGGGAGCAATACCAGGATTCAGCTAAAATCCCCCTGGTCGCCAACCCACGCTCCATAGTGCAGAGCCCCTAGGGCCGTTTTATGTCACCCCTTACGACATGCAGGGTATAACGCAGGACCATAAAAGACAAAATTTAGAAAATAAACTACAAAGCGATGGTAGGAGAAAAAAAGAAAAAGAAAAATTCAGCAGGAGGAGGAGGGCGGAAATTCCCCCGAGAAAATAGCAAAGCTGAAGCATAAATATACCATTTACACCAGCTACCTATTCTCTACCGGCAAAATAGTGCCGGGCGTCTTAGACTAGACAACTGAGAGTAAAGGGCATGTCCCTAAAGCAGAGAGACAATAACGTAGAGCAGAGGTCAGTTTAAATGAATTAGGTTTATTAACATAAACTTGGAGAGAAAAGGTTGGATATAGGGTTCTTATTTTCAATTATTTCAAAAAATTCGGAGCTGGAAATACGAAAATTTCCAGTATATTGGAACATTTAAATATTATTTTTAAACATTAGCCCTACTAATAAAGGGTCTCACAGTACTGGCTTTCAAACTAAGTCTACAATATTTTAAAAGCATACAAAGAATTATAAAAATACTTTTAAGCAATATGACAGTGGTTTTCATCTGAAAATATTATTTTACAACATAAACGAGTTTGTGATAAGGGGGATAAGCGGGCCACTCGGCAAACTGGTTTGCAGTAAAGTAACGCGCCAGACAGAAAGAGTCCAATGAAGTCTCGTGCTCCTGGTCGGCCGCGCATGACAACTGTCTCCCTTTGGTTATCGTGGTGGTGGTGGTGGTGGTGATTATTGTTTTAAGAGGAAGAACAACTAGGCAACCATCCTCTATATAACACTAATCAGAGGGAAAAAATGGAAGGGATCCGACACTTCGAAAAATGAAGGTATCGGCCAAAGGAAGACAAGGGCCACGACGGGCGTGAAAATGAAAGACACCCTAGCCCTCGCAAACCAAATAGCGTCGGGGTCGGAAAAGAACAAGAGTTGACCAATGGAGGACGGATAGGATAGATGAAAGTGAGGAGCCTGGCACAAGTAAGTGGAAGCAATGTCAGGACTCAGCAGAAGGCCCCGTGGTTGCCAACACACGCTCCAAAATTCAGAGCCCCTGTTGCTATTGTTTTAAGTGGAAAGACAACTAGGCAACCATCCTCTATGTAACACTAATCAGAGGGAAAAAGTGGAAGGGATCCGACACTGCGAAAAATGAAGATATCGGTCGAAGGAAGACACGGGCCACGAAGGGCGTGAAAGGTGGTGATTATTGTTTTAAGAGAAAGTACAACTGGGCAACCATCCTCTATATAACACTAATCAGATAGAAAAATTGGAAGTGATCCGACACTACGAAAAATGAAGGTATTGGCCGCACGAAGACCAGGGCCACGAAGGGCATGAAAATGAAAGACTCCCTAGCCCTCGCAAACCTAACACCGTCGGGGTCGGAAATGACAAGAGTTGACCAAGGGAGGTCGGATAGGATAGATGAAAGTGAGGAGCCTGGCACAAATAAGTGGAAGCAATGTCAGGACTCAGCTGCGGCCCCGTGGTCGGTGGTGGTGGTGGTGGTAGTAGTGATTATTGTTTTAAGAGGAAGTGCAACTAGGCAACCATCCTCTATATAACACTAATCAGAGAGAAAAATGGAAGGTATTCGACACTTCGTAAAATGAAGGTATCTGCCAAAGAAAGACAAGGGGCACGAAGGGCATGAAAATGAAAGACTCCCTAGCCCTCACAGACCTAATATCGTCGGGGTCGGAAAAGAACAAGAATTGACCAAGAGAGGTCGGATAGGATAGATGAATGTGAGGAGTCTGGCTCAAGTAAGTGGAAGCAATGCCCGGACTCAGCTAAGGGCCCTGTGGTCGCCATCCCACGCTCCAAAGTTCAGAGCCCCTAGGGCCCCTTTTAGTCGCCTCTTACGACAGGCAGGGGATAGCGTGGGTGTTATTCTTCAGCCCCCACCCACAGGGGGAAAAGGGCGTGAAAATGAAAGACTCTCTAGCCCTCGCAAACCTAACACCGTCGGGGTCGGAAATGAACAAGAGTTGACCAAGAAAGGTCGGATAGGTGGTGGTGGTTGTGGTGGTGGTGGTGATTATTGTTTTAATAGGAAGGACAACTAGGCAACCATCCTCTATATAACACTAATCAGGGGGAAAAATGGAAGGAATCCGACACTTCGAAAAATGAAGATATCGGCTAAAGGACGACAGGGGTGGTGGTGGTGATTATTGTTTTAAGAGGACGTACAACTAGGCAACCATCCTCTATATAACACTAATCAGAGAGAAAAAATGGAAGGGGTCCGACACTTCGAAAAAATGAAGGTATCGGCCAAAGGAAGACAAGGGCCGCGAAGGGCATGAAAATGAAAGACTCCCTAGCCCTCGCAAATCTAATAGCGTCGGGGTCGGAAAAGAACAAGAGTTGACCAAGGGAGGTCTGATAGGATAGATGAAAGTGAGGAGCCTGGCACAAGTAAGTGGAGACAATGCCAGGACTCAGCTGAGGGCCCCGTGGTCGCCAACCCACCCTCCAAAGTTCAGAGCCCCTGGGGCCCCTTTTAGTCGCCTCTTACGACAGGCAGGGGATACAGTGGGTGTTATTCTACCGCCCCCACCCACAGGGGGTAGTGAGGTGGTGGTGGTGATTATTGTTTTAAGAGGAAGTACAACTAGGCAACCATCCTCTATATAACACTAATCAGAGGGAAAAATGGAAGGGGTCCGACACTTCGATAAATGAAGATATCGGCCAAAGGAAGACAAGGGCCACGAAGGGCGTGAAGATGAAAGACTCCCTAGCCCTCGCAAACCTAATAGCGTCGGGGTCTGAAAAGAACAAGAGTTGACCAAGGGAGGTCGGATAGGATAGATGAAAGTGAGGAGCCTGGCACAAGTAAGTGGAAGCAATGCCAGGACTCAGCTAAGGGCCCCGTGGTCGCCAACCCACGCTCCATAGTTCAGAGCCCCTGGGGCTCTTGGCAAGTTGAACCCAGCCAGTTTCCTACAAGGGTCAGATATCAACCCTAGCTGGTCGGGGTTTGAAGCAGCCCACTCTTCCCTCCAGGCATTATTCATGCTGTACTGTAACTCGACCAGCCTCTTTCCTAGTTGCCATGATTGATGTAGAGATTTTAATCTTCCGTGCTTCTGAGCGTTGCAGTCCTGATGAATCGGCAAGAGTGTATTTGCAGTACATTTTAACCATTCCTTCTTCAGAGCAGTTAGCCTTCGAAGGTGAGGAGGATGGATGTTAGTTACTACTGGCAGTCATTGAAGTGGTGTGGATTTGAGCGTGCCAGACACTGTCCCGATGGTATCATTCAGCTGGACATCAACCTTTCCTGTGTGTGCGCTGTTGATCCATACAGGGCTGCAATATTCTGCAACTGGCTATACTAGAGCAAGAATTGTTGTTCGGAGGACATTAGCATTTTCTCCCCAACTTGTGCCACTGAGTTTGTGAAGGATGTTGTTACGTGTTTTAACCATTGCTGCTGTTCTTCAGAAGGGTTCTTTATACATCAAAGAGCATTCCAACACGATACCCAAGTATTTTGGATGAGTGGTGGTGGTGATTATTGTCCGACTCGTTGGCTGAATGGTCAGTGTACTGGCCTTCGGTTCAGAGGGTCCCAGGTTCGATTCCCGGCCGGGTCGGGGATTTTAATCGCTTATGATTAATTCTTCTGGCTCGGGGACTGGTTGTATATGTCCGTCCCAACACTCTCCTCATCATATTCAGACAACACACTACACTACCAACCACCACAGAAACACGCAATAGTGCTTACATCCCTCCATAGAGGGTTGGCGTCAGGAAGGGCATCCGGCCGTAAAAACAGGGCCAAATCCACATGTGCGATGCAGTTCGCACCCGCGACCCCACAGGTGTGGGAAAAAGCGGCAGGAAAAGAAGAAGAAAGAAGAAGAGGTGGTGGTGATTATTGTTTTAAGAGGAAGTACAACTAGGCAACCATCCTCTGTATAACACTAATCAGAGGGAAAAATGGAAGGGATCCGACACTTCGAAAAATGAAGATATCGGCCAAAGTAAGACAAGGGCCAGGAAGGGCGTGAAAATGAAAGACTCCCTAGCCCTTGCAAACCTAATAGAGTCGGGGTCGGAAAAGAACATGAGTTGACCAAGGGAGATCGAATAGGATAGATGAAAGTGAGGAGCCTGGCACAACTAAGTGGAAGCAATGCCAGGACTCAGCTTAGGGCACCGTGGTCGCCAACCCACGCTCCAGAGCACGGTTTTTCAGCTGTTGGCCTCTGAATTGAGCTTGTGGAATGTAAAGGGCTCTCCTGCTGTCTAGATGAAAGCTACTAATCTCTGTTTTGTTTACATTGGGTATCAGTCGCCAGGTGTTGAATTATCTGTCCATTTTTAGGAGATCTTGTGTGAGAATGGCTTCGGCGGCCTCAAAGTCTATGGACTGTGCTGTTAGGGCTATGTCATCAGCATATATAAACTTTCGGCACTCAGTAGATAGAAGATCTGCCGTTTAGAGATTGAAGAGAAGTGGAAGCAATGCAGGACTCAGCTGAGGTGGTGGTGGTGATTATTGTTTTAAGAGGAAGTACAACTGGGCAACCATCCTCTATATAACACTAATCAGACGGAAAAATGGAAGGGATCCGACACTTCGAAAAATGAAGATATCGGCCAAAGTAAGACAAGGGCCACGAAGGGCGTGAAAATGAAAGACTCCCTAGCCCTCGCAAACCTAATAGCTTCGGGGTCTGAAAAGAACAAGAGTTGACCAAGGGTGGTCGGATAGGATAGCTGAAAGTGAGGAGCCTGGCACAAGTAAGTGGAAGCAATGCCAGGACTCAGCTGAGAGCCCAGTGGTCGCCAACCCACGCTCCAAAGTTCAGAGCCCCTGGGCCCCTTTTAGTCGCCTCTTACGACAGGCAGGGGATACCGTGGGTGTTATTCTACCGCCCCCACCTACAGGGGGAAGGCAGGGGATACCGTGGGTGTTATTCTACCGCCCCAACCACAGGGGAAACTCTTCCGCATTACAGCCACTTCTCCCAGGCTTCACAACAGCAACTACCTTAGTTCTTTTAAGAAGAGGTGGGAGCCTTCTTTTCATTAGGATGTCACAAAAAAATTTCGCAAGCCATTCCATAGTTCCAGGACCATTTACTTCAGAAATTCGGGATGGATACCATCCAAGCCTGCTACTTTCCCCGATTTTGTTTCCCTCAAAGCAGCTGAGTTCTCTGCAACAGAAAAATGCTCGGAGAACTGCGAGTTTGTTTCAGCTCTGGACAATTCTATCTTAAGCTCGTTTAGGATCTCCCTCTTTTCATCCCTTTTTGTGTCTGCTGCTGCTCTGGTTAAGCCAACAATTCTATTTGCTATATGTTTCGGCTTTATTTTAGAGTTCTTGCTATGGTAATTAGGGGCACTACTGCCCAGCTTCCTAAGAGTGGTGGTGGTGATTATTGATTTAAGAGGAAGTACAACTGGGCAACTATCCTCTATATAAAACACTAATCAGAGAGAAAAAATGAAAGGGGTCCGACACTTCGAAAAATGAAGGTATCGGCCAAAGGAAGACAAGGTGGTGGTGGTGGTGGTGGTGGTGGTGGTGGTGATTATTGTTTTAAGAGGAAGTACAACTAGGCAACCATCCTCTATATAACACTAATCAGAGGGAAAAAAGGAAGTGTTCCGACACTTCGAAAAATGAAGATATATCGGCCAAAGGAAGACAAGGCCCGCGAAGGGCTTGAAAATGAAAGACTCCGTAGGCCTTCATACGTAATACTGTCGGGGTCGGAAAAGAACAAGAGTTGACCAAGAGAGGTCGAATAGGATAGAGGAAGTGAGGAGCCTAGCACAAGTAAGCGGAAGCAATGCCAGTACTCACCTAAGGGCCACGTGGCCGCCAACAAACGCTCCAAAGTTCAGAGCCCCTGGGAACCCTTTTAGTTGCCTCTTACGGCAGGCCGGAGATACCTTGGGGGTTATTCTACCACCCCCACCCAGAGGGTGGGAGCTTATGGGCTTCCCTTTCTCCATTTTTTTGTTCAGGGCATTGGAAGGAGGGCTGGACTTTCCAGCCCCGTTTGGGGAAGTTTACACCCCGCCCTGTTGTGGTTCTTGAGAAGGGCCCTTCTCAGGCTACGTCGGCAATAACGCACGTTTCGCTTTTTCTTTTCGTGAATCTCCAGTTTCCTTAAGGATTACATTTTTTTGCCTGCTTTGATTTTTCGATGCATTTTCCGTACTGGCGTGCTGTACAAAACTCTGTGGTGGTGGTGGTGGTGATTATTGTTTTAAGATGAAGTACAACTAGGCAACCATCCTCTATATAACACTAATCAGACGGAAAATTGGAAGGGGTCCGACACTTCGAAAAATGAGGATATCGGCCAAAGGAAGACAAGGGCCACGAAGGGCGTGAAAATGAAAGACTCCCTAGCCATCGTAAACCTAATAGCGTCGGGGTCGGAAAAGAACAAGAGTTGGCCAAGTGAGGTCGGATAGGATAGATGAAAGTGAGGAGCCTTGCACAAGTGGAAGCAATGCCAGGACTCAGCTGAGGACCCCGTGGTCGCCAACCCACTCTCCAAAGTTCAGAGCCCCTGGGGTCAAAACTCTGTGGAGTGATCAGCACATTTGCGACCTTTTTAGCGAAGGAGATGGAGAACTCCAGAACAGCCATCGACTTGAACTTCCTTCGGGTGTCTGGATAAGACAGCTTTTCTCCTGGATTTCCTTTTCCTGCTTGAATGTAGGACACTCCTTTGAGATTGGCGCATGCACACCCGGGCAGTTGGCGCACGCAGGTGGTGGTGTGCAGACAATTCCATCATGCCCGCACTTCCCACACATTTTTGCAGGTCGTCGTTCCTACACGTCGCAACAAGATGTGGGCAAACGTTTGGCAGTTGTAGCACCTCATTGGTGCCGGAATATATGGACCAACAGTCAGACGATACATTGCTTCTTTTATCCGTTCAGGCACGGTCTCGGCGTCGAAGGTAAGGATGAAAGCGCCCTTATGCTCCAGCTTCGCATCGACACGCCTCGTCAATCTCTTCACGTCGGTTACACCCCGACGTACTAGGAACCGGATCATAGTATCATCGGAAGACTTAACCAGATCCCTGTGGAATGTAACTCCCTTGCAGAAGTTAAAGGTTCACCTCTACATTTCCGAATAACCTGGCTTTAAGTAGCTATCTGGACTGTTCAGCCGTAGATCTCTTGGATCCATCGCGGAGCTTGCGCATCTCGTCGACTTCACCAGCAACGATTTCTTCGGTTGGATTGCTTATCATAAGTGGTGGTGGTGGTGGTGATTATTGTTTTAAGAGGAAGTACAACTAGGCAACCATCCTCTATATAACACTAATCAGAGGGAAAATATGGAAGGGGTCCGACACTTCGAAAAATGAAGATATCGGCCAAAGGCAGACAAGGGCCACGAAGGGCGTGAAAATGAAAGACTCCTTAGCCCTCGCAAACCTAATAGCGTCGGGGTCGGAAAAGAACAAGGGTTGACCAAGGGAGGTCGGATAGGATAGATGAAAGTGAGGAGCCTGGCACAAGTAAGTGGAAGTAATACAAGGACTCAGCTAAGGGCCCAGTGGTCGCCACCCCACGCTCCAAAGTTCAAATCCCCTGGGGCCCCTTTTAGTCGCCTCTTACGACAGGCAGGGGATACCGTAGGTGTTATTCTACCGGCCCCACCCACAGGGGGAGAAGACAAGGGCCATGAAGGGCGTGAAAATGAAAGACTCCCTAGCCCTCGCAAACCAAATAGCGTCGGGGTCGGAAAAGAACAAGAGTTGACCAAGGGAGGTCGGATAGGATAGATGAAAGTGAGGAGCCTGGCACAAGTAAGTGGAAGCAATGCCGGGACTCAGCTGAGGAGTGGTGGTGGTGGTGATTATTGTTTTAAGAGGAAGTACAACTAGGCAACCATCCTCTATATAACACTAATCAGAGAGAAAATATGGAAGGGGTCCGACACTTCGAAAAATGAAGATATCGGCCAAAGAAAGACAAGGGCCACGAAGGGCGTGAAAATGAAAGACACCCTAGCCCTCGCAAACCTAATAGCGTCGGGGTCGGAAAAGAACAAGAGTTGACCAAGGGAGGTCGGATAGGCACAAGTAAGTGGAAGGAATGCCAGCACTCAGTTAAGGGCCCCGTGGTCGCCAACCCACACTCCAAAGTTCAGAGCCCCTGGGGCTCCTTTTAGTCGCCTCTTACGACAGGCAGGGGATACCGTGGGTGTTATTCTACCGCTCCCACCCACAGGGGGAAGACCCCTGGGGCAAATTCAGTCGCCTCTTACGACAGGCAGGGGTTACCGTGGGTGTTATTCTACCGCCCCCACCCACAGGGGGGTGCTTATCATAAATGGACATTCGTCAAGGAAACTTTTAACCATTGGCCCTCTAAGCAACCAGGAATCGAGGAAGAAGTTCGTCACTTACAAATTCCACTGGAACTGGAGTATATCGCTTACGTTTGTGCCAAACTTAGACGCCCTTTTGAGAAGGGTGCCATCCTATAAAAAAAGAAAGAGAAGAGAGAGGTTCCGTTTTCCGTCCCACGAGTGCCTGGGATAAGAGAGTCGACCTTCCACGCAGCCCTGACGTGCCAAAGGCAAGGTTATATCCTCCAGAGGGCGCCCGGTATCTGGAGGGGGTCGCTAACAACTACCCTCCCAGTAGCCATGTATCACCTCGCCACGACCCGAAACTTGTGATTGAGGGAGGATAAAACCTCCGTTCTAACCTAATCTACCCGAGGCAGAGAGTGGTGGTGATTATTGTTTTAAAAGGAAGTACAACTAGGCAACCATCCTCTATATAACACTAATAAGTGAGAAAAAATGGTAGGGGCCCGACACTTCGAAAAATGAAGATATCGGGCAAAGAAAGACAAGGACCACGAAGGGCGTGAAAATGAAAGACTCCCTAGCCCTCGCAAACCTAATAGCGTCGGGGTCGGAAAAGAACAAGAGTTGACCAAGAGAGGTGGTGGTGGTGGTTGTGATTATTGTTTTAAGAGGAAGTACAACTAGGCAACCATCCTCTATATAACACTAATCAGAGGGAAAAAATGGAAGGGGTCCGACACTTCGATATTCAACCTCGACCCCATGTATTCCCCGAGGCTGTGTGTCCCTGTCGGGTGGTGATACTGTCTTGTCCCTCACCAAGCTTTCTAATTAAACGGTAGACCTGCCTGCTGGGGTCATATCTTCCAAGGGGGCATGGCTAGAGGACTTATCCCGGTGCCCGTGGCTCTCCAAGAAGAGGTCTGGTGATCCAGGGATCACACCCCGATACTCCCCTTCGCGCCCATGCTTCTGTGGGGTGGTGTGTTCCCTGTTTGGTGGCGATCTTGTCTAGCAATAGACGATCGGTCTGCCTGCGGCCTTCCTGAGAAGTATTCAGCTCCCGTAGCTTCCTCAGCTGTAAGAGAGCCGCTGCGGCTGTGGTTCTACTGGTCCTGGCCCCCTCCTCAAAGGGACTTACCTCACCCCCTTCCCCCAAGACAGGGATCAGTGGATCGAGTAGCTGAGACCCTGTACTCCAAATCAAGTTTTCGCCTCCCCACTCTCCTTCCTATCCTATCACCCCCCACCTTCTTCTTCTTCTCCTTCGGCCCAAATTTCCGCTTCTCACCTCTCACAGATTTCAAGCAACATTGGGCGTGGTCACCAACTAACTAGGTGACCACCATCGCACTGGCTTCTGCCGTCATGAATTAACCTGCCCATTCCCTCTGGATAATCATGAAACCTGCGTTCACTATCACTAGTGTTCCCAGGCCTCCTTTTCTCACCCTTTGGGGTGCAGGTCATATTCTGACCAGTTATGACTCCAATCCACAGTACCACCTACCCCTAATACCATTCTGCTCCACCCTCAACTTGTCGAAAGTAGCACTTAAGACCGAAGGGATTTAATGCTCAAATGGACTTGGGCCCTGCCCAAATATGTCCGTTGAGACGCGTGGTCTACTTACCTGGTTGAAAATGGAAAACCACTCTGGAAATGTTTCAGCCCAACATTTTATGGATCCACATTTATTTGTCCTAGGGCACACCTCCAGGAGACAATTTTAGGCTAACGAGTTATCCCACTCAATCTGTTTGTTATTGTCTTTTCCCTTGAGATGCATCTGAAAGAAGTTCTAGTGTAGGCTACCGCAAAATGAAAGCCTAAAATAACAACGAAGTATTGTACAATAACGTGAGACTTCCAGTTTAGGTGGTAAAGGTAGCACTGTTTGAGGATACATCAGTAAGAAATAAAACAAAATTTATATAAAAAAGTAACATTTAATACAAAGGTATACGAAGCAAACATAACAATAACAAAAATATATACAAAACAGTTCTGGTTGTAACAAGGTATGACGATGGTGATGAATACGATGATACGATGATGATGGTGATATGTTAATAATACTTGTTCTCTTATATTCTAGAGGATGATTTGGTGTAGAAGGTATTGAACACATTATTTGATTTTATCAGGTGACAGGAGGTTATAAAATTATAATCCTCTCTAATTATACTGAGTGTCTATGGCGGTATTAAGAGGAATTTCATCTCGGATATTACTGTTCTCCATCTAAATGGGAGCCATTTGAATGTCGTGGCGGAAAAGGGGGCCTGAAAATGGCGGTCAGGTGCTGAAGTTCATGGAACAACTTCATGGTTGCATTGAGGAATTGTGGTTTCACAACGGCGGTTGCCTTACAGTGTTTCATTCTTAGTGGACTGAAAAGAATGGAGAATGAACATCAATGACTGTGTTGTGATAGGATGGGAGAAATAGTATAGTTCGAATCGTTCGAGCTTTCAAGAGAATACTTTTCGGGGCAGTATATCTTGTATGCTTGTCAAGGGAACATTCAACGTGGAGACATTCTGAATGCAGTGTATAAGGAAATAAGAATATCCTATTTCGGAGGCAATCGTGTTTTCTTATCAGTTCTGTTGCCTCAGATATGTACTCTGGAGAATCTTTCTGTCAAAATGACTTGGCACGAGGAACGATCAAACAGAGAATGATCATGAATGAGGCGATCGAGTTCATGATTATGGTGGATTTACGTTCTACAGTAACGAGTGGTGTTAGAAGCAAGGGATCATTTCTTGTCATAACCTCCATGGTGACCACCGCCGCCGCCATATCCACCTCCACTTCCACTTGAACTAAATCCGTGACCACCTCCGTATCCACCACCTCCTCCATGCCCTCCGTCGTATCCTCCTCCGTGTCCACCGCCGAAGTCACCGCCTCCAAATCCTCCCCCATGTCCTCCGTCGTATCCTCCTCCGTGGCCGCCGCCGTAGTCACCTCCTCCGAAACCTCCTCCATGGCCACCTCCATATCCACCTACGCCATGGCCGCCTCCGAATCCACCGCCTCCATATCCACCTCCGCCATGGCCGCCTCCGAATCCTCCACCGTGGCCTCCTCCCAAACCTCCTCCGAAGCCGCCTCCGTGGCCTCCTCCACCGTATCCACCTCCGTGTCCACCACCGCCTCCATATCCACCTAAGTCACCTCCAGAGCTTGAGAAATCACCTCCGCTGTAGCTCGTGAAGTCTCCACCTCCTCCACCTCCATGACCACCACCATGGTGGCTTGGCTCGTGGTAGATAATCTTCTTCTGATGATGCACCTCGTTGATCAATTGCGGGATATGCACTCTGATGTGGACACTGAAACAAGAATGCACGTTGATCAGTATTTTTTTTATTATTTACTTATCTTATGACATACACTCAGATTAATAAAGAAATACGAATAAAACTTTAATACGGTATTCTATGAAAGTTACGGTCTGTGAGGTGAAAAATTACGAATCTACGCCGAGCATTTCCAGCCACTGTTGGCCTTCGTCAGATCCATTGAATGTTCTCTTGTCATACTCAAACGTAATGTGCCAAACAGTTCGGTTCAGGTGGTGGTGATTATTGTTTTAAGAGGAAGTACAACTTGGCAACCATCCTCTGTATAACACTAATCAGAGGGAAAAATGAAAGGGATCCGACATTTCGAAAAATGAATTTAGTGGTGGTGGTGATTATTGTTTTAAGAGGAAGTACAACTAGGCAACCATCCTCTATATAACACTAATCAGAGGGGAAAATGGAAGGGATCCGACACTTCGAAAAATGAATTTATCGGTCAAAGAAAGACAAGGGCCACGAAGGGCGTGAAAATGAAGGACTCCCTAGCCCTCGTAAACCTAATAGCGTCGGGGTCGGAAAAGAACAAGAGCTGACCAAGGGAGGTCGGATAGGATAGATAAAAGTGAGGAGCCTGGCACAAGTAAGTGGAAGAAATGCCAGGACTCAGCTGAGTGCCCCGTGGTCGCCAATCCACGATCCAAAGTTCAGAGCCCTGGGGCCCCTTTTAGTCGCCTCCTACGACAGGCAGGGAATACCGTGCGTATTATTCTACCGCCCCCACCCACAGGGGGTCAGAGCCCCTGGGGCTCCAATTATTCACTTCTTACGACAGTCAGGGGATACCGTGGGTGTTATTATACCGCCCCGCCCACACAGGGATTACCCCTTTTGGTCGCCTCGTGCGACATAAACTTTCATCAACTTCCATCACAGGAAGTATACTTGTTCATTTATTATATTGGTGCTCATGAATACAACATTTATAAGAAAGCATTCAGCTGCTTACCAGGCTATACTATTTAAGGCTACATTTTGAATTTACTCCACACCATAGTGAGATGAATGGACACTGTCGATCTATAGCCTGTTTTTGTTTCTGCTCTTGAGAGCATCACCTTACTTTCACTGACGTCCTTGTACATTAATGTCATTACAGAGCCGGTGGTAGAAGCTCTTCTTGTAGGTTGATTCTTGTCCCCACAAATTGTTACAACTTTCAGTAATAAACACACATACCTAGTCTCGTTCTGTCATTGGAGCTTTCACTGGTCTTAGTTAAAGCAGGTACTTTTCTTAAACTTTAACTTCAGAATCTGTTCTACTTATTGACGTCTATGCTCACTTTTCTATGTCTTCTCATTTTTTCCAAGTAACCGAACCCAACAGACCTTGACTTTCGGCACATCAGAGAACTTCCATTAGACAAACTTTGCGACGGCCGTGCGGTTAGGAGCGCGCAGCTGTGAGCTTGCATCCGGCCGCTCCATTCCCATTCCTAGGCCTTTCCTATCCTATCGTCGTCATAAGACTCAGCTGAGGTGGTGGTGGTGATTATTGTTTTAAGAGGAAGTACAACTGGGCAACCATCCTCTATATAACACTAATCAGAGGGAAAAAATGGAAGGGATCCGACACTTCGAAAAATGAAGATATCGGCCAAAGGAAGACAAGGGCCACGAAGGGCGTGAAAATGAAAGACTCCCTAGCCCTCGCAAACCTAATAGCGTCGGGGTCGGAAAAGAACAAGAGTTGACCAAGTGAGGTCGGATAGGATAGATGAAAGTGAGGAGCCTGGCACAAGTAAGTGGAAGCAATGCCAGGACTCGGCTAAGGGCCCCGTAGTCGCCAACCCACGCTCCAAAGTTCAGAGTGGTGGTGGTGATTATTGTTTTAAGAGGAAGTACAACTGGGCAACCATCCTCTATATAACACTAATCAGAGAGAAAAAAATGGAAGGGGTCCGACACTTCGAAAAATGAAGGTATCGACCAAAGGAAGACAAGGGCCACGAAGGGCGTGAAAATGAAAGACTCCCTAGCCCTAGCAAACCTAATAGCGTCGGGGTCGGAAAAGAACAAGAGTTGACCAAGGTAGGTCGGATAGGATAGATGAAAGTGAGGAGCCAGGCACAAGTAAGTGGAAGCAATGCCAGGACTCAGATAGGGGCCCCGTGGTCGCCAACCCACGCTCCAAAGTTCAGAGCCCCTGAGGCCCTTTCTACTCGCCTCTTACGACAGGCAGGGGATACCGTAGGCGTTATTCTACCGCCCCCACCGACAGGGTGATAGTATCGGTGACGCAACACCTCTATAAACTCTAGCATTGATTACGCGTTACATTAAATATCAATAAAATTACGCTGCAAGCAAAACATTGTTTCGGTGGCACTGAATAGGGTGAAAAATAACAAAGAGACAATTTAACTTCATAACAAATTACTCTCATGTTAAAGAAGATGGATAATATTACTTACTGTTCGTGTCCGCCTAGTGACGCGTAGCTAATACCCAGTAGCGCCGCTAGGAGCGCACAAGTCCTCTGAAACAAATGATGATCATAATTAACAGTCTGTAAAAACAAGAAGCTATGATATTTATTTATTTATTTATTTATTTATTTATTTATTTATTTATTTATTTATTTATTTATTTATTTATTTATTTATTTATTTCTCACTATAGGATTTCTAATCCCAATTACAGTGGCAAATGTTTACAAGTGCTTTTTTAATGCTTCGAATCACTCTAATAACCTAATATCTGAACTATTCTAATATTATATTTACATCGAGAAAGAAATAATATTACATATCTAATCCTTACAAGAAACAAGTATATAAAAACATAATTTCGTATCTAAACTAGTCTAATAACCAAGTACATGAACTATTCTAATATTATATTTACAATGAGAAAGGGACAGTATTTCACACTTAATCAATAATGGACTACCGCAGGGATCCGTCCTATCCCCTCTGTTATTCAACTTGTATACTCATGATCTACCCGAAACTCTGTCTCGCAAATTCATCTATGCAGATGATATAAATCTTCACTACCAGATTCATCAGTTGACACTTAGTTTCTCTGGAGCATATATCACATTAATGGCCTTTGTCTACTAAGTCCACTGCTGCCCAGTCAGATTTTCTACAGATATTGCAGTGCCAAGTGGTCAGCCTAACGACATACTCAAATGCATTACTTAGTTTTCTTGACCGAGTCCACTGTCTCTTATATCAGCCAGCTGCTGAGCTTAACTCACTAAACTGAACCACATGAACCCACAATAGAGTCATAAAAACCCTGGACGAGCCAGAAACCAAACCCGGAGCGACCAGGTAAGAGGCTGAAACGCGTCTGCGACACAACGGGGGATAAAGTACCCTTACATGCCAACGAAATGCCGGCCGCATATTCTAAGGTGGTGGTGGTGATTATTGTTTTAAGAGGAAGTACAACTAGGCAACCATCCTCTATATAACACTAATCAGAGGGAAAAATAGAAGGGATCCGACACTTCGAAAAATGAAGGTATCGGCCAAAGGAAGACAAGGGCCGCGAAGGGCATGAAAATGAAAGACTCCCTAGCCCTCGCAAACCTAATAGCGTCGGGGTCGGAAAAGAACAAGAGTTGACCAAGGGAGGTCGGATAGGATAGATGAAAGTAAGGAGCCTGGCACAAGTAAGTGGAAGCAATGCCAGGACTCAGCTGGGGGCCCCGTGGTCGCCAACCCACGCTCCAACGTTCAGAGCCCCTGGGGCCATTCGAGGTCCATTCAGCCTATGTGAGGACAATTGAGGAGCTATCTGACTGTGAGATAGTGGCCCTGGTCCAGAAAGCCAGGAATAATGGCCAGTAGGATTCGAGCTCGCCCTGGTTCAAACTACTCTCTTATAAACCAACGTTGTCATTAAGTTGAGGTGGATGTACTCTGAGTTCTCACCCTGAAGGTGAATAGCTTTCCTAACAATTACGCCATTAATTGTCATAGAAAACCTGGTTATACTTAAAATGAGACGTGAGGTAGTTTCTCGTCGCTTTCCTTGCCAAAGGTGAAGGTTCTAGATGTTTCCCAAAACAATTCCCTGCAGAACATTCTGCCGTTCTTCCCAGATATTCATAAATTTGGAGGACGAAGCTAGTTGAATTTTGCACGCAGTGTATCTCCACCTTTTGTTTTACAGTGAAAGGTAAAAAGAAAGTCTTGATTTCAGCGAGGAGATTACTCCGGACAGGAACCCTTGACCTCTCAAGTGACCAGATGGAAGTGAAGTGAAAGTGAAGTTAGATAAGAGAGCAGGGAAGTCCAATAAAAGAGAAATTGTAGTGATGTTATTGTTGTCCTCTGAAGAACACGATAACATCCTCCTACCAACATCACTTGTTTTTCATCACTTTCACGAACACTGACCAGTCACGTACTTATTTCTGGTTCTCAGCTGGTTCTCTCAGCAAGAGTTAATAATCTGGGCCACTCGTGGGTTCCCACTTAATCACACCTTAAAGGCATAAGCAGAGGAGAATGTTGTTTTGCTGTCATTATTCCAGGTCGATCGAACGAGGCGAGATTCCAATGGAGAATAGCCAAACCCGTTTAATCTAGTATGTAGAGTGTGTGTATTTTAAACTGACTGAAATTAAAAAAAATGCTGTTAGATATTTTTGTGAAGGGAATTCATAGTCTTAGAAATGACATTAAATTGCAACAGGTTGTCAGGTAGATAAACAATTACATGCCATTCTTTGACCACCTGATGATGCAGCGAGACGCGTATTGGAGTACATCCTTTAATAAAGCTTCAGTGTTTGTTATTTCATAAAGAATTAATTCACTGTCAGGGAAAAGGATTATATAAAAAAAGGTTATGTTTTAAAATATTACTTTCTCTCATCACGGATGTCTTCCCTGAAATGAGTAACTATAGCCATATATACCTAATCTTTTCCTCAAGAGAAGGACAGACGGAAAGAAATGACGGTTATAAAGTTATCAGGACACAATACTGTATAAATTCTTAGGTATCTCTAGAGAAAAGCATTGCTGTTATTTACAAAGAAATGTAATTCCTCTTGCTCAGTATTCTAGATGGTTACACCCTACCGTTGGTGCAGATTATTAGCTAGCACTGAGTTTATTTCATTGCATTTTGTGTCTGAGGTTAGGAACTGCTGAGTCGATATGAGCACAAACATTAGGGCCTACATTTCTCTTTATCTTTATTTCTCTTGAGTGCTGAAAGAAATATGACGTTACCAGCATCACTTGAATGTCTATAACTTTCATGTAGTTAAAGTCAAGGATAAGAGGTGGTGGTGGTGGTGATTATTGTTTTAAGAGGAAGTACAACTAGGCAACCATCCTCTATATAACACTAATCAGTGGGAAAAATGGAAGGGATCCGACACTTCGAAAAATGAAGATATCGGTCAAAGAAAGACAAGGGCCACGAAGGGCGTGAAAATGAAAGACTCCCTAGCCCTCGCAAACCTAATAGCGTCGGGGTCGGAAAAGAGCAAGAGGATAGATGAAAGTGAGGAGCCTGGCACAAGTAAGTGGAAACAGTGCCGGGACTCAGCTGAGCCCCCGTGGTCGCCAACCCACGCTCCAAAGTTCAGAGCCCCTGGGGCCTCAAGAATAAGACAGACAGGTTTGATGAATGTATAAAACTTGCTACAACTCATACCACTTCTCATGGTAGTCCCATCTTGTATAAACTATATCACACCAGAGATCAATGTCCATATTAACTAGACATGCATTACTTAACCCTTTGCTGGCGAGACCTAGTGTTTACAGTGCTCTATGTGTTCTGGTATGGACTAGATCTTAGTTTCATAATTGACTTTTACAGTATGAAAAAGTGACTGAGGTATGAGAGTAGCTAGTAACGTCATTCCTTACGCAGTGCGTCCCTGTGATGAATGGTGTCAAAATGTCGCTCATATAGTCGGTTGCAGCGTGCATCTCAATAGGCTTGGCTAACTGATATGCAATAGTACCTTCTGGCACGATAAGGAAAGCAACGGGAAACTCTATCATTCCTCATTTCCCTAGTACCAGCATTCGGGCTGAGGATTGAACATAAATACATGCATTATTTAATAAAATTTAGGCCTACTTTACGTCGCACCGACACAGATACTGTAGGTCTTATTGCGACGATGGGAAAGGAAAGAGCTAGGAGTGGGAAGGGACATCCCCAGCACTGGCCTGGTGTGAAAATCGAAAACCACGGAAAACCATTTTCAGGATCAACAGTGGGGTTCGTGGTGGTGGTGGTGGTGGTGGTGGTGGTGGTGGTGGTGGTGGTGGTGGTGATTATTGTTTTAAGAGTAAGTACAACTTGGGTTCGAACCCACTATATCCCGAATTCAAGCTCAAAGCTGTGCGCCCCTAACCGCGTGGCCAACTCGCTCGGTATTATTACTTAATGACCTGAGCTAATTATCCTCTGATTCTCGACTGGGATTTAACTTGTAGCATAGTAGCCACTAGTCAAGTTGCCTAGCGTTCGATAACCATCTCTCCCACGAATTCCAAGATTGAATGTAATTGGTTTTACGTCCTTCTGATATGTTTTGCGAAGGCAACGACGTGCCAGAAATTTATCCCGCAGCAGATCTCTTACATGCCGATAAATCTACTGAGAGAAGGTTTTCTTTATAGTGCCTCGAGAAAACCCTGAGAGTAGAAGTCTGTTACCGAGTAAGATTGATTAAATTCGGGAGATGGTGGGTGTGAAACCCTAAAGAGTTTTGCCGTGGTTTCCTACTTTCACACAAGGCTAAAGCTGATTCTGTATCTTTAAAGGCTCGGGCGCTTCTATCGCAGACCCAACCCTTTCCTATTCCATCTTCACTTCTCCAGAAACTTGTGTGATTTAGTGCGAGTTTAAAACACTAGAAAAAAGTGTTAACAGTCCACGCTTAGCTAGAATGACTTGAATTTCTGATGGATTCCGATGTAGTGCATTATATATAGACTACTATTGTATCGTTCACTGTTACACTCTTAGTTTACAACAGGTTCCCGCACTGTTCCAGAAATCAAATGAACACCCATAGTGACTGAGGCACTTGGTTACCGTGTTTCGAACAAAACACTATTATTCTTTATGTTGTCCAAGTCTCCCTTCACCTGTGTGGAGTCGACATTGAATGACAGTGACATAACAAGAGCATTCAATAGAAATATCCGTGTTAGAATGCTTCATCATTACCACGTAATTCTTTATACTAGTCGTTGCTCCACAAACCTTTCATCCAGTCCCTTTTGTGTCGTAACTATTACGGTTCGTAAATCTACCATTACGACTATAAGACATCAGACTGTTGGTCATTCATTATATCTGAGTTATAAGAAGTATTACTGTGATGCTGCTCCAACAAATAACAACATTACTGTCTTATAGCTTTGTGATCTACTGAGTATCAGGTGACCATGACACTATAAATAGGGATGGTTTAGACCAAGAAAGTACATTTGTGAGTTACGGAACCAAATCGGTGAATATCGTGCATATTTTACAAATATTAATCCCCAGACAGGTGGTGGTGATTATTGTTTTAAGAGGAAGTACAACTAGGCAACCATCCTCTATATAACACTAATCAGAGGGAAAAAATAGAAGGGATCCGACACTTCGAAAAATGAAGGTATCGGCCAAAGGAAGACAAGGGCCACGAAGGGCGTGAAAGTGAAAGAGTGGTGGTGGTGGTGATTACTGTTTTAAGAGGAAGTACAACTAGGCAACCATCCTCTATATAACACTAATCAGAGGGAAAGGCGGAAGGGGTCCGACACTTCGAAAAATGAAGATATCGGCCAAAGGAAGACAAGGGCCACGAAGGGCGTGAAAGTGAAAGACTCCCTAGCCCTCGCAAACCTAATAGCGTCGGGGTCGGAAAAGAAAAAGAGTTGACCAAGAGAGGTCGGATAGGATAGATGAAAGTGAGGAGCCTGGCACAAGTAAGTGGAAACAATGCCAGGACTCAGCTAAGGGCCCCGTGGTCGCCAACCCACGCTCCAAAGTTCAGAGCCCATGGGGCCCCTTTTAATCGCCTCTTGCGACAGGCAGGGGATACCGTGTGTGTTATTCTACCGCCCCCACCCCCAGGAGGAAATCCCCAGACATTCTCTAATTAGATACATTTCGTTATTATAATTTTACTTACGACCAGTATTATATTCTATCGAAGAAAATAGCAAACATTCTTCGCTGTAGGTCATTAAAACCCTTCGAAGAAGCCAAAAGCTTCCACTATTCTTAAGCTCGGCTCTACGTAAGGAAAGTAGTTTAGTTAGGCCTGTGTCCCAGGAAATAATTTGATAATTATTTCTGTTATTCTGAAAAAAAAAATAGCTGCGGCCTATGGCTTTGTAGAATTAATAGTCTTATTCTTCATTTTCTCGAAATCTTGACAAGGTAATGCGAGTCACCTTCATTGCATTGGGTAGGCAGTGCCCATTGAGAATTTATCAACGAAACGAAAAATGTGTAGACGTATGGATGTATTCCGAATGACTATACTTTATATCTTTAGATCTTCAAGAAGTGATGGTGGTGGTGATTTTTGTTCTAAAAGGAAGTACAACTAGGTAATCCTCTTCTCTGAACAAATTTAATCGCGACAAAAGTTAAATTTATTTATTTATTCAACGGAGAAATTTGAAAAATCAATTAAAAATAAAGCCAAAGTATATTATTAAGCCGAAAAGGTCAAAAAAGTATCAAAAGGGAACGCAACATGATTGATTAAGCATTCACTTTCCACGCTAGAGATCACGAGTTCGAAAACAAGATACAGTTGTTTGACATTTGATAGCGCTTAAGTTCCAAAGACTTGTCTCAGTACTGACACGTTGAAGCTTCCATTTTCAGGTCCAAATTATTCTAAGACTCGTATCTCTTAAGCAGATGGATGGATAACAGACACGTTTTAACATATCCTTTTGGGGAGTACCGCAGGTTTAAATTAAATCCAAATACATGCATAAACTTCACCCCCATTCTTAAAAGATGCTTCCCCCACATATAGTTGGCGGTACGTCAGGATGGGCAGTTGGCCGTAAAACTGGAACAAGGCTACATGTACGACACAAACTGCATTTATGACACGGCTAGTGGGTGGTGGTGGTGGTAGTGGTGATTACTGTTTAAGAGAAAGTAAACTAGGCAACCATCCTCTTTAATTATAACACATATCAGGGAAACAAAATGGAAGGGATCCGACACTTCGAAAAATGAAGGTATCGGCAAAAGAAAGAAAAGGGCGACGAAGGGTGGTGGTAAGATCGTGGGATGTGGCTGCAGTGACAAGGCCTAGCCTTTAGATAATGGATGGATGATAATCTTCCGTACACTGCGTTATGTTAATATTGTAAGATATTTTCCCGTATGGTTTGTTGTTGGATTTTATGGTCTATACGTGACAGATTCCTCAGATTCCTAGTGAAGAAAAGAACCAGCTCATCAGACTTTAATACAACTGAAATTTCTAGCCAATGTCGTCGGGATTCGATCCTGGAACTATCCTGTTTAGGTGGTGGTGGTGGTGGTGGTGGTGGTGGTGATTATTGTTTTAAGAGGAAGTACAAGTGGGCAACCATCCTCTATATTAACACTAATCAGAGGGGAAAAATGGAAGGGATCCGACACTTCGAACAATGAAGATATCGGCCAAAGGAAGACAAGGGCCACGAAGGGCGTGAAAATGAAGGACTCCCTAGCCCTCGCAAACCTAATAACGTCGGGGCCGGTAAAGAACAAGAGTTGACCAAGGGAGGTCGGAAAGGATAGATAAAAGTGAGGAGCCTGGCACAAATAAGTGGATACAATACCAGGACTCAGCTGAGGGCCCCGTGGTCGCCAACCCACGCTCCAAAGTTCAGAGCCCCTGGGGCCAATTCAAGCATCTGAGCTCTGTATTAAGTAATACACATTAATTAAACTGTGTTTATCCTGATGAAAATAAATGTTGGACCTTAATATTCATCCTAAATTGGAATATATATATCTCTAAAAGGTTCTTGTGTTATGCCTTCCAATTTTGAAAGAGGTTGCATTATAAATATGACGTGAATTTAAGTGTGGATGCTTCCTTTTTGATCCCAGTTTGTAAATTGAAATTCTCACCTGGATCTATGAAGTTTGGAATTCCCTAACCTAAACCATTTTAAAGTTTGTCTTCGTTAAGATATCGTTTTGTTTATTAAATTTCACTATTAAATTTAGGAAATGGGTTAAATTGTCATCAAGTAAAAATTACGGACATCACAAAATTCTTTCCTGTGTGAATACAAAATTGGTGATTACTTACCGTGAAAGCAAGTACCATATTGCTGCGGTGGAGTTGTTGTGTCTTGCACTGGCTATCCATGGCCGGCTACACCAGTATTTATAGCGAGAGGGGGGAAACGAAAAGTGTTTCCCACACTAACCCTGACACTGAAACTAGTCTTCCCCCTCTCTCTTACGCGCACCCAGACACAACCATCCTTTCTTTCCTCTTTCACACGCGCTTTCATCCTGCGGGCAAATTACTCACTCAGTGCACATTCACCGCCTTAGCAGGTCATTATCAAAAGAAAATAACAGTCTAGACAAAAATATTTCATTCATTTCGGTGTTACATTCTCACCTTGTAGCAACTGCATTCCATTTCAACTTCCGTCCACTACTTGTGATTAGAAGACATCTGCAATCAATCTAAAGTTCTGGTGAATGTAAGTGTTACTTTTCATGATAGGCTGTCAAGTTCAAATATTTTTATAGAAGTTCATTTCGAAATACAGCCTTAAACACAAATTGATTTACTTTCTCGTTTTTAAAATTTATATTCCTTTTAAAACTAATCTGCTTCACAACTTATTTGACTAGCAAAATTTCTAGTAGATCTTCCTTTAGATATTTGTATTTTAGTGAGGAATGACGTATCGTATGACGGTGGTGATGGTGGGGGTGGTGGTGGTGATTATTGTTTTAAGAGAAAGTACAACTAGGCAACCGTCCTCTATATAACACTAATCAGAGGGAAAATATGGAAGGGGTCCGACACTTCGAAAAATGAAGATATCGGCCAAAGAAAGACAAGGGCCACGAAGGGCATGAAAATGAAAGACTCCCTAGCCCTCGCAAACCTAATAGCGTCGGGGTCGGAAAAGAACAAGAGTTGACCAAGGGAGGTCGGACAGGATAGATGAAAGTGAGGAGCCTGGCACAAGTAAGTGGAAGCAATGCCAGGACTCAGCTTAGGGCCTCGTGGTCGCCAACCCACGCTTCAAAGTTCAGAGCCCCTGAGGTGGTGGTGGTGGTGATTATTGTTTTAAGAGGAAGTACAACTAGGCAACCATCCTCTATATAACACTAATCAGAGTGAAAATATGGAAGGGGTCCGACACTTCGAAAAATGAAGATATCGGCCAAAGGAAGACAAGGGCCACGAAGGGCGTGAAAATGAAAGACTCCCTAGCCCTCGCAAACCTAATAGCGTCGGGGTCGGAAAAGAACAAGAGTTGACCAAGAGAGGTCGGATAGGATAGATGAAAGTGAGGAGCCTGACACAAGTAAGTGGAAGCAATGCCAGGACTCGACTAAGGGCCCCGTGGTCGCCAACCCACGCTCCAAAGTTCAGAGCCCCTGGGGCCTCTTTTAGTCGCCTCTTACGACAGGCAGAGGATACCGTGGGTGTTATTCTACCACCCCCACCCACAGGGGGAAGAGCCCCTGAGGCCAGTCGCCTGTTACGACAGGCAGGGGATACCGTGTGTTATTCTATCGCCCCAACACAAAGGGGGTGGTGGTGGTGGTGGTGATTATTGTTTTAAGAGGAAGTACAATTGGGCAACCATACTCTATATAACACTAATAGGAGATAAAAAATTGAAGGGGTCCGACACTACGAAAAATGAAGTGGTGGTGATTATTGTTTTAAGAGGAAGTGGTGGTGATTGGTGATATTTGTTTTAAGAGGAAGTACAACTAGGCAACCATCCTCTATATAACGCTAATCAGAGAGAAAAATGGAAGGTGGTGGTGGTGATTATTGTTTTAAGAGGAAGTACAACTAGGCAACCATCCTCTATATAACACTAATCAGAGGGAAAAAAGAAGGGATCCGAACTTCGAAAAATGAAGATTTCGGTCAAAGAAAGACAAGGGCCACGAAGGGCGTGAAAATGAAAGACTCCCTAGCCCTCGCAAACCTAATAGCGTCGGGGTCGGAAAAGAACAAGAGTTGACCAAGGGAGGTCGGATAGGAGGTGGTGGTGGTGATTATTGTTTTAAGAGGAAGTACAACTAGGCAACCATCCTCTATATAACACTAATCACAGGGAAAATATGGAAGGGGTCCGACACTTCGAAAAATGAAGATACCGGCCAGAGGAAGACAAGGGCCACGAAGGGCGTGAAAATGAAAGACTCCCTAGCCCTCGCAAACCTAATAGCGTCGGGGTCGGAAAAGAACAAGAGTTGACCAAGGAAGGTCCTATAGGATAGATGAAAGCGAGGAGCCTGGCACAAGTAAGTGGAAGCAATACCAGGACTCAGCTGAGGGCCCCGTGGTCGCCAATCCACGCTCCAAAGTTCAGACACCCTGGGGCCCCTATTAGTCGCCTCTTACGACAGGCAGGGGATATCGTGGGTGTTATTCTACCGCCCCCACCCACAGGGGGAAAGGTCGGATAGAATAGATGAAAGTGAGGAGTGGTGGTGGTGGTGGTGATTATTGTTTTAAGAGGAAGTACAACTAGGCAATCATCCTCTATATAACATTAATCAGAGAGAAAAATGGAAGGGATCCAGCACTTCGAAAAATGAAGATATCGGCCAAAGAAAGACAAGGGCCACGAAGGGCGTGAAAATGAAAGACTCCCTAGCCCTCGCAAACCTAATAGCGTCGGGGTCGGAAAAGAACAAGAGTTGACCAAGAGAGGTCGGATAGGATAGATGAAAGTGAGGAGCCTGGCACTAGTAAGTGGAAGCAATGCCAGGACTCAGCTAAGGGCCCCGTGGTCGCCAACCAACGCTCCAAAGTTTAGAGCCCCTGGAGCCCCTTTAAGTCGCCTCTTACGACAGGCAGGGGATACCGTGGGTGTTATTCTACCGCCCCCACCCACAGGGGGACGAAAAATGAAGGTCTCGACCAAAGAAAGACAAGGGCGTGAAAATGAAAGACTCCCTAGGCCACGCAAGCCTAATAGCGTCGGGGTCAGAAGAGAACAAGAGTGACCAAGAGAGGTCGGATATGATAGATGAAAGTGAGGAGCCAGGCACAAGGAAGTGGAAGCAATGTTGGTGGTGGTGATTATTGTTTTAAGAGGAAGTACAACTAGGCAACCATCCTCTATATAACACTAATCAAAGAGAAAAATGGAAGGGGTCCGACACTTCGAAAAATGAAGGTATCGGCCAAAGGAAGACAAGGGCCACGAAGGGCGTGAAAATGAAAGACTCCCTAGCCCTCGCAAACTAATAGCGTCGGGGTCGGAAAAGAACAAGAGTTGACCAAGGGAGGTCAGATAGGATAGTTGAAAGTGAGGAGCCTGGCACAAGTAAGTGGAAGTAATGCCAGGACTCAGCTAAGGGCCCCGTGGTCGCCAACCCACGCTCCAAAGTTCAGAGCCCCTGGGGCCCCTTTTAGTCGCCTCTTACGGCAGGCAGGGTATACCGTGGGTGTTATTCTACCGCCCCCACCCACAGGGGGTAGGATAGGATAGATGGAAGTTATGAACCTGCCACAAGTAAATGAAAGCAAAGCCAGGAGTCTGCTAAGGGCCCCGTGCTCACCAGTGCACGCTCCCATCTTGAGAGTCCTTGGGCCCCATTTAGTCACTTCTTTCATCGGGTATCGTGGATATTATTATATAGCCATTATCCACATGGGGAAAATAAAAGTATCTGTATGGCCGCATCCATGAACAGAGGTAACAAGGTAGATATTTTCTTATATTCTCCGAAAGTACTAGAAAGTGAATAAGATGGATGAGTTAGCTGAGAGGCTGCTTTGAGAGAACACTTGGCAAGACCTTCTGCTCCACGCGGGCTGGTCGAGTATACTTCACAGCGTGACAACTGATAAATGGAAGATTTCTCTACAAGTACTCCTGTTGTCTGTGGGAGAGAAATGCATGTTGTAACTGCCGCGTGACATGGCCGGTGAACTCGCCGTTATGATTCATGTTTGGCTTTTTATAACTGGTCTAGGTTTGAAAAGGAAATTTTCAAAGGATTCCGTTTCAAATTTCAGAGCACCTTCGTGTCTACGGATTTGTTTCTTCCTTCTACCGTCTACCACTGCGCTCCTTCAGTAGTTGAGGTCAGTTATTATTAGTTGCCAATAAGCAGTGGTGGTGGTGATTATTGTTTAGAGAGGTGGTGGTGGTGGTGATAATTGTTTTAAGAGGAAGTACAACAAGGCAACCATCCTCTATATAACACTAATCAGAGGGAAAATCGAAGAGATCCGACAGGTGGTGGTGGTGGTGGTGGTGATTATTGTTTTAAGAGGAAGTACAACTAGGCAACCATCCTCTATATAACACTAATCAGAGAGAAAATCGAAGAGATCCGACAGGTGGTGGTGGTGGTGATTATTGTTTTAAGAGGAAGTACAACTAGGCAACCATCCTCCATATAACACTAATCAGAGGGAAAAATTGAAGGGATCCGATACTTCGAAAAATGAAGATATCGGTCAAAGAAAGACAAGGGCCACGAAGGGCGTGAAAATGAAAGACTCCCTAGCCCTCGCAAACCTAATAGCGTCGGGGTCGGAAATGAACAAGTGTTGACCAAGGTAGGACAGATAGGATAGATGAAAGTGAGGAGCCTAGCACAAGTAAGTGGAAGCAATGCCAAGACACAGCTAAGAGCCCCGTGGGCGCCAATCCACGCTCCAAAGTTCAGAGCTCCTGGGGCCCCTTTTAGTTGCCTCTTACGACAGGCAGGGGATACCGTGGGTGTTATTCTACCGCCCCCACCCACAGGGGGAGGGGGTACAGACAGGGGATACCGTGGGTGTTATTCTACCGCCTCCACCCACAGGGGTGGTGGTGGTGATTATTGTTTTAAGAGGAAGTACAACTAGGCAACCATCCTCTATATAACACTAATCAGAGGGAAAAATGGAAGGGATCCGACACTTCGAAAAATGAAGATATCGGTCAAAGAAAGACAAGGGCCACGAAGGGCGTGAAAATGAAAGACTCCCTAGCCCTCGCAAACCTAATAGCGTCGGGGTCGGAAATGAACAAGTGTTGACCAAGGTAGGACAGATAGGATAGATGAAAGTGAGGAGCCTGGCACAAGTAAGTGGAAGCAATGCCAGGACTCAGCTGAGGGCCCCGTGGTCGCCAACCCACGCTCCAAAGTTCAGAGCCCATGGGACCCCTTTTAGTCGCCTCTTACGACAGGCAGGGGATACCGTGAGTGTTATTCTACCGCCCCCACCCACAGGGGGACCACCCACAGGGGGAGGTGGTGGTGGTGATTATTGTTTTAAGAGGAAGTACAACTAGGCAACCATCCTCCATATAACACTAATCGGACGGAAAATATGGAAGGGGTCCGACACTTCGAAAAATGAAGATATCGGCCAAAGGAAGACAAGGGCCACGAAGGGCGTGAAGATGAAAGATGGTGGTGGTGGTGGTGGTGATTATTGTTTTAAGAGGAAGTACAACTAGGCAACCATCCTCTATATAACACTAATCAGAGGGAAAATGGAAGGGATCCGACACTTCGAAAAATGAAGATATCGGTCAAAGAAAGACAAGGGCCACGAAGGGCGTGAAAATGAAAGACTCCCTAGCCCTCGCAAACGTAATAGCGTCGGGGTCGGAAAAGAACAAGAGTTGACCAAGGGAGGCCGGATAGGATAGATGAAAGTGAGGAGTCTGGCACATGTAAGTGGAAGCAATGCCAGGACTCAGCTGAGGGCCCCGTGGTCGCCAACCCACGCTCCAAAGTTCAGAGCCCCTGGGGCCCCTTTTAGTCGCCTCTTACGACAGGCAGGGGATACCGTGGGTGTTATTCTAGCGCCCCCACCCACAGGGGGAGGGGGTACAGACAGGGGATACCGTGGGTGTTATTCTATCGCCCCCACCCACAGGGGGATAACGGACGTCATCGTTCTTCCTGAACTCCCCTACTCCTCCTGCTTTATGGGCCCTAATGTTGTCTCTCTTTATCCTTCCTCATTCTAGCTTGGCGAGTTCCCGCTTCGAGGTGTTTTTTCTGATGTTCACCGTTTCTGACGCGTATTTAACCTTAAATGTTCATCTTTACTCTCCGTTTTTAGCCCGGGATATTGACGTATAAAACTGTGGTCTGGACTTGAAGATTTGTTACAACACATGCAGTGGCCTTAATTTAAAGAAACGGATATAGAGGGACTTGGAAAAAGTACCATTAACATTTGGTACAAAGGAAATGGAACGAGAGAAATGTGACTGGGAGAGGCGAGGCGAAACAGAGATATTTGCTGGTGTGAGACTAATGTTCCTACTGTCTCCACTAACGCTGTGAGAAATGCACAGTCCGTAAACAACTTCCTCCCTTCTTTCAAGTTGATAGGTTTTCAGGAACAACAGAGCTGAAATTGGACAGATATATGTGAGTAGCCTGGCACAAGTAAGTGGAAGCAATGCCAGGACACAGCTGAGGGGCCCGTGGTCGCCAAACCACGCTCCGAAGTTCAGATGGTGGTGGTGGTGATTATTGTTTTAAGGGGAAGTACAACTGGGCAACCATCCTCTATATAACACTAATCAGAAGGAAAAATGGAAGGGATCAGACACTTCGAAAAATGAAGATATCTGCCAAAGGAAGACAAGGGCCACGAAGGGCGTGAAAATGAAAGACTCCCTAGCCCTCGCAAACCTAATAGCGTCGGGGTCGGAAAAGAACAAGTGTTGACCAAGAGAGGTCAGATAGGATAGGTGAAAGTGAGGAGCCTGGCACAAGTGGAAGCAATGCCAGGACTCAGCTGAGGGCCCCGTGGTCGCCAAACCACGCTCCAAAGTTCATAGCCTCTGAGGTGGTGGTGGTGATTATTGTTTTAAGAGGAAGTACAACTAGGCAACCATCCTCTATATAACACTAATCAGAGGGAAAAAATGGAAGGGATCCGATACTTCGAAAAATGAAGATATCGGCCAGAGGAAGACAAGGGCCACGAAGGGCATGAAAATGAAAGACTCCCTAGCCCTCGCAAACCTAATAGCGTCGGGGTCGGAAAAGAACAAGAGTTGACCAAGAGAGGTCGGACAGGATAGATGAAAGTTAGGAGCCTGGCACAAGTAAGTGGAAGCAATGCCAAGACTCAGCTAAGGGCCCCGTGGTCGCCAACCCACGCTCTAAAGTTCAGAGCCCCTGGGGCCCCTTTTAGTCGCCTCTTACGACAGGCAGGGGATACCGTGGGTGTTATTCTACCGCCCCCACCCACAGGGGGAGGGTAAGATTCTGAGAGGTGGTGGTGGTGGTGATTACTGTTTTAAGAGGAAGTACAACTAGGCAACCATCCTCTATATAACACTAATCAGAGAGAAAAATGGAAGGGAACCGACACTTCGACAAATGTAGATATCGGCCAAAAGAAGAGAAGGGCCACGAAGGGCGTGAAAATGAAAGACTCCCTAGCCCTCGCAAACCTAATAGCGTCGGGGTCGGAAAAGAACAAGAGTTGACCGAGGTGGTGGTGGTGGTGATTATTGTTTTAAGAGGAAGTACAACTAGGCAACCATCCTCTCTATAACACTAATCAGAGGGAAGAATGGAAGGGGTCCGACACTTCGAAAAATGAAGATATCGGCCAAAGGAAGGCAAGGGCCACGAAGGGCGTGAAAATGAGACTCCCTAGCCCTCGCAAACCTAATAGCGTCGGGGTCGGAAAAGAACAAGAGTTGACCAAGGTAGGTCGGATAGGATAGATGAAAGTGAGGAGCCTGGCACAAGTAAGTGGAAGCAATGCCAGTACTCAGCTATGGGCCCCGTGGTCGCCAACCCACGCTCCAAAGTTCATAGCCGCTGGGCTCCCTTTTAGTTGCCTCTTACGACAAGTGGTCGTGGTGATTATTGTTTTAAGAGGAAGTACAACTAGGCAACCATCCTCTGCATAACACTAATCAGAGGGAAAAACGGAAGTGATCCGACACTTCGAAAAATGAAGATATCGGCCAAAGGAAGGCAAGGGCCACGAAGGGCGTGAAAATGAAAGACTCCCTAGCCCTCGCAAACCTAATAGCGTCGGGGTCGGAAAAGAACAAGAGTTGACCAAGGTAGGTCGGATAGGATAGATGAAAGTGAGGAGCCTGGCACAAGTAAGTGGAAGCAATGCCAGGACTCAGCTAAGGGCCCCGTGGTTGTCAACCCACGCTCCAAAGTTCAGAGCCCCTGAGGTGGTGGTGGTGATTATTGATTTTAGAGGAAGTACAACTGGGCAACCATCCTCTATATAACACTAATCAGAGGGAAAAAATGGAAGGGGTCCGACACTTCGAAAAATGAAGATATCGGCCAAAGGAAGACAAGGGCCACGAAGGGCGTGAAAATGAAATACTCCCTAGCCCTCGCAACCTAATAGCGTCAGGTGGTGGTGGTGATTATTGTTTTAAGAGGAAGTACAACTAGGCAACCATCCTCTATCTAACACTAATCAGAGGGAAAATTGGAAGGGATCCGACACTTCGAAAAATGAAGATGTCGGCCAAAGGAAGAGAAGGGCCACGAAGGGCGTGAAAATGAAAGACTCCCTAGCCCTCGCAAACCTAATAGCGTCATGGTCGGAAAAGAACAAGAGTTGACCAAGAGAGGTCGGATAGGATAGATGAAAGTGAGGAGCCTGGCACAAGTAAGTGGAAGCAATGCCAGGACTCAGCTGAGGGCCCCGTGGTCGCCAACCCACGCTCCAAAGTTCAGAGCCCCTGGGGCCCCTTTTAGTCGCCTCTGACGACAGGCAGGGGATACCGTGGGTGTTATTCTACCGCCCCCACCCACAAGGGGTGGAAGCATTGGGGTGGGGGCTGGAACCAATGGCAGTTCTTCAGCTAAGGGCTCCGTGGTCGGCAACCTACGCTCCAAAGTACGTAGCCCCTCCGGTCGCTGGTAGTCAACTCTCCCGACAGACAGGAGACACCGTGGGTGATACTGTACCGGCCCCAACCAATAGAACAAGAGTTTACCAAGGGAATACGGTAATAAATTGTGATAGTCTACGGTGATGTCCGCGTTAGAAACTCCTTCACTTTATAATCAGGTCAAGGACGTTTCTACCATCGACAGATGCATTCAATGGCTAATTTATGTTATACTTGCGTACGTTGGCTAAAATCCAAGTTCCATTCTTCAGCAGGTTCAACAAGTCAGTGGTCCTGCAGCGGAACGTAGATTTCTATCTCCATCTCTCCGGTCTGAAGATATTGTTAACAAGTGTGGAATGTGTTACGATCTAGATAGAAAAATTAATTCCTTTCTCTTTGAGATGACCGCATTGGGGTGATTTCAGTTTTGACACGAGATGCATCTCGGCAGCCATTCTGCATTAATGCTAACCAGTGGGAAAATTGGAAGAGTTCCGACATGTTGAAAAATGAAGGTATCGGTAAAACAAAGGGAGTGGTGGTGTTTATTATTATCATTTATAGAGGAAGTACAACTAGACCATGAAGGCCGTGTAAGTTACTGACAAAAACCCCATTGTAGGGGGTCACAGGTGGTGGTGGTGGTGATCATTGTTTTAAGAGGAAGTACAACTAGGCAACCATCCTCTATGTAACATTAATCAGAGGGAAAATATGGAAGGGGTCCGACACTTCGAAAAATGAAGATATCAGCCAAAGGAAGACAAGGGCCACGAAGGGCGTGAAAATGAAAGACTCCCTAGCCCTCGCAAACCTAATAGCGTTGGGGTCGGAAAAGAACAAAAGTTGACCAAGAGAGGTCGGATAAGATAGATGAAAGTGAGGAGCCTAGCACAAGTAAGTGGAGGCAATGCCAGGACTCAGCTGAAGGCCCCGTGGTCGCCAACCCACGCTCCAAAGTTCAGAGCCCCTGGGGCCCCTTTTAGTCGCCTCTTACGACAGGCAGGGGATACCGTGGGTGTTATTCTACCGCCCCCACCCACAGGGGATGTAGGGGGTCACAGCTTGATTCGTGAACTAGAATCAATTTATAGGAATGCAGCCCTATTTGCTATTTGTGATTTTCAGAAAAAAGTAATGTTAGGAAAATTTTGCAAAGTTTGGGCTGGAAGAATTGGATGCAATGAGACGAGCTGCTGGACTAAGCGGTATGTTCCGAGCTGTCTGCGGAGAGTGGTGGTGGTGGTGGTGATTATTGTTTTAAGACGAAGTACAACTGGGCAACCGTCCTCTATATAGGCCTAACACTAATCAGAGAGAAAAAATGGAAGGGGTCCGACACTTCGAAAAATGAAGGTAGCGGCCAAAGGAAGTCAAGGGCCACGAAGGGCGTGAAAATGAAAGACTGCCTAGCCCTCGCAAACCTAATAGCGTCGGGGTCGGAAAAGAACAAGTGTTGACCAAGAGAGGTCAGATAGGATAGAGGAAAGTAAGGAGCCTGGCAGAAGTAAGTGGAAGCAATGCCAGGACTCAGCTAAAGGCCCCGTGGTAGCAAACGCAAGCTCCAAAGTTGAGAACCCCTGGGGCCCCTCAGTCGCCTCTTACGGCAAGCAGGGGATATCGTGCGTGTTGTACTATAGCTCCCACCGGTATGGGATTTTGTATTGTGTTATGATATAAACAAAATAAGTGAAGTTTGAAGAAAAGAAATTTGGTACGCCTGAAATAACTTCAGGGACAATAAGTGGAGACAGCGACACTCTTGAACACGTCGTCGTGAAACACCAAATAATATGTTGAACTGAGAGAATAGTACAGCGTATTGACACAGTACGTCACCAGCATTCGTTCCCTTCACTCAGATTTGGCGCAATCCACTCGGACAGACGAGCGTCCATCACGTGTTTGCTTTCGAGATAGGTACCTACGGGAAGTTGTTTCCACTGACTGTTTCAAGTACCGCACCATTAGAGGGAAACGTTCAGCCGTATCACCGAGTCATTCTTTGCTTTCGCTGTGTCTGCCGAGTATTTCCTGTAGAAAGTGGTGACACAGCACAACATATGGCTTAGTCCTGGCTCTTTATGTGGAATGTCATTCAATTGATGCAATGCTTTATTACGTCTTTGTTCGGCAACGAAGCCTTCTTCTGTGTGAACGGTTGTGGGTTGTGGTAGGGGTGAGTTCTGTTTAAAAAAAATACAGACAGGTAACCATCATCTCCGACCAAATTAAGGGGAAACAATAATTTAAGAAAGCAATATCAACAGGAGAATAAGGAAATTACAAAATTATTTCATTAAGCAGAAATGGAAATATTATTATTATGGTGGTGGTGATGGTGATTATTGTTTCAAGAGGAGGTACAACTTGGCAACCATCCTCTGTATAACACTAATCTGCGAGGTGCTGGTGGTGACGATTATTGTTTTAAGAGGAAGTACAACTGGGCAACCATACTCTATATAACACTATTTTGAAGGAAAAATGGAAGGGGTCCGACACTTCGAAAAATGAAGATATCGGCCAAAGGAAGACAAGGGCCACGAAGGGCGTGAAAATGAAAGACTCCCTAGGCCTCCATACGTAATACCGTTGGGGTGGTGGTGGTGGTGGTGATTATTGTTTTAAGAGGAAGTACAACTGGGCAACCATACTCTATATAACACTAATTTGAAGGAAAAACGGAAGGGTGGTGGTGGTGATTATTGTTTTAAGAGGAAGTACAACTGGGCAACCATCCTCTATATAACACTAATCAGAGAGAAAAAATGGAAGGGTCCGACACTTCGAAAAATGAAGGTATCGGCCAAAGGAAGACAAGGGCCACGAAGGGCGTCAAAATGAAAGACTCCCTAGCCCTCGGGAACCTAATAGCGTCGAGGTGGTGGTGGTGGTGGTGGTGGTGGTGGTGATTTAGTGTTTTAAGAGGAAGTACAACTAGGCAACCATCCTCTATATAACACTAATCAGAGTGAAAAAACGGAAGGGGTCCGACACTTCGAAAAATGAAGGTATCGACCAAAGGAAGACAAGGGCCACGAAGGGCGTGAAAATGAAAGACTCCCTAGCCCTCGCAAACCTAATAGCGTCGGGGTCGGAAAAAAAAAAAAACAAGAGTTGACCAAGGGAGGTCGGACAGGATAGATTAAAGTGAGGAGCCTGGCACAAGCAAGTGGAAGCAATGCCAGGACTCAGCTGAAGGCCCCGTGGTCGCCAACCCACGCTCCAAAGTTCAGAGCCCCTGGGGCCCCTTTTAGTCGCCTCTTACGACAGGCAGGGGATACCGTGGGTGTTATTCTAGCGCCCCCACCCACAGGGGGAGAAGGGGTCCGACTCTTCGAAAAATGAAGGTATCGGCCAAAGGAAGACAAGGGCCACGAAGGGCGTGAAAATGAAAGGCTCCCTAGCCCTCGCAAACCTAATAGCGTCGGGGTCGGAAAAGAACAAGAGTTGACCAAGAGAGGTCGGATATGATAGATGAAAGTGAGGAGCCTGTCACAAGTAAGTGGAAGCAATGCCAGGACTCGGCTAAGGGCTCCGTGGTCGCCAACCCACGCTCCAAAGTTCAGAGCCCCTGGGGCCCCTTTTAGTCGCCTCTTACGACAGGCAGGCGATGCCGTGGGTGTTATTCTCCCGCCCCCACCCACAGGGGGAACAGAGCCGTGGGGCCCCTTTTAGTCGCCTCTTACGACAGGCAGGGATTAACCGTTGGGGTCGGAAAAGAACAGGACTTGACCACGAGAGGTCGGATTGGATAGATGAAAGTGAGGAGCCTGGCACAAGGAAGCGGAAGAAATGCCAGGACTCAGCTAAGGGCCCCGTGGTCGCCAACCCGCTCCAAAGTTCAGAGCCCGTAGGGCAGTTGTTAGCGAGTGGTGGTGGTGGTGGTGGTCATTATTGTTTTAAGAGGAGGTACAACTAGGCAACCATCCTCTATATAACACTAATCAGAGGGAAAAAATGGAAGGGACCGACACTTCGAAAAATGAAGATATCGGCCAAAGGAAGACAAGGGCCACGAAGGGCGTGAAAATGAAAGACTGCCTAGCCCTCGCAAACCTAATAGCGTCGGGGTCGGAAAAGAACAAGACTTGACCACGAGAGGTCGGATTGGATAGATGAAAGTGAGGAGCCTGACACAAGTAAGTGGAAGCAATGCCAGGACTCAGCTGAGGGCCCCGTCGTTGCCAACCCACGCTCCAAAGTTCAGAGCCCCTGAGGCCCCTTTTAGTCGCCTCTTACGACAGGCAGGGGATACCGTGGGTGTTATTCTACCGCCCCCACCCACAGGGTGAAGTTGTTAGCGACCCCCTCCAGATACAGGGCGCCCTCTGGAATATATCGCCTTGCCTTCGGTACTACTCCTAGGCTCTGCCGAAGTTCGACTTCATATTTTCGGAGTACTCGTGGGACCAAAAACCTAACCTCTCTCTTCTCTTCCTTTTCAAAGGGTGGCACCCTTCAAAAAAGAGCGTCCATGATAGGTAAAAAACGTAAGCGGTATACACAGGGTGAGGACACTGAGGCACCTTTTAGTCGCCTCTTACGACAGACGGAGAATACCGAGCGTGTTACTCTACCGTCCGCACCCACTCCGGAAACACCAGCAAGGACAATCCATGTTTACAAATTAAAAGCTCCTGGATCACCCATTAGTCACCTATTACGTCAGACAGGAAATACCGTTTGTGTATTCTGCTAACCCGAATCAATCAGGGATTTGCAGACAAACAAGTGAGCTCTGGGGTATAATTATTACCATTTATTAATTATGAGATATACAGAATGGGACGTTGACCTTGAAGTTAGGCTCCTTAAAACAACAATCAGCACCGTCAACATTATCTGCAGAATTAATAGAAATCGAACAAGTAATAGTGTAATGTATTTTATCATTGATTACATGAAAATATGCTGCTTGTAGGTAATATTATGATATTAATATATATATATTTCAGTTTAATGATTAAATTTAACGTACTTCGATCATAATGTTTCGAGTTAAGTTTCTTAATATTAATAAGCCCCTTAAACTTTTTCCTATAATACTCGAATATTCGTATACTCCAGCCTTGTTCCTATATTCTCTTTTTGAACATGATTAGGCAGTTTGATTTGCAACTTTCACACTGCTACATTTAATGTTTCCTCTCCATACTCGTCACCAGCAATTGTCGGTACTTACAATCACACAGCATTCCTTGTTCCGTGGTGGTGATTGTGGTGATTATTGTTTTAAGAGGAAGTACAACTAGGCAACCATCCCCTATATAACACTAATCCGAGAGAAAAAATGGAAGGGGTCCGACACTTCGAAAAATGAAGGTATCGGCCAAAGGAAGACAAGGGCCAGGTGGTGGTGGTGATTATTGTTTTAAGAGGAAGTACAACTAGGCAATAACTACGCAACCATCCTCTATATAACACTAAGCGGTGGTGGTGGTGATTATTGTTTTGAGACGAAGTACAACTGGGCAACCATCCTCTATATAACACTAATCAGAGGGAAAAATGGAAGGGATCCGACACTTCGAAAAATGAAGGCATCGGCCAAAGGAAGACAAGGGCCACGAAGGGCGTGAAAATGAAAGACTCCCTAGCCCTCGCAAACCTAATAGCGTCGGGGTCGGAAAGAACAAGAGATGACCAAGGGAGGTCGGATAGGATAGATGAAAGTGAGGAGCCTGACACAAGTAAGTGGAAGCAATGCCAGGACTCAGCTAAGGGCCCCGTGGTCGCCGACCCACGCTCTAAAGTTCAGAGCCCCTGAGGTGGTGGTGGTGGTGATTATTGTTTTAAGAGGAAGTACAACTAGGCAACCATCCTCTATATAACACTAATCAGAGGAAAAAAGGGAAGGGATCCGACACTTCGAAAAATGAAGATATCGGTCAAAGAAAGACAAGGGCCACGAAGGGCGTGAAAATGAAAAACTCCCTAGCCCTCGCAAACCTAATAGCGTCGGGGTCGGAAAAGAACAAGAGTTGACCAAGCGAGGTCGGATAGGATAGATGAAAGTGAGGAGCCTGGCACAAGTAAGTGGAAGCAATGCCAGGACTCAGCTGAGGGCCTCGTGGTCGCCAACCCACGCTCCAAACTTCAGAGCCCCTGAGGTGGTTGGTTGGTTGGTGATTATTGTTTTAAGAGGAAGTACAACTAGGCAACCATCCTCTAATTAACACTAATCAGAGAGAAAAAATGGAAGGGGTCCGACACTTCGAAAAATGAAGGTACCGGCCAAAGGAAGACAAGGGCCACGAAGGGCGTGAAAATGAAAGACTCCCTAGCCCTCGCAAACCTAATAGCGTCGGGGTCGGAAAAGAACAAGAGTTGACCAAGGGAGGTCGGATAGGATAGATGAAAGTGAGGAGCCTGGCTCAAGTAAGTGGAAGCAATGCCAGGACTCAGCTGGGGGCCCCGTGGTCGCCAACCCACGCTCCAAAGTTCAGAGCCCCTGGGGCCAGCCCCTGAGGCCCCTTTTAGTCGCCTCTTACGACAGGCAGGGGATACCGTGGGTGTTATTCTACCGCCCCCACCCACAGGGGGTTCAGAGCCCCTGAGGCCCCTCTTAGTCGCCTCTTACGACAGGCAGGGGATACCGTGGGTGTTATTCTACCTCCCCCACCCACAGGGAGGTATATAACACTAATCAGAGGAAAAAATGGAAGGGATCCGACACTTCGAAAAATGTACATCTCGACCAAAGGAAGACAAGGGCCACAAAGGGCGTGAAAGATAAAGTCCCCCTAGCTCTCGCAAACCAAAGAGCGTCGGAGTCGAAATAAAACAAGAGTTGACCAAGGAAGGTCGGATAGGAGAGTTGGAAGTGAGGAGCCTGGCACAAGTTAGTGGAAGTAATGCGAGGACTCAGCTAAGGGCTCCGTGGTTGTCAACCCACGTTCCATAGTTCAGAAACCCTGGGGCCCTTTTATTCGCCTCTTATGACAGGCAGGGAATTTCGTGGGTGTTATTATAAAGACCCCACCCACAAGGGGGCCCTCCTCAAGAATGCCCACTTGAGAATTTTCCAGTAATAATAATAATAATAATAATAATAATAATAATAATAATAATAATAATAGTAATAATACCATGTGTTCGTGGCACGAAGCCAACGAGAGTGCATTTCACTTCGTTGCGAGTTCGGTCTACGTGCATCTTCTTCATCGACCTACATCTGGGCTCAATTATCTGCGACTGATGGATCAAGATTGCAGGATACACATTCCGATAGCTGTAAAAGTACAGATTTCTTGGCAGTGACATTCCTTAACACTGATTGTTTCGCACGACTGGTGTTCAGACATCGAGAAAATCTTAGATGGTGGTGATTATTGTTTTAAGATGAAGTACAACTAGCAACCATCCTCTATATAACACTAATCAGAGGGAAAAATGGAAGGTGGTGGTGGTGGTGGTGATTATTGTTTTAAGAGGAAGTACAAATAGGCAACCTTCCTCTATATAACAGTAATCAGAGGGAAAAATGGAAGGGATCCGACACTTCGAAAAATGAATGTATCGGCCAAAGGAAGACAAGGGCCACGAAGGGCGTGAAAATGAAAGACTCCCTAGGCCTCCATACGTAATACCGTCGGGGTCTGAAAAGAACAAGAGTTGACCAAGGGAGGTCGGATAGGATAGATGAAAGTGAGGAGCCTGGCACAAGCAAGTGGAAGCAATGCCAGGACTCAGCTAAGGGCCCCGTGGTCGCCAACCCACGCTCCAAAGTTCAGAGCCCCTGGGGCCCCTTTTAGTCGCCTCTTACGACAGGCAGGGGATACCGTGGGTGTTATTCTACCCCCCCCACCCACAGGGGGAGAAAAAAAATGGAAGGTATCCGACACTTCAAAATATGAAGATATCGGTCAAAGAATGATAAGGGTCACGAAGGGCGTGAAAATTATGGACTCCCTAGCCCTCGCAAACATAATAGCGTCGGGGTCGGAAAAGAACAAGAGTTGACCAAGGGAGGTCGGATAGAATAGAAGAAAGTGAGGAGCCTGGCACAAGTAAGTGGAAGCAATGCTAGGACTCAGCTGAGGGCCCCGTGGTCGCCAACCCACGCTCCAAAATTCAGAGCCCCTGAGGCCCCTTTTAGTCGCCTCTTACGACAGGCAGGGGATACCGTGGGTGTTACTGTACTTCTCCCATCCACAGGGGGGTCAGTTCTGCGACTCCCTGCACGAAGACACGAGCATGACAGGTATTCACTACATTGGTATCTAGTAATAATTTGACTAGTACAGATCGTGTATTCATTCTATTTATAGAGCACTGTCTGTCTGTTAGGTCTTCAGCCCAGAGGCTGGTTGGATCCTCAAATAGCACCAGCAAAGGCTATGCAGTTATAGGGAAACAGCAAAAAATCAATGGCAGAGCCCAAATAAGGCGCACTAAGCAAGATGAGGAGTGAGATAGTTTGCCATTGCTTTCCTCACTGGGCCAGAATGTACAACTGCAGCACGACTGACCCTATGAGCAACACCTTCCCTAACACTGAGACACTGTTTGTGTTCCGAAAGTCATTATGCAGCCTTACAAATACCCCCAGCAACTTGCATATTGTCACAGCCATGGATGAGACTGGGACCTCAGTGGAAGCTACACTTTGCTCTGGCCTGTACCAAGAGACAAATACAAAAGTACTGCATTGGTCAAGAAATGGCAACAGGCGGAGAGCACATATTTACATAGCTCCAATTCTTGTATATTACACATAGCTATATATTTTCCTATAATACGTTGTATAGAATACATTAATTTTTAGATTTAGTATATTCTTCATTAGCTGAAGTACGTATATCGGGATAAAACCTTGGTGATGGTGGTGGTGATTATTTTTAAAGAGCACGTGGTCGTGTTTGTGATTATTGTTTCAAGAGAGGTGATGGTGGTGATTATTGTTTTAAGAGGAAGTACAACTAGGCAATCATCCTCTATATAACACTAATCAGAGGAAAAAAATGGAAGGGATACGACACTTCGAGAAATGAAGATATCGACCAAAGAAACACAAGGGCCACGAAGGGCGTGAAAGTGAAAGACTACCTAGCCCTCGCAAACCTAATAGCGTCGGGGTAGGAAAAGAACAAGAGTTGACCAAGGGAGGTCGTATAGAATAGGTTAAGTTGAGGAGCCTGGCACAAGTAAGTCGATGCAATGCGTGGACTCAGCTAAGAGCCCCGTGTTCGCCACCCTCACTCCATAGTTCGGAGCCTCTGGGGCCCTCTTACGCCTCTTACGACAGGCAGGGTACACCGTGGGTATTATTCTACTGTCCCCACCCACGGGGGGGGGGGGGGTGATCAATGCTCAGTTTCATATAGTGGAAGGAAGATTCTGCCAGACATCTTGAGGAAATGCACCGACGGTAATATTCGTGGTATATTTCGCAGGGCAGCAATGTGAGAGTGGCCGGTTTGAGCCAAGAAAGAGGAGTTGGAGAAACTCACCGTTTATGTTTCGATAATTTGGAGACAACCTAGGGTCCATGAGATGGACTGAGAACCTTTTATTTCAGTGCAGGACGGAATTTCGTGAAGCAGGACGAGACCCAGTGGCATTTTGAAGAAACTGTCTGTAGAAGTTCAGCGGATGCAGCATGGCGGTCTGTGATACTTTCAAAGTGAGGTTGAGATTCTTGAACCGATATTCAGTAACCAAGGAAGTGCCTTCGTTTCTACGAAATAGGCCTACTCACTTCTTCGGATTTATTAAATCTCCATGTGGAAGCAAAATGTATTGATTTACGGTGCTCTTTCATCATCTTGAGTTAGGCGAAGCTGATGTTATAGTCTCACAACTGGTATTCAATGAAACTCTGGTAGGTCTGAAGTGCATTTCCAACTCCAAATGCCATATACAGAATCTGGAATAAACCAGAGGGAGTTGTGACGGCTAAGTTTTGGGTAACTTATGATAGGCTCTCACAAGATCAATAATGCTAAAAATGGAACATTTTCCACGGCGTACTGATTATCTACTTGTGGCAAGCTATGGCTTAACTTTCTTCTTTCATTCCGAATCATAGCGTCCGGTTGGTGACAATCTTATGTCCACACAACACAACGCAGCATCTTTATTGCTATTGTGTTCTGAGGCGTCCATTACCACGCCGTGGTCACTAATGCGGAGTTGTAGTCGCTACACAATCACTACTCAACTCTATTGCACATCAGCACAACATGTCTTACACGGATACAGCACTCATTGTGGGATTTTACACACTTCAAACAATAAGTAATGCAATAAGAACGAATACAAAGCAAAACCTTAGTGGATAACGTAGCGATATGTCTAGTCTCTGCTTTGCTTGTGCAAGGAACTCACAACGCACAAGACGTTGCCATGGTAGTACACAAACATAGTCCAAGTAGTTGGCATGAAGCTGGTAGCCGACATTTTGGTCATCTGTGGGAGAAGTGCTGCAGCCCAGTCTCAACATAAAATTTCACAGGAAAGAATAATTAATACACAGGAATTTCCATTTGTGTAAATGATAGCACAGTCGCCGTAAGGGTTATCTGTGTAACCGCACTTATATGAAGAACAAAAGCGGTTCTTCCCAAGCCACACCTGATACGTTTGAGCCTACTCCAGACACACCCAGGTAGATTGAAGCCACCAAGTTTTACTATCATTCCACAAACAATGGAAAACATAGTGTTGATTTGTCTCCTCAGTGCCATCCCTGGAAGTCTAGAGGACCTGAACTCAGCTATTCCTGAAGCTGTGTATTGCATCAAGAGTTTGGATGTACGTATCTAATCTTTCAGTTGTGTGAAACCATTTTTGATGTATTTATTGATCTATATTATTTTCTGTTTATGTTGTATTAAATCATACGCTAAATAAATAAATAAATAAATAAATAAATAAATAAATAAATAAATAAATAAATAAATAAATGGCTCCGGGAATGAACCTGGGGGGAGTCCATGTGACTCCGGACAAAAGGGAGTGAAATGCGTCGTTGCCAGCCATCTGCAACATAACATATTGGATTCAGCAAGAGAATCCAACTTAGCCTCTTTCACCCCAACTCCAGCACGTAACCTGCACGAGGTGTCCCTGCTAAACTGAGCAACCCAATGGAGGTTGGGTAACCAATCCCAGCGGAAACTGGGTCAGTGAACCGATCAGTGCTGGGGGCTTCAGGGCTTACAACCCTGATAGTTAACAACTCGTTACCTTCGGGTGACCTAACCTAATCACTTGTGTGATAGACTGTATCAAACATGAAGTACAAATTTAATGAACATAATACCTCAGGTGGTAGACAATCCACAAGTAGGTCATCGGATTCTGGGGAACCTACACCTTCATGTGACCCAGTCGGATCTAAACGAAACTTGAAACGAAATATTACATATCTAACCACAATCAATATAAACTCCTTGATCAAGACCGGAAAGCTTAAGCATACACTTGATGTATAGTAATCGCCACGTAACGAAATACCCCAGAAAGTAAATATCGCCGCCCGATGCTCTTCTTTTCTCTTTTTTGTAATGGCTGATCACTGCTGCCAACCTGCCTGGTTACATATTAAAATCACCAGACATAACCAAACAAACTAACCTCAATGTAAACACCGATAATAAATGTTTCCCTACCCTAGTAAATGATAAAAGTTAAGATGAAATAAATCAAGATATTCATAATTAAGTCGGTTTCCACGCTCAATGAGAAATTTAGGAAATAAACACCCTTTCTCACTCAAATTAATGTTACATATATCTGTCTTTATTTTGATATGCAGTAGGCGTACTATAACCATATTCTTGAAAATAGGGGCGTGTTAAACGATGCAATTTGTTTAATAAGTCTTTGCAGTGTGATTTTCGAAAGTCCAATGACTTCCCTTTCTTTTGCGTGAACATTTCCTTCTCTCTTCAATACCGGTAACCCGTAGCCTAAGGAGAGAGATTGGGCATATTTTCAGCCTGCAGGCTGGTTATATCTTCACGGTTATCAGGAAACATATAGGAATACTAATGTGCCAAGCTACGTGAACGGAAATTAGGTCAGCTTCAAGCTCACTGCAGAATTGAATATTAGTTCTACTATCTACTTCTATCGTTTTCACATACACCGAGGTGCCAGTATTTCGTCCCGCAAGAGTTCTTTATGTACCAGTAGATCTAGACATGAGGCTGGAGTATTTGAGCACTTTCAAATACCGCCGAACTCGAATCCGCCAACCTGAGCTAGTCATACATTCTCTCCTTCACTCGCTTAAAATAATGTTAAACATTTCCTGCCTTTATTCTGATTCTGATGTATGCATTACTATAACTGCATTCTTAAAGAAAGGGGGAAGGGAATATAGATTGAATAATTCATTGCGATTTCTGCAAGTTCAAGGACTTACCACATAAGACATATGCCCTTCCTTTTAATAATAATGCTAACAGCTTTACATCCCACTAAGAACTTTTACGGTTTTCGGCATTTGGCATTTTAAACATATTTTCAGCTTACAAGTTGGTGTATCTCAAGCTTTCAACATTACGGAAACCAATGTACAGGAGCACTATGAGTCAAACAACATTACCAGATTTTTACATATATATTGGCTTAAATCACATGAAGACAGGTTGTGATGCAAGAATTGGATAGGAAAGAGGGCTAGGATTTAAGATGTAAATAAGCGTACAGACACAGCACTAGCCTGAAATGAAAATGACGGGCAAAAAAAAACTTCAGACCTGCCAACTGTGGGGTTCGAATACATCACCATCTCCTGAAACCAAGCTAACAGCAATGTGATCAAACTGCACAGCCAGTTCACTCAGTTTCCTATGACGCGTAATAGGCCTACCACATGGGCGACCCACTTACCTGTATATGGATCTTCAATTCTTCAATTATACATGTATGCAAAAACATTATGCACCTTAGTAAGAGGTACTTCCCTAGTTGGTTCTCTGATTGGTGCACGTATAACAAATATGTTTGGGAAGAAATACTTTTATTTTATATTTATTTATATCATAAAGAAGTCATGTTGTCATAGCAAAACGAATACGCAACGAAGAAATGAATCCGAAGAGATAAGCATTATTTACTGCATTAAATATTAGTTTATTTACATGTTAAGCGATATGTAGTAGTAATAACAATAACAACAACAAACGTGTGCAATAAGGAAAAAGGAAATAAATACAAGTAAATATAAATATAATTTACAACATTTAGAGCCATTCCATGGTCACTGAATTACAAAGCAGGGGTATGAATAAACAAACATAATAAACATGAATACTAATATTTAAAAAGCAAAAAGCAAAGTCATCTCCGTACAAACCATGAAAGCCATTGGAAAGGGGGAAGGTGAAGGCTTCCACTATCCATGACGTTGGCACTTGGTGGGGTGGGGTGGAGTGGTTAGCTCAACGCATGACCGCCTTTGCCCCCAATAGTTAACTGGTACTCATTTATCATACGCAAAACATTCCTTCCAAATTACGTTAAACCTCTGTCACTCATTATTATTATTATTATTATTATTATTATTATTATTATTATTATTATTATTAATAAATTGCAAATGGGAAATACCCCGGTGGCAACGGTCACTTACAGTAATGTGATAATAAAGTTAACATAATTACCCAACTACAACAAACAAACAAACAAACAAACAAACAAACAACAAGAGTACAAGAAGCAGATATATGGAAGGAAAATATAACAAGAATTACTGCTAGTTTAATATTCTAAATCGAGCAACATCATATACAAATTCACACACAACTTAAGTATTTACAGTGCTTAACAATTTGGCTTACAATATTATAGGTTGACCTTACTACTAGCTTAACATTATAAGTGATAATAAAGTGAAGTTAAACCGTAATTACCCTACAACAACAACAACAACATTACAACAAGCAAGAAATACTACTAATTAAACTTTCTAAATCCAGTGTCATTATATACATATTCACACACAACTTAAGTATTTCCAGTACTTAACACTACAAATTACAATACTATAGATTGAACTTACTACTAGCTTAACACTACAAGTGATAATAAAGTTAAATCATACTACCCAACAACTACAACAACTCAAGTACAAAAAGGAATTCCATGGAAAAAAATATTACAAGAAATACTACTAGTCATTCTAAATCCAGCATCATGTACAGTTTCATACACAATTTAATTATTTCCAATACTTGCTACTATGGCTTACAAAACTATAGATTGAGCTTACTACTAGCTTAACGTTACAAGTGATGATAAAATAAAGTTAAAAACATTGTTAATTAACCAAGAACAACAACAATTACAAAAACATGAGTACAGCAAGCACTTCCCTGGAAAGAGAAAACCACAAGAAAAAGCCTCCCAGTTTCACAATCGAAACCAAGCAGAAAATCACAAATTCAGTGCCCGTAATTTACAACTTTTACTTTTCATTTTACACAAATGGTCTTCTTAAATGACTTGATACCAGAAGGGAATCTATCAAAGACTGCCGCAGGTAATTTATTCCAATCCCTTATGGTCCTGTTGACGAAGGAAAACTTGCCCACATCCGTATGCTGGTTTCTGGCCCTAATTTTATGCTTATGATAATTTCTCGATAAGTATGAGGGAGGTTAGATAGATAGATAGATAAAGAATGGGTGAACCCTGCCTTCGCAGGGCTCCACACGTAGGTCTGTGAAGACCCTTTGTGTCCCTTAAACGGGTTTGCCTAGTCCAGACCTAGTGCTCCTATAAAGGATACCAGTGCCCGGATGTTGGCATTCCTGATGTCTTCCAGGCTCACGAAATGTGAGCCAAGGTATCGATGTCTAGTGCTTGCAAGAGCCTCACACTGACATAACACATGCGCGGAGGTCTCCTCCTCCCTACCGCATCTTCTACACATCGCATCCTGACTGATTTTCATGATGTGTAGGTGTCTCTGTAAGGTATTGTGGCCTGTCAACAGTCCAACTACCATTCGCATTCTGGTCCTATTCAAATTTATCAGGACCTTTTTATAACTTTGGCTAGGCCCTTTGATAAGTTCACGTGCCTGCCTTGCTATAGTTAACCTCTTCCAAATGTCTTAAGTGAGACTGGTTTGTCCACTGGGATATTACCAGTTTCACGCTTCGGAGTGACACTCCCAGGAAGGGCTCTGGTCCTATAAAAGGACCTTTTGAGCCTTGTTTCGCTAGTTTGTCAGCTTCTTCATTTCCACTGATACCTGTGTGCCCAGGGACCCGTAATAGGGTAACTGAGCTAAATTCACACAGCTGATCTAACATCCTTTGGCATTCCCATACCATTTTTGATGTTGTTTTAACTGCACATAGTGCTTTTAACGCTTCCTGGCTATCGCTGCAAATAGTGATACAATGAGGGAGGTTATAACCTATTCCTAATACAACTCCAAGCAGCCCTTCCCGTATAGCTCTTATAAAGACCACACAGGCGAGCTCTAGTTCTTCTAGATTCAAGACTTTCCCAATTAATGGTATTCCTTCTATTCCCAGTTACGAAACGCATCGCTCTTCTTTGAACTTTCTCTAGGGAATTTATTAAACCAACATGCAGATCCATATTCGAGAATGGGTCTTACAACGTATTTATAAGGTTTATTTAAACCTACTAGGGTGGTGAGCACATAAATAAGAATTCAATGAAAGTATTTTCCTTCTGGACCTTCATGCCAGACAGATTTTTTTTTTTAAACAAATTTTTTTTCACTATAATATGATTTATCTATAGAGCAAAACCGCTATGCAGTGTGCGTATCATAGCAATCGAGATGGAATTGGTAATGCACTATGTATCTGTAGAGCCTATATACGACTTTTTACAATTACTTCTAAAGTGAATTTCAGCTGTGTGACAACGCTGAAAAGACTATGGACTTAGAGATTGGCATTCCTGAAGAGGGTTTTCTACACTTTCCCATTTTCACACATTGATTCAAGAGTCTGTATTGACTTGTGACAAAACCACTGTATTCTTCCGAAAACCACTGATAGGGACAGGTTTGGTTGTGATCCACCGAAAACAAATTATAATGACCGGTTAGGTAGTGATCCATCGAAAACCACTGATTGTCGCAGGGTTAGGTTAGGTTTGACAGGATTTGTAATTGAGCGACTGTTGTCATTGAAAAAACTGTCGTAACGACTGAAGGCAATAAACATAAAACTGAATCCATTGGTCTACAAAGTTTTCATTCAGTAGATACGCTAGGAACTGGCGAACCAAAACCGTACATACAAAGTTTACAGGAATCAACAAAACAGGATATTAATTCGTGGTACTCATTGTTCTTTAAAGAGAGGAAATATCCTGTCAACAATAGCTGCAGTGAACATGCTTTTTCACTATTATTGTCTGGCCCCATGGCTAAATGGTTAGCGTGCTGGCCTTTGGTCACAGGGTGTGGGTTTGATTCTCGACAGGGTGGGGAATTTGAACCACCGTTGGTTAATTTCTCTGGCACGGGGGCTGGGTGTATGTCGTCTTCATCAACATTTCACTATTATTGTGTAAAATAGAAACTTACTAGTTTTGACAAGTACAGTATGTTCAACAGCGACTCCTGAATGATGACGGGCAGGATGTCCAACCTCACTAATCTATGTTCCAGACTATTTCTACTTAAAAAATTGTATTTGTCCTTTAATGTGATTTTGCAATTTTTGCTGAATATTTATGTGGCTGAAATGAAGGTGGATAAGCTACATGGTCTCCTTTATATAGGAAGAATGTATCGTGGAAATTAACTCAATTTCGGTTTCATGTACATTACAGTTTCTCTAAGATATATTGATAGTAATTCAGTCATGTACGACGACGATGTATTTCATGGTAAAGACAGCTGCCTCTGTGGATCAGTGGTAGAGTGACGGCCTCCGAATCCCAATATAGCGGGTTCAAACCCGGCAGAGGTAGTCGGATTTTTGAAGGGCAGAAAAAAGTCCATTCGACACTTCATGTCGTACGATGTCGGCATGTAAAAGATCTCTGGTGACACATTTGGTGTTTACCCGACAAAATTCATTAAATCTCAGCCACAGACGCGCAAGAGAGTTTCGGTTTACTCGGTCTGCCATCTAGTGGGCCTAGAGTATAACGGAACGTCAAAATTGACGAGCAGACAGCCAGATGGCGTCAACTTGAAATGTCTGCACATGGTAGCTGAGGCCATACGATTATTATTATTATTATTATTATTGTTATTATGGTAAAGACAAATTACTTTGCAATGCTATCTATCTTAATGGTAATGTACTATGTACCTCTACTAGTGTAGGCTACTGAGTGCTTGATTCGAAGCAGTGTATCGATTCATTCAGTGTCCGAGTGAATCGATTCACAGGAACGGCAAGCTCACGGCACACAAATCATGCACAATCACGGCTCAGTGAGCCACACGACACACACGGCTCCTTATAGGCACACTGGACACTGGCGGGGAGTCGAGCTTTCGCTGCAGCGAGCCACAGTGAATCATGGCACACTGAAAGAATCGTACGCAGTCATGGATCAGTGAGACACAACACACACATGGTTCATTATCGGTACACTGGACATTGGCGGGGAGCCGAACTTCCTCTGAAGCAATACATACAGAGTCATGGTACACTGAAAAAATCGTATGCTATAATGGACTCTCGAGCTCAGCTCATTTGAAAATAATACCTATTCGCATCCACTGTCCTCTTCTTACAGGGAGTTTTAAACAATACATGGATTTATTTGCAGTGTTAAAAAGATAGAACACAATTCCAAAGTACCTAGGTTGTAAGTAGGTAGTCAATTAGGTTATTCTAATTACTGTATTAGTTTAATCAATCAGTATCTTTATAACTAGTTGACGTTCGACAATTACTTAAACTCAGCTCTCTAGCCTCCACACCTGGCTGAGTGGCTCAAACGGTCGAGGCGCTGGCCTTCTGAACCCAACTTGGCAGGGCCGAGCTCAGTGCGGTGGTATTTGAAGGTGCTCAGCCTCATGTCAGTAGATTTACTGACACATAAAAGAGCTCCTGCAGGACTAAATTCCAGCACCTCGACGTCTCAAAAAAAACCTAAAAGTTGATAGTGGGACATAAAGCCAATAACATTATTATTTAGCCTACCCTATGACTATGAGTCATGCTCATGACCACTCGAAATTGTCTGTTTTATATTTGGAAGAACCACTCGGTATTCTCTTAGTTTGTATGTCGCATCATTGCACAATACTTCAATAATCGAATCACGAGGTTACCGATGTACGTGGACAGTGAGTATGTAAGTAGACTGATGCAATAGATTAAATAAATGATGTTTAATCAGAAAACCAGTGGGCTACTGTACATCTCCTGTAGCCTATACAAAATATGACGATTTTAAAAAAGCCTCTGCTGATAGAAAAAGACATTTTCAAAGATGACCGAGTTAGCTGGCCATGCGTTTAGGGTCGCGTAGCTATGAGCTTGCATTCGGGGAATGGTGGGTTCAAATCCTACCGTCGGCAGCCGTTAAAATGGTTTTCGGTGGTTTCCTATTTTCACACCAGACACATGCTTGTGCTGTACCTTAATTAAGACCACGGCCGCTTCCTTCCCACTTCTAGCCCTTTCCTATCTCTTCTATCCTCTTTGTCGCCATAAGACCTATCTGTGTTGGTGCGACGTAAAGCAAATTGATTTATATTTAATATGTGGGCTACTTATTGTGTACACAGGTATTTTTATATGTAATTCTCTCTCTATATATACAGTATACGTGAGTTGTGACTTTCAGAGAACTGTGGAAAACCATTAGATAGTGTATAAAATTTAAGTTATGTCAGTATTTTAACAGGCGTACAATGTTTACATCGTGTATTGGTGACAGAGTGCTGTCTCCCTCTCTCTCTCCCCCCCTTGCCCGCTCCTCATCACATTGCGCCACAGCAGTTCTAGATAATTCCACTCCGATTGGACACTGATCCCCACCTGCACATCTATACCGCCCTGTAACTTGTAGATACACAATTCCCACAATTTTGAAATGTAACTTCGTTATATCAGAAAGGACGGGGCAATCAGAAATGTATTATTTCCCAGCAAAGTTATAACATTCTTAATCTCATGGAATGGCTCTTACAATGGTACAGCTAACTCCTCGGCTTCTCTTCTTTCTTCTTCTTCTTCTTCTTCTTCTTCATCTTCTTCATCTTCCTCCTCTGATTCACTGCTTCCATGATGAATGACTAGTTCCTCCACTTCAGGAAGACCTCTCACCTCATTATTGTAGAACTCGACAATCTTCTTCTCAGTGTGTTTTACTTCATTTCTCCACATCTCTGCTGTCACCTATAAGATATATTGAAGTATCACAACCTGACAAGTATATTATAAACTCCACTTGCATATATCCAATAAATAACATTTCCACTTGGCCTACCTGATCAAGAGATTCTTTCCACACAGCTGTAGCTCTGTCCAATCCGTGACCAGGTCTTGAAGCCACTGTTTTGTTATAATACTGTTTTGCCACAGACCATACAAATTCGATGGCATTGAAAAATGAGTGGTATGGAGGAAGTCGTAAGACAGTATGGCCTTCACTGTGCAGCATCTCGTCAACAATGTACCTGGTTTTAAAGAAACAGAGAAATATTGTTATGCATACATGAAAGTCAAATACACGAGTGTAAACAACATTATCTAAACTTATGTTTACGTGCTTCTGTACCTCTTTAAGTGACTTCGATTCATATTACACAACCTTTGCAGCTCATCTTTTGTGGCATTTTCTGGTGGAGAAACTCCATTCTGCCTTAACCATGACTGTAAATTAAAGGAAAAATAAAAATTAATTTCTGTAACATCATTAAACATCATTCAGTAGAAGGAAATATTCAATTAAGTATAATTACCACTAATTGATCCTTCCTCCATTTCGTTGTTGGTTGATGCTCAACAAGCTTACAGTGATATGGTGCATTATCCATTACAATAACACAGGGTCCTATATTTCTTAATCCTACGATTAATTGCGTCTTCACCCACATCTGAAATTTCTCGCTGTTCATAGCACCATGGTAATCCTGATTTCTCTTCAAGTTTGTAGCAAATATCAAATCAGCACCTGTAAGAATTTTAAGTTTTAGTATGAAGTTAATTGTTCTAAAAAAAGTATAGGCCTATTAATAAAAAATGTGATTTCTGTTGAATGATACAAAAAGCTGTCTGATTTTAAGTAAAACCAACTACTGTGTAGCAAAGTCATCTGATGATGAAGTCAATTAATTACTACTTACACTACTTTATCGTAACATCTCTCATGAATGTATCTCCATTAGTAGGCCTATATCTGGATTAGAAGTCCACGATCACTTGCATAAAAGATATAAGTATAAACACCCATTTCAATACCTTAGAACAAATGTAATTGCTGCGAACACTGAACCTATATCAGGCAGTAAGAAATAAGAAGCTTGGAAGGTGTTCAACAGTCAGGTATCAAGCACTGATTCAGGTGGAGATTGTCGAATGCAGAATAAACATAATAAATAGGCCTACAATACAAGTAATTTACTGATACAAATATCCAGTAATATTATATGAAAATACACTGAGTAAGTTTTGATTGAAATACCTCTCTAAGGTTAATCATTGGCCTAAAGTGAATACCTGCAAGTCTTTTTAATAACAGTGGAGAAGTCAAAATCAAAAACCACGTACAGAGCTCAATGAGCGGTAAGTTATAATGCCACTTCCGACCTAGTGCCAGTCAATTTCAATCAATCAGTCACCACTGATCTGCACTTAGGACAGAAGATGTAGTTTCAGGGATAGGCCTAGTATTTTCTTCAATAATTGCAAAGAATTTGGAAATTTATTGAACATCTCCCTTGGTAAATTATTCCAATCCCTAACTCCCTTCTTAAAAAAAAAACAAATATTTGCCCCACTTTTCATCAACTTTATCACTGTACTGTGATCTTACCTACTTTTAAAATACCACTGAAACGTATTCGTCTACCAATGTCATTCCACACCACCTATCCACCGACAGCTCGGAATATACCACTTAGTCCAGCAACTTGTCTCCTTTCACCCAAGTCTTCCTAGCCCAAACCCGACAAAATTTTTGTAACGCTACTCTTTTGTCAGAAATCACCCACAACAAATCGTGCTTCTGTCTTTTGAACTTTTCCAATTCTCAAACCAAGTAATCCCAGTGAGGGTCTCATACACAGGAACTGTACTTAAGTTGGGGTCTTATCAGAGACTTATGTGCCCCCCCCCTGCATCCGTACTACAAACCCTAAATACCCTCATAACTATGTAAAGAGAGATCACCTCACTACAATAAAATGAAGTAAAATAAATTAAGAACATACCAGGTACAAAGCCATCCTTCGTTCCAGCATGAACAATAACCAGTCTTCCTCCCTCAGACACAGGTCGACGAATTACTCCTTGAACATCATGTCCAGATTTGTGTGGTTTATTCCAGGAGTATGTGGGTGACCCTGAAAGACAAATGCACAATTGAAACCAAAGACACCTGATGAAGATAAATTATTCCAAGATTTTTTAAATATAAAATGTAATATATAACATATATATTCACCATTCATAAAAATCCAAGTCTCATCCAAGAAAACAACAGGTTTTGGTTTCTCACTGTCCTTATTACGCATGTATTCCCTCAGAAAACAGGATCTCTTAAAACAAATGTCTTCATTTTCTCTAACATACGCATAGGGATCACCTTTACTCCACACAAACCCCATGGCCTTCAAAATTCTTCTTAATGATGTTTCGGAGCCCTTGTACAAATAAGTGTCATAATTTGCTTTCATGTGGTCGAAAACCTTTCTTACAGTTACGACTTCTCCTGTGGGAAGAAAAAAGAGAGTTACAAGGGACTCAAAAGAGCTGTATGACAATACATGCACAAAACATTTCTGGGAGCTTATCTCACCTGCGTGCCAATTTCTATAAATAATGTTGCAATAGATTCCTTATGAAGTCACCTTACCTTTATGTAATTTATCATAAATAAACCTTGCTATCGCTTCCTTAGAAAAACTGTCTATGCCGGTCACTGGATGTTCACGCTTTCGGCGTTTACCTGGTGTAGAAAATTCAACTCCCTTCTTGAAATTTCCTATTACTTTTCGGACTAAACCGAAACTACACTGTAAGAATACACACACAGAAATATATTACATACACATATACCATAAGTCAACATGAATACACAAAGGTTAAGTCTACGAACCGTATCGAAGTCGACACAAGACATGGTACCGGTATAGGCCTAGGCCTACATGATCAGGTTAGGTTAGGTTAGGTTCAGAATGAAATACTGCTCCTTTTCAACTGATTGTCATTATGCCAGAAACTTATCATAGAAACAAGATAAAAACGAACACTTACCCCAGTTAATAATGAAACTCTTGCCATTAGCTTCGTATCACTACGACTGATGCCTTCTTCGTCGTCTTCCTGTTTCAATTGCTCGTAGCAATGTACAAGCATTTCTTGACCTGAAGCTTATAAAGGACGTAACCTTGGTTTCCTTTTCGGAGGAGTTTTTGCAGATTTTTCTTCCTTCTTAGACATCCCAATCGAATTCTGTTCGTATAAGTATGGGACGAAATAGGAACGTAATTAATAAAATGATGTGCTCATCATTTCACACAAACTATGTTATTAAATGCATTATCCGAACATGCCACAATTCTACTTACCTGGTATTAGCCAAATAGATTTACAATCCCACAGAAAAAGAAAATATGCTTTAAATATTCTCGCAAATGTATCGCTAGTGACTTTAGAGGCAATGCGGTGGCAACACACAATTCACGCTAGAACAGTGACTGAACGTTGCCAACGTGCCAGATTAACGGTAACAGTAAGACGTCGTATCGGCAAGTAGGGTCCCTAAACTGTATGGTTACCGACACTGAAAAAGACCCAACAGCAAGAAAAGTCACTATAAATCAATACCTTAATATTACAGGGGAGAAAGGGTAAGGTTGCACCCTTAGTGTACGTCCTTACACGGAGAGGACTTTACTGAACGACAAGAACATCAGTATAACAGCTCTCCAAGAGACTAGGTTTCCGGACGAAGAAGTCATAGAGTCTCAAGGATATACAGAATATATAGAATATATAGAATATATAGAATATATATATAGAATATATAAAGGGAAACCTGGTAATAGAGTAGTGGAAAATGTACCATTCCTTGGGACTGGGTTTGCAGTACACCATGACTGGTTACAAGCATACTTGACTTTTCATCACCAAACGATAGAACATCGGTGCTTTCCTTCAGATGCGAGAATAGGGGATACTCTATGATTAACTTCCACGCTCCTACCAATGACTTTAACAGGAAAAACCCAGAAATGACAAACCAGTACTGGGATGCCCTTGAGGAAACACTAGACAAAGTACCAAATCACCATACGACTATATTGTTGGAGATTTCAATGCCCAGATCGGTAGAGAACAGATATACCAGAAGATTGTAGGAAGATATCCTGCCCCATAAGAGAACCAACACAAATGGGGAACGCTTAATCAGCGTCTGCACGAAGTATGGATTACTTTTGATGTCTACAGCTTTCAAACACTTTCCCAGAAAGGCAATGCCTTGGCGATGCCCAAATAGCATGATGCGTGAATTCCAAATCGACCACGTAGCAATAGACAAGCTGCACCACAGGGATATTATGAATGTCAAGGTGATACGAGGAGCCAACATTGACTCTGATCACTACCTGTATCTGGTTAAAATGAACCTGAAACCACTAATAAAGACCACGCGTATGTTAGCAAAAAACACGAAGATCCCTAGGTTTGATATCACCAAACTAAAAGAAGACTGCACTAGTTACCAAGAGAGACTGATTCATAATACCAACAGGATTCATCTACAAAATGGGATCAACTTAGGGATGTCATAACAGTAGCGGCTCAGGAAACAATCCCCAATAGACCTAAAGGGAACAAGCATCCGTGGTGGTCCAGCGAATGTGATAAAGCTATAGAAGCTAGGCGGCTAGCGTCGATCAAATGGAATGTACATAAGAACGAAGCTAATTTACAAGCCTTTATTGCACAAAGGAAAACTACGTCGAGCATCATAAGAGGGGCCAAGAGGAAGCACAACCAGGAACAGATTAAGCAAGCAGAGGAGGATTTTGTAAGGAACAACTCTAGAGATCTATACAAGGGCCTCAAGCAACAAACAATCCAATTCGGTTCCCCTGCCTTACATCTCCTGAGACCAGATGGATCCCTGTGTCTTAATGACAGCGATTGTACCAAGATCCTAGCTAACTACTTCTAAGGACTCTTAAAAACAGAAGAACCTATTGAACGTCTCCAAGTTACAGAACCGACTAACCCTAATACTGAGTTTATCCCTCCCCCAACCTATGAAGAAGTCAGAGATATAATTAAACTACTCAAGAATAATAAAGTTTCTGGGGAAGACGGGATAGTAGCAGAAATGCTAAAACATGCCGGAGAACACACCTTCAGGAGCATACATAAAGTAATTCTCGACATATGGACAAGTGAGAAGCTCCCAGATGATTGGACGTCAGCTATTATCCATCCAACCCACAAGAAGGGAAGCAAAACAGATCCCAGTAACTACAGAGGAATATCACTCCTTGCTGTTACCTATAAGATATTTTCTAAGATTCTGGAACGCCATATAACAAGACAGTTGGATAAGGAGTTAGGAGAATATCAAGGAGGGTTCAGAGCATCGAGGTCCTGTACCGAGCAAATTCAAAATCTGAAGACCATCCTTCGATACAGCAAGTCAAAAGCCCGACAATGGGTAGCTATATTTGTCGAAGTCCAGAAAGCATACGACTCAGTAGACAGAATTACTCTTTATAAGACATTAAGAGAACTAGGACTTACCGACAAGATCAACAGGCTGGTGCAAGCCACCTTGCACAATACCACAGCGAGAGTAAAGTTTAGAGGACAACTCTCGGAGAGTTTCGCCATTAAAACAGGGGTGAAACAAGGAGATGGAATCTCATGCATATTATTTAATTGCGTTCTGGAAAGGATCATCATAGAGTGGATGAGATTCCTTCCAGAGAACTCTGGATTACGGATGGGGATTAAAGCCGACAACCTAAGGATACCATGCCTAGCCTTTGCAGACGATCTGACTTCATTGGCAAATGACATACAAGAGGCTACTACTCAGCTCCAAACACTGCACTCAATAGCGCATAAAACGGGTCTTTTGATCAACATAGGAAAGACCGAATTTGTTACTAACATCAAAGATGCCCCTGGAATGATGAGTCAGTGATAATATCTATATCAAGAGAGTCAAAGTGTAAAGTACCTTAGGGAATGGTTCTCAGAGGACCTCAGGAAAACAATGGCTCTTGAACACAGGAGACTCAAACTAGATAAGGCTTACCATGCCTGTAGAAAACTACATGTTTCAAAAAATCTGTCGATGAATGTCAAACTAAGACACTACAATGCAGTAATCAGACCTTCAGTCCTCTATGCAGCAGAGTGTCAATATTTCACTAAGAAGACCCCACTAAGAGCCCTCGAGATACAAGAAAGAAAGTTCCTGAGACGAATAGTGGGACCAAGAATTTTACCAGATGGAAGCCGATGGTATCAACCAAATCGTGAGCTATATAAACACCAAGAAAATCTTATAGATGCCATCAGAAGAAAGCGACTGGCTTTTTACGGACACCTATCCAGAATGGACTCAAATAGGTTATCCCATAGGATCTTCAAGGCTGCTAACAAGGGCAAAGTACTGGATTTGTGTGGATGAAGCAAGTGGAGAAGGAACTTTCGGAACTCCATATAAATCAAAATGACATAGCTGATTGGAATAACTACCATACAACTCTTAAAACTAAATCCTTTGTAACATCCCTCACAGAAGTTGCCCACTGACCAAAAGACGAGACCAGAAATGGTCTGAGGAACGTAAGATTGAATTTAGCCGGAAAATGAAGGACTACTGGGCCATCAGAAAAGCTCGAGGTACCAACAAGAAAACAGCTGCCAAACCAACTGCTAAGAACCCCAATGAAATGAAATGTCGTATGGCTTTCAGTGCCGGGATATCCCAGGACGGGTTCGGCTCGCCAGGTGCAGGTCTTTCTATTTGACTCCCGTAGGCGACCTGCGCGTCGTGTTGAGGATAAAATGATGATGAAGACAACACATACACCCAGCCCCCGTGCCATTGGAATTAACCAGTTAAGGTTAAAATCTCCGACCCGGCCGGGAATCGAACCCGGGAGCCTTTGAACCGAAGGCCAGTACGCTGACCGTTCAGCCAACGAGTCGGACAGAACACCAATTGTGGCAAACAACGACGATGAGATCAGGAAACAGCTAAAACACAAGCACCGTGGTTCATAAATGGCCCTAACGAAAAAAAAAATTGAAGTAAATTCGTGTAAATAACACTTTTTTTTTTGCGTTTGGTCAAGTGATACATAAAACCATGCAATTGGCTACGTAGGCCGAGTCATAAGTCATGGCACCTAATTGTTTTTCTCGCGAACGGGCGACAAAACGGAAGATATGCATTTGGAAACGTACGATATGTACTTGCGTATGATGCCACTAGATGGTGTATGTAAACAACAGTGTGGGTCTAAGCATGCCCCCAAGTTCAGCGTGTGAGTAAGAGCGTCACAAAATGGAAGTCAACAAGCAGGAGCAACGATCGTATATTAAAATAGCAGTTCTCCGCGGCAGAAATGCACGCCAATACCATGCAGAGTTGCGGGAAGCATTAGGTGTGCATGCCATGCCCTATAGAACAGTGGCGAGGTGGGTCGAGACGTTCAAACGGCGTAGAGTATCAACTGCCGATTTGCTTCGCCCGGGCCGTCCAGTGTCCATGGACAAAGATTTACGGATAATGGTGATCGATTAGTGTTTACATGAATGTCTGTAACCAGTGGAGACCTGTACTTTGTACGTAGTCTTGTGTATTTGCTGTCTATACCAAAATAAAACAATGTTTACCAATGGCCTGTGTTCTGTCACTTTCTTACGAGAATCTCCGGAAGTCAGAATTTGTCTTCAGGCACTATACATAAGTACATGCCCTATATTTCGAAATGTATATCTTAGATTTTTCGTGTTGTCTCTTGTTCGCCATGACTCGACTCTCTGCGCTTGGTCAAGTGATACATAACCGAGCTCGATAGCTGCAGTCGCTTAAGTGCGGCCAGTATTCAGTAATCGGGAGATAGTGGGTTCGAGCCCCACTGTCGGCAGCCCTGAAGACGGTTTTCCGTGGTTTCCCATTTTCACACCAGGCAAATGCCGGGGCTGTACCTTAATTAAGGCCACGGCCGCTTCCTTCCAATTCGTAGGCCTTTCCTATCCCATCGTCGCCGTAAGACATATCTGTGTCGGTGCGACGTAAAGCAAATAGCAAATTAAAAAAAAAGATACACAAAGCCATGCAATTGGCTAGTGGAAATATATATATATATAAAAGAAATTGGTACATACAGGGAAACTATTTAAGATTTTTAAAAACCGGAAGCCTAATACACAATAATATACAGAAATGAAGTGAACGAACTGATGAAGAGATAGTAGAAAGAAAAGAAGAACAGTGCTTAGATAAGTTCTAACATGCTATGTAGCAGAGCATAATGAAGCATAAATCCTGATATTTGTGACAGACTCAGACACATAGGCCTGTGTAACTAGGATATAACAGTTTGTTACTCCATGGGCGAAATGGCATTTTGTTTTGTGTCATCTATGATGTTTTTATTTTATTTGTTGGCGTCGAAGAAAGGAAGGAAAATGTTGTGTAATATCAATTATTTTTAAGGCCTTCTTGCGAATTAAAGTCTTTATCTAAAGTCGTTCGGAGTTTCAATCATTTAGGCTGATACACTAAATCGGGCAGATTAGTGTCCCTTGACAATGTTAATAAAATTTCGAAGAGACTATTATGAGAATTTTCTCCGGAGGAATTCCACACGCCCCGCGAAAATTTTGAGATGGTGTCTCTATCCCACTTTAAGTCCCAGTCGAACTACTCACATGTTGGGTCTAATTATTACGGTTTCGTCGCTATAAGACCTATCTGTGTCGGTGCGACGTAAAGCAACTAGCAATATATATATATATTACGGCAGCCACCATACGAATATTACTCGTCCGAAAGTAGAGTTGGGCAAAATTAACACTACATTTCTTTTGGAACTGTTCTTAATATGAACAGTAAGCCGCAGCATCCTGTTCCGAAATAACAGTGTTCGGTACCTACCGTATGTCCAAGCCTTTTTGTCAGGGGGCTCTGAAAAGAGTCACTACAGTAGAGTTTGAATGATGTTGCCGGGATATATACAGAAGATAAACTGCCTGTCAAATGCTTAATTAATGGCGAGTGGCCTCCGAAGGGGCCTGGTGCAGGTCTTCCGCGTTGACGCCTTATAGGCGACCTCCGCGTCTGTGAGGATGGGGCCTACCGATGATGAATTAATTCTTATGATGAAGACGATACACACACGCGCGCGCAGCCCCGAGCCATCGGAATTAACCAATAAAGGTAAGAACCCCCAAGCCGACCGGGAATAGAAACCTTGACCCCCTGGACCAGAGTCTAGCGCACTAACCATTTAGCTATGGAGGCGACGTGAAATGCTGATGATCAGTTCAGTCCTGGAAAATCGAATCCAAGTACCTATGCAGGGGCACCACGTGCAGGATTCAGCTTCACCTCCAAAATTGTAAATAATAATGTACGTACAGTATATACTTATCTTTCCTGCTTTTCTTTTCGTCATACGATAAAAAAAAAAAAGTGTTTCGTATCTCCTGCTCCTGCTCTGAGGCGAGATTGGTCTAGCAACGCCACGCTCGAGGTGTTTGAGAACCTCTCAAGCACCATTAGGTGACTAACGTGAGTGCTAGTTCTGTAGCCTGGTTTCGAAGTTTTTTGAAACTACAATAGTCACTGTGTGCAATGAACAGCAGTGGACATTAAGGGACCAGCAAAGGCAACCCGCGAAATATGATAATGAAAGAGGCGGGTGTCTTAGTCTGCAATTTGGCAGACAGCGAATTCGCGGTTGGTATCCACGGCATAGCACTGATTATTAACGTTTCTTCTTTTTAATTCTCACTGCGTTTAACCATGTGCATCGTCAACGATCACTATTTTTTTAGCGCGTTTGACGGCTGTTCGTGTTGTGCTGTCTACAGGCAATTGTAAATTAGAATATTAGAATATAAGTAAGAATTATTTTAAATGTATAAATACCATCAAATGAGTAAAGGTAATTATTTAAAAGGCTTATATCACTCAATGCAGATGTCTTGATCCACAGATTCAGTTTCGCCTAACAAGTCTCTTTAATCACGTTGAACCCTTGAACTGACCGTTCCATCGTTGGTCGTCTGCCTCGGCTGCTTCAGCAGAAAATATCGAACTCTTAGATCTTGAGGTCGTTGCGAAGTTTTTTCTGTCACTTCATCGACCAAACGATAGGGTTCAGAAGAGAGCCTAACTACTTTAAATGAGGAGCAAAAATGTGCTTACTAAAAAATGTATTCAAAGCAAAGCAAAGTCACCTCCGTACAGGCCATGAAGACCCTTGGAGGAGTGGGAGGTAAAGGCTCCCACCATTGTTAACCTCGGCACGTGATGGGGTAGAGTGGTTGGCTCTACGCTCGGCCACCTTTACCCCAAGTAATTAACCTGGTACTCATTTTTGGTGTAGGCTGAGTGAATGTCAGGCCCATATGCACCTCCGGAAGTGGAAATCTCGTTTTTTAAATTTTACGACTTCCTGCCGGGGATTCAAACCCACGTCCTTCCGGGCGAGCCGAGCACACCTTTACCGCCTCGGCCAGGCGCCCCAAAATATTTATTCAAATTCGCTTGCATCACCAAACAGATGTCCAGAAGGAACCAACAACAACTTGATCCGAGTGGATCTTACGTTACGTCGTCCTGAAGGAACAAAACTACTAAATGCAGGAAAACATTAATTCATTATGCATTTAGAAGAAATGCCAAACACTGAAGTTAAAGAAATATGATAAGTCACTTGAAAATGTTCTTACTAAACCAACTTTCAGGTTATAAAACAATTATGTCGTTAAGTTTGTGAAAATACAAGTTCACAATATAACACAAATAAAAGGAAATCTTTCCAATATTCTATAACTACAGTACGACTACCATTACAAATCTGTCTACCTACACTTGTCCCATTAAACTAAACTACAAGTAATCGGTAGATCACCGTCTCGCCTACAATAAAGTGAATAACGAAAAATGAAAATAAAATATATATATTAACAGCTGACGAATCGAAACCGCATTCGTAGTGCAAATCCTGCATAAATCAACTAAGTGTCAACACACAGCATTATCAATCTATACCGGACATCCGAACAATAAAATAATCTGAAAATACAGAAAAAGTAAATAGAAAAATACGAAAGTTCATCGAACTTGAACACGCGCGGCTAAGCAGTAAGGATCAGTCTCCATTAGTTGAGTTTCCACGTGGGACAACACTTACATTCATGCCACTACCGATGCAACGCTATTATGGGAGCACCCTCTGGCTAGTAAGAATTATGCCGAAACATGACTTAAATAGTACCTGCTAATACCTTTCACATTCATATCCACTACTGCAAACATTAACATCGTTCAAGTCGATTCGCAAAACTGACTGCGATGCTACACAGAATCGTCACTTAGACTTAATTACCAAAACCTACGGTCTCATATAAACTAGTAATCATGGGAGAATATCAACCTGTACTTAAAATAGGCGTTACAACGAGCTCACTTGGTTTTGACCACCTTCAAATGTGTCAACTGTTCTGGATTGCTTACAAGACATCAACATCTTACAGAGACTGTCTCAGAAATATTACATCTTAAAAATTCCTCTCCGTCGAAAAACAGGGCCTCTTATTCTCAGCCTCCTGTTCATTATACATCACTCATAAAATTCTGCCTTTAACATCTTCCTAACTATTCTCATAATATTTCATTTCCATTACAATCCTTTTCTTCTTGTTTGAAACTTTTTTAAATACAAGCAATCCCATGACCAAACAACTTTATAAGGATCTCACTATTAACTTCTTTAGATTTTCCTGACCTCAAGAGAAAAATAGCATAGCGTGATTTTCTGTATCACAAATACACGGTGACATAAAATTTAAGTTTTCCAAAATAAATGCCAACTTTATCAGACTTCACTGTATTTCGGTACAAATCGCAAATCTGGCTTGACAATACGGCTGAACAATAATTTATCATTTCAAATTTATCATGGCGTGAATATTTGTTTTTTTGCTAGGGGCTTTACGTCGCACCGACACAGATAGGTCTTATGGCGACGATGGGATAGGAAAGGCCTAGGAGTTGGAAGGAAGCGGCCGTGGCCTTAATTAAGGTACAGCCCCAGCATTTGCCTGGTGTGAAAATGGGAAACCACGGAAAACCATTCTCGGGGCTGCCGATAGTGGGATTCGAACCTGCTATCTCCCGGATGCAAGCTCACAGCCGCGCGCCTCTACGCGCACGGCCAACTCGCCCGGTGGCGTGAATATTATTATTATTATTATTATTGGATAATTTAATATTTGACTTTATCACGCTCACAACGACTATTTTACCATTATTGTAACTTCTTTCGGCCTGAACATTATTTCACTGATTTTCATTACAATGTTTAAAACTTCACCTTCTACATTTTTCTAAAGAAATTTAAACACATTTTTAAAGGTTTCGCGCACTGACGTGAATAATAGACAGTTCGCCTCAACAGTGTCAATACATCTAATTTTTACACACGCCACATATTAATTTAACGGGACAAGCATGTACATTTCTAACTACAAAACATTAAATTAGACAGACCTGTAACTGCGTCGTGGGCATGGAGTTATCTTGGCTCCATTTTGTGTCAGCTTGTCTCAAACTCAGCCACTCATGATTGAAGAGCACATTCTTCTCTTATATATTATTTATAATAACACAGATTCTACATTTTAATTTATCCAACACACGTAACTAATACGTTATTCTAGACACACATAATATGTACAACCGCTCCGTTTCGTGCCGAGAACATCAACTCTCGACTGTGGGAATCTCCACCTCCCCCTTAGGCCAGGTGTTTTAAAGATACGAAACCCGAAGCTTATCTCTGCCAGTCTACAGTTCCTTTTACCGATTACAAAAATACACCATGTCACAGTAATTCACGAAGGCTATCTATGAATTCGCTGTTTTCAATTGAGAAGTTCAGGAATCCTATACTAATTCAGTTAATGATTTTCTTTACTGATTATGATAGATGTCATAACTACATTGTATCAATAGCTAATTGAGTTTTCAGTTGTCATTTATCATTTGGTAAAAGTCTTCTATCTCGAGCCAACCAAATTTCACAAGTTTATTGAAGGAACGGTTCAAGACCTCTACTCGATGTTGCCCGACGCAGGTTCACCCTCGCGAACCATGACAAAGTGAGTGAGTCTGTCTGAGGTGGGGGTATTTAAAGACTTTGTAGGGACGCTTTACTTGTCGTGATGTATGGTGGTGTAATCATACAATTTGATAACCACTGGACAGAATTCTTCGAAACTCACCCCAAACATTCCACCTAATTTTCAAGTCTTGATTGTGTTGTTTGCTGATTTTTCTGTTCCTTTAACGGGGGCAATTAATTAACTTCGTGCAGGCGATTTCGCGCGCATTTTGATTGCGTGCTCTTGACACGTGCCTCCCTCACGGCTAACATAAATACCACTTCTCTCCAGACCTAATTAAACACATTTCCACCCTGTGGACTTTAGCTTCATAAAATATTTCTTAAAATTCTTAATTAGTTATTTCTTTGTTAATGATAGTGCCAAAATCTCTCACAATAAGGGTTATTATCTAGAAGTTCATTATTAATTACCCGAGGTCTGCCGAAGTGTTCCGACCTCGTTCGAATGGATGGCTCGCTTCCCACTTCGACTTGTCACGACACGGGATGTGAGATGAACTAGCAATAATGAATTACGGTTGCACTCGTACTTGCATCTTGTAGTTGCAATTTTCTAGCTGCAATATTCAGCAAGGTAGAATTATGGGTTCAAGGTCATCAGCTAACTATTCGCTCTGAATCCTGCGACCCTACTCACATTGCTCCTTGTACCGTCAGGATAAAGCTAGGTACCAGTTTATCTCGTTTAGACTCAACTACCCTAAAGCGGATCCAATTAGAACAAAGCATGAAACTCGGAGTGAGGAAACAACTCAGGAATTAGCACACACGAGCACAACGTTTGCTAGTATTTCCTAATTTCGCCACCTCCTAAATCCAGAACGTTTATTTTGGAACTGTTATTTGGACCGTAGTACTTTTCTGTAACAGAAACAACCGAAACAGATTCACAAAAAAGAAAAGAGAACAACTTCGTCAATCTCTACCCAGAAGTATTCAGTCACAATCACCAACAAAGCCAAGAATGTTCCACGAACAACAATAGAAATACCGTGTTAACAATACTGTAGTTGTCATAGAATTGACTAACGGAAAGCGAAGAAGATGATGTGCGAGAGAATATATTATATATTTTATGTGTTACTTATTAATTTTATATGCATAATTTATTGTATTCCAAGAACAGAGGCGTGGTTCGAGGAGGAGGAAGTTAAGAGGTTTACAATTGCGGATTCGTGCACTGCAGAAGAATGGATGCAACATTTTAAGCAGTTTCTTGATTACGTCCTTCAAGATACTGGTGTGAAAGGTATTCAACGTAGTGACTACTATGCTGCTTGATATTTCCTCGTTAACGACCGGCAAGCTTTTGAAGCCTAGCTGGCCGGCAGTGTTTACATTACTTGTCCACAGAGTGCCAGGATTGTCAACTCTCCACCGAACATTATAGGTTGGAGGACAGTTTGAATAGCAGTTGATGGCTGGCCACTGAGAGTGGTGGTGGTGATTATTGTAGTAACAGGAAGTGATCATTGGTAGTAGTGGTTACGTACCATACCTCCGGAGATACTGGGTTTGCGACCAATGTTTATAGGAGATTTTCTCCTTTGTTTGTTGAGTGCTGCCTCCTCGATATTGAACTTTATTCAAGGATACAATCAATCAACCAATCAGTGATCTGCATTTATGCCTATCGCCCTGGAGGCAGATACCCTGTCAATTATTTACGTAGTATTTTTCTTTTTGCTAGTGGCTTTACGTCGCACCGACACAGATAGGTCTTATGGCCACGATGGGATAGGAAAGGGCTAGGAGTTGGAAGGAAGCAACCGTGGCCTTAATTAAGGTACAGCCCCAGCATTTGCCTGGTGTGAAAATGGGAAAGCACGGAAAACCATCTTCAGGGCTGTCGACAGTGGGACTCGAACCCACTATCTCCTGGACGCAAGCTTACAGCCGCGCGCCTCTAACCGCACGGCCAACTCGCCCAGTAGTCTTTTCTTTAAAGGTGTCGATATTGTGATAGTACATCATAGAGACCACCGTAAGTGCCTAGGTGTAAATACAACTGTTAAATCTAACACCTTATTAACAGAATTGGATGCTCTTATACGCTGCAGGGCATACATCCTTAGATCAAATACATGAAACAATAGTGGGTTACGTAACTTACCTGGTTACATGTCCATAAAATAAATTTCACCTGAGTGCTGCAACCGGCGAATGGGCGTTTCTGGTTCTTGTGACGAGAATATAATTGGACAGGGATACTACTCTAATAATTTTAACTTTGGAAATGAGGAACTTATTGATTATTTAGCTATTTAACTGACAAAGCATAGTCAATTCATAAATATTTAACAATATTTCTTTATAATATACCACACTCGTGGTGCAAAGATAAAATGACATTCACGGCTTAGATTTATACTTTACAAAGACAAAGGTAAAACGATGTCGCCGTGCTGACGGATGGATGAATGAACCACTTATAAAGTCCTTCAGTGAATGTCACCATTGGAGCTACAAAATAAAAACGTGGTGTTAGAATTAGGGACGTTTCGCAGAAGTAAATTTACTGTTAAGGTTCCCTTACATTTGGGAGATATTCACATATAAACAGAAACACTGAACGCTATAAAAACAACTAAAATAAAACCGAACACTGTAGCTACATATTGCCCGATTTCACATAAAATCACAGGGATGTGAACTCATGTCCTCTGGGTAAACTACCTAATTACTGTACAATCTAATAATCCAGATCGAATCCACTATTACACAAAGATATCACATATACAAATGGACTAATATGGACAAGCAAGTGGAAAAAGAAGAGAGAAACAAAAAATCGTTGTCACAAATAATTCTCGGCCTGAAAGAAAGAATCCATTACAGTCTACGGCTTTTAAAATGGCCGACACTTCCTGGAGTGCAGTATTTGGGCCAATGACCTAGCTGTCTAGCCGGTGAAGGTACCCCCCCCCACACAAAAAAAATTGTAAACAAGGCTAACATTGACTTCGTTCCCACTGCGTTTCTGGACTCGACATCACAAAAAAGGGCTGTCATTTTCGTGTTCTCTCGACAAACATATGAGCCCCGACAACTTCTTACGACAAGTAAGGAACCAATTCTCATTCTACATATCTGGCTCTTTGAGCAGACCATCACGGGTCTAATTCATTTCATTCACACTACAGTACTATACCGTACTCTTTCTCATAAAATCACAACACTTTATACATATGGTGTAACCTGACACCCTCCAGACCCTTGGTTCCATTGTAAAGCTTAGTCAGAGATTTTGATGACATTGCTTACAACGAGGATTTAATTTCTCATCAGAATTTAATAAAATGAAAACATGCAAATAAATCATGCTCAGGCAGCATGCAAATACTAGGTTACACAGATCTTTATATCCTCCTGATAAGAGAGATTGATAAGCTTTCCAAAATGATCCTTACAACAACATTTAACCTGAAGACAAAACACTAGGGAATATTCTCATCTAACTCTAAAAAAACAACCACCTTAAAGTAACTCCTAGCTCTCTTTTCACCCATAAAATAATATAACGCACCCTACTATTCCCTAAATAATAAGTTCTGTACATTAAAAACATTCATGATTAAAAGCCATATTGATAAATAGTCTGATGGGATATGATCATGTCGTATTCTAATTGCCAAGAGGGCTCAACTACTAATATTTACATACTTAATTACTAAATTTCTGCGTAACTCTCGCTAATCCTACCACATGCTTACAAGTCTGGTTCACTTATATCATATTCGGTGACCTTCTCCTCCCTCCTTCAGAGCTTAGCTCTGCCCTTTCAGCCCATCATGGTGACGATGTCATCCTGGGTTGATCCTCTTGTTCCAATCAGCGTAGATGGCTCCGTTCTGAAGTTGTCCTCCCGAAGACCAGCTTGAAGATTTCTTGCACTCGGCCTCGAACTCGTTACGACACTTACTGGAATGAGATGTTTAGTTAATAACCCGCACATCACAGTACTGATGCCCTTTCCTGCATACACTAAGCAAGTTTGAAACGAACTGACTTTAAGATGTTACTTACTATAATGTTAAAAATGAAACCCACACTGGGTATGTCTAGGCTTATTTCTACCTGAGTTCATAGTCTATTCGTGGAGTTAACTAATTATTCTGACTCTACTACACACGTGCGTTCTTCTGACACACACAAATAATTTCAATTTGCAGATTACAGTCTACTGACGGTCTGAATCCTACTACGAGCTGACCCGTACCACATCTATGACGAAGTCTATGCCATAGGTAAAATTTCAAATCAAACAATTACACGCTCATGACCACACTATGGCGAATTAAATCTAATCTCACTAGAAAACTATTACTCCCATATCTACAGTTCTAATGAAATTATCGAAATACTCCATCAGTAACCGCAGTCTTTGTGTTAGACAATGGTTTATGGCGCAATAACACAGACAAACTCGCGATACGCACAAGCAGCAATCTTACTGTCGAATGAGCTGCCTCCTTCCACATCTCTCGTCTCTTATAGGGAGCAAAAAGTGAAGCCACGCTGGGGAAACTCCCTCCAAACACTCTTGAGTTAGGTATGCAGCCACTAAACAGCTTCCCACGGTGGTCGGATTAATGCGAAGTTATCAGTCTCTTTACTTATTAGTGGCGTTAAACATATCATTCGCTTCCTAAAATTCTAGAGATAATTTCCATCATTTTATTATCCTAGAAAACCCTCAGGTAGTGGAGATATAACTCAATTCCCGTGACGTGGTAAACCTGACTATTCCCGATTTAAATATTGTTAGGGTGGCATTGTACTTCCCAAAACAAAATTCTTATCTCTCTTTCCTTCTCCAACATATCTTCTGTTTCACTCATGCATGGTCACACCCTGCCTAGGGAACCACCTCCAAGCTCCCGCGTTCTATACTGCATCGCGCCCTTATATTTAGCGTCATGTTGCGCAATATTACAACTGCGTTAAATATCGCCTATTAATTAATGAACAGAATAGTTCACTCTGTCTTCAGAATATTCTTCAGGCTGGAGTTTTATTCTAGAAGCACTAGGGTCATTATTAATATCAATTTCCTTAGAAACATTAAGTACATTACCACCACAAGTTTAGCAATAATCCAGCCTAGATAATCTGTTCTTACGTTTTTTGTACAAACGTGTGCACTGTGGCATTGTAAGATATACGAATTAATAAATAAAAAATGAGAGAAATTGGTCTAAAATCCGTCTAGTGTGGATGTAAAAAAATTAATTTCAATAAGAATTTATATGCAAATACACCAAAATGTACATACAAAATGGCAAGATAAGTCAAAAAACTATTTATTTTTCAGATTTTGGCTTTTAGTCGTGCCTTAAACCACGCTGATAAATCGAAATGTTATTTTTATCGTCGACTGCACAACGCTGAGTGTTCAGTAATTATTTTAAGGCCTAGTCCGATGAAAAATAATATGGCTGTATTTATGAATTACACATCTGTTCCAGAAACTGAAGAAGGAGGAGAAGAAGAAGGAGGAGAAGAAAAAGAAGAAGGTGAACGCCCAATCCGGGCAGTTAAAGAGACGCTACCTGGTGTCATAATAGTAAAGCGAGAGAGAGTTGGGGAGCAGACTTCGGTTTGGAAAGTAATTTTATTCCTCACAGCTGCCGTCTGTATCCCCCTCTGCTTACTGCTTTCGTGGGTATCCCGCCTGGTGAGAACGAAAGATAAAAACAAAACACACGATTACAATAGCAGCAGTGAGGAAGATGATATCGAAGAAGCAGAGGAGGAGGCAGGAGAGGCTTGAAACTCCGCGCCTCAAATTGTGAATAAATGGATACAAAATATCTGAAGTTGTATTATTTCAAGTCGTATTATAATATTGTATTATAATAGGCCTCGGAAGTTGAGGGAAAATCATCTTTTCCTCGAATGTCCGGAGACAAGGTCCAGTATAATACATGTCCATTCTGGGTCATTGTAGGCATGAAAATGATGGGTTTTATTTGACCTTTATTGCCTTTTTCGGCGTTTTTGGATTATTGGTCCCTTTTAACCTTTCCTAGGTCTAAACCCATTTTGTATGCAAGTTAATCTTCTTTCGACTACATTTTTACTGCCCATTCTCAGTTCCAATTATCATTAGTTCATCAATTACTTCCAAAACATCGTTTCTCCAGTAAATATGTTTGTACCATATCTGAGAGGAGAGGTAATGAAATGAAACTAGTCCTGAAAAAAACCCCAGGAGTATCAAATGTGCAAGATAAGTGAAATATTGAAAGAGGAAACTTTTGATGTGAGCATTTTTGAAGAGGAATATCTTATTTGCTTTAAGTATGAATCATCCGTTGATGTGCAGAGAAGTTTCTCGATGTTTCGCAACGCGCTGTTTGAGAACCGAGGATCCTTTACACCTAAGAACCTGGAGATGCCTTTTGTGATATAGGCTTATTGCAAAGCCAACTGAGGTAAGGTTTTCGAATTCCAAAATCTGTAACCCAAGTGTGGTTAAACCAAATATGATTCCAGTTATAGTAATTTAAATATCTTCCTCCAGGATGTCCATTGCGGGTGTGCTACCTTCTTTTAAGTGGGAAAAAATTTAATTCGTCCGCCTCTGTGGTGTAGTCGTTAGTGTGATTAGCTATCATCCCCGAAGGCCCGGGTTCGATTCCTGGCTCTGCCACGAAATTTGAAAAGTGGTACGAGGGCTGGAGCGGGCTCCACTCAGCCTCGGGAGGTTAACTGAGTAGAGGTGGGTTCGATTCCCACCTCAGCCATCCTGGAAGTGCTTTTCCTTGGTTTTCCACTTCTCCTCCAGGAAAATGCCGGGATGGTACCTAACTTAAGACCACGACTGCATCCTTCCCTCTTACTTGTCTATCCTTTCCAAACTTCACAGCCCCTCGCAAGACCCCTGTTCAGCATAGCAGGTGAGGCCGCCTGGGCGAGGTACTGGTCATATTCCCCAGTTGTATACCCCGACCCAGAGTCCAGGACACTGCCCTTGAGGCGGTAGAGGTAGGATCCCTCGCTGAGTCCGAGGAAAAAACCGACCCTTGAGGGTAAACAGAAGAAGAAGAATTTGAATCGCATTTTTTGTCCTTTTAGCCAGTTTTTATACCCTTTCTTCGATACTTTTAAGTCTCTTAGAGATCCTTTTTAGGCAGTCTTCAGCTTCCGAGTCCCAGTGATAAGATATCAATAATCATTTTGTTGTGAGACGATAAATATTTGTAACAGTTCAGGTTAACAGAACCTGGAGAGAATGTTCTGTGCAATGTTCAAAAATGTACCTATTCTGACACAAGGTTTAAGAGGACTTTTGAACGGAAAGGATGTTGTCATAAATTTGGTCCCTAGTTATTACCTCACGCAGAAAAGGGGTAGATGGGAATTGTGACACTGTACGTTTACATGACGCTCTTGTCTAGTCCAGTTGAGTGACTGAATGGGTGCAACGATAAGATATCTATTAGGTTCAACCTTTTCAATACTAATTAGGTACGTTTTTATGTTACAAATGCCTTTTATTCAATTTTTTTTTGCTAGGGGCTTTACGTCGCACCGACACAGATAGGTCTTATGGCGACGATGGAATAGGAAAGGCCTAGGAATTAGAAGGAAGCGGCCGTGGCCTTAATTAAGGTACAGCCCCAGCATTTGCCTGGTGTGAAAATGGGAAACCACGGAAAACCATTTTCAGGGCTGCCGATAGTGGGATTCGAACCTCCTATCTCCCGGATGCAAGCTCACAGCCGCGCGCCTCTACGCGCACGGCCAATTTTATTCAACTTGGGGACCGGTTTCGACATATATAATGTCATCATCAGCCATAAAATCACAAATATATAAGCAAAGAACTGACCATTCACACCATGTCGAAACCGGTCCCCAAATTGAATGAAAGATATTTGTAACATAAACACGTACCTAATTAGTATTGAAAATGTTGAACCTAATAGATATCTTATCGTTGATCTCAGTTCAATACGGAAACATTAATGAAGTTCATATCTTTAAATGACTGAATGGGTGGTTATATTTCTTGAAAATAGAACTCAGAAAATTAGAGTAGTTGAAGCATTATCTGATCATGTAATCATTAAGAAGGGAATTTCACAAGGCAGTAATAGTGGATCTTTGTTTTCTTGAAAATGAAAACCTACAGCCTGTTTTCCAGTCATTGACCGGGTCAGAGATGTAATGAATGAAACATATATAGGCCGTTATTACAATGGGGTCGCCACTCCCAAGGTGATTTATTAATGAGTGATAAATGCTATGAAAAATGGAGAGTGTTGCTGGAATGAAATATGACAGGGAAAACCGGAGTACCCGGAGAAAAACCTGTCCCGCCTCCGCTTTGTCCAGCACAAATCTCACATGGAGTCACCGGGATTTGAACCACGGTATCCAGCGGTGAGAGGCCGACGCGCTGCCGTCTGAGCCACGGAGGCTCCCTTTGTTTTCTTATATATATATAAATGATATGAGTAAAGAAATGGAATCAGAGATAAGGTATTTAGCAGATAATGTTTTACTGTATTCAGTGATAAGCTAGAAGATTGTGAGCAACCGCAAAAAGACATCGATGATGTTGTGAGATGGACAGCAGATAATGATATGGTGATAAATGAGGTTAAAAATTAGGTTGTGAATTTCACTAATAGGAAAAGTTCCCTCAGTTTTAATTACTGGGTTGATGGGGTGAAAGTTCCTTATGGGGCTCATTGTAAGTACCTTAACGAAACATTTTTCATTCTGGTAAACACATAAATAAAGGGTGCAGACCTCTGCAAATGGTTATGAGGATATTTAGGGGTTGCAGTAAGGTTGTAAAGAAGGCATATAAGTCTCCAGACCCCACCTAGAGTATGGTTACAGTGTATTGGGCCCTCACCAGGATTACTTGATTCAAGAACTAGAATAATCCAAAGTAAAGAAGCTCTATTTGTTCTGGGCGAATTCCGACAAATGAGTAGTGTTACGAAAATGATGCCAAGTTTGAGCTGGGAAGACTTTGGAGTAAGGAGACGAACTGCTCGACTAAGTGGCATGTTCCGAGGTGTCGGTGGAGAGATGACGTCGAATGACATTAGTAGACGAATACGTTTGAGTGGTGGTAGGAAAAATAACTATCTATATATAAAATAACATATCCTGACTGACTGACTGACTGACTGACTGACTGACTTACTGACTCATCTTCGCCGAGCCAAAACTACTGGTCATAAAGAAATGAAATTTTGCGATGTTTTCTATTAGAGTGTAGATGCTCACTAAGGGATAATTTTGGATATCCCGTCGGTAAGGGGGTGAATTGTTTAAATGAGTATATCTGTATCTCAAAAACTTAAAAGTGTACAGCGTGAAAATTGGCATTTGGAATCTCCTTTAAAAATAAAGAAAAACGCATTTCTTTTTGTTTTTGGAAAATTCCATTTAGGGACGTTAAAAAAGATGAAAAATGGGTTGAATACTTTTTTTTATGAGGATACTTATATCTCAAAAACGTAGGCTATGTGCCGGCACCGGGTTTCACTTTCTCGCTACTATTATATGTCACGTCATTCATTTCATCTCTCATTAACCTCTGATGAGGTTGACGTCAGGAAGGGCATCTGGTCATAAAAAACCCGCCATGACAGATTCATCTCACCTCATACCCGCCCCGTAGGGAAACGGGACAAGGGTTGGACAGACTTATATATCAAAAACCGAAGATGTTACAGACATGAAAATTGGTATTCGGAATCTCCTTTAAAATTAAAGAAACACCACTTTTTGTTTCGGAAAATCCACTTAAGGGGCTGAAAAGAATTGAAAAAGCGGGTGAATTTTTAAAATGGTTACCGGTATATCTACAGTATATGTCAAAAACCTGTTACAGACAAGAAACTTGATGTTTGGAAAGTCCTTTAAAAAAAAAAGGAACATGTTCTTTGTTTTGTTTTGGAAAATGCACTAAATGGGGGGTGAAAAGAAGTGAAGAAGGAGTCGCATGGTTTTGTGGATACTCATACATAAAAACTGAAGATGTTACAGACGAGAAAATTGGTATTTGAATTCTCGTTTAAAAATAAAGAAACATGTTGGTCTTTTTTCCGACTTGAGAGATGAGTGTTTCTCACATGTGCAGTTCTATGTCGCAATGTCATCTTAGCCCCAAAAGGCAATACCACAAACGTGGTTTACAAACAGTTTCTGGAGTTAATTAAACTCAACTTTTCGGTGAGTTTTTATACTTCATGGACTTTCAGATAATATCTTACACGTTAGTACAGTACCGAGCAAGTATTACTTTTATCAAATTAGCCGCGGGTAACTGCTAGTATGAAGTTAAAGTTGGAATTCAAGAGGACAAACTGGGGCAAATTTTCGTTTATAGGAAGAGGGATTAGGAAGGGGGATGTTCAATAAAGTCCCAAATTCTTTGGAATTATTTAAGAAAAGACTAGGAAAAAGACAGATAGGGAGTCTGCCACCTGGGTGACTGCCCCAAATGCAGATCAGTGGTGATTGATTGATTGATTGGTTGGTTGATTGATTGATTGATTGATTGATTGATTGATTGATTGATTGATTGATTGATTGATTGATTGATTGATTGATTGATTGATTGATTGATTGATTGATCGATCGGCAATCACATCACTAATTTATGAAATATTACTTTACAAACTATCACCTTTTTCTCCTCAAGCTTACATAGTTGGTGGGCAGCATTGTCATTTTCACTATAGAAGAATTCTCTCCAATGCTAAATTCGTTATTTTTGCATGCGGTCGTCCACTGTTGATGTCCGTGATAAATTGTTTTGGTCTCCACACTTCCCTCCATCAGATTGGTGTACCAGTTTGAATGCCTTAGCAGGTAGTGGTAGTGGTGGTGATTGTTTTAAGAGGAAGTACAACTAGGCAGTCATCCTCTATATAACACTAATCAGAGAGAAAAAATGGAAGGGGTCCGACACTTCGAAAAATGAAGGTATCGGCCAAAGAAAGACAAGGGTCACGAAGGGCGTGAAAATGAAAGACTCCCTAGCCCTCGCAAACCTAATAGCGTCGGGGTCGGAAAAGAACAAGAGTTGACCAAGTAAGGTCGGGTAGGATAGATGAAAGTGAGGAGCCTAGCGCAAGTAAGTGGAAGCAATGCCAGGACTCAGCTGAGGGCCCCATGGTCATCAAGCCACGCTCCAAAGGTTCAGAGCCACTGGGACCCCTTTTAGTCGCCTCTTAATACAGGCAGGGAATACCGTGGGTGTTCAGTGTGAGTTATTTATTTCTGTGTATATATTATTATTTGATTGATTATATGCATTTTAGTACAGTGTGTGCCTATATATAGCATCTTCACTTCATTATTGAAAATTAGAAATGAAGTGGTGCGAAATTTACTCCTTGGCTGAATGGTTAGCGTTAACGCCTTCGGTTCAGAAAGTCCCGGGTTCGATTCCCGGCCAGGTCGGCGATTTTAATAGCGTCTGATTAATTCTTCTTGCCCCTCTTCATATTCATACAACATAGTACACTACCAACCACCACAGAAACACGTAATAGTGATGACCTCCCTCCATATAGGGTTGGCGTCAGGAAGAGCATCCGGCCGTAAAACAGAGTCAAATACACATGTGCGACACAGTTCACACCCGCGACCCCACACGTGTGGAAAAAGCGCCAGAAAGAGAAGGAGGAGGAAGGAGAAGAAGAAGAAGAGGAAGAAGTGGTCTGAAATTTGTTGAAAGATGAAAGTGACAAATCTGACTTTAAAGTTATTGAGAATCAACCGACAAAATCGGATTTGGAATGTTTATTAACTATCTTTTTGCGTCAAATATCGGAAAGGGGAAGTAATGTCGAACCTCCCATAAAACAACCTACCGTAACAACGTGGTCTGACGTCAAGCCTCCAAATGATTGCATGCCAGTACACTTTCCCTAATAGTTTCAAGAATATTCCTCTCAGAGTATTGCTAGGACGTTAGAGATACCTTATTGGCAATCCGCATATCTCAGTTTGTTTGTGACTTGTTCCATTCTTGTGTATTTGTCAAAACAAGCGATTCGATTTCGCTCTCATCATTACGGACTCCCAAAGTGTTATGAAGAAATTACAAAATCTCAAGTGGAATCTCCAAGCGCATGGTTACTTGTATGACATCCCGGAGCGAGCTTTTAACATCTACTCTTCAGGTTGCTCCATAACATTTCTTTGAGTCAAAGGACATAGTGGAATTTTCGGCAATGAAAAAGCTGACGTACTAGCCAAACGTGGTGCATCGAAAGGGCTATTTGTACATCACTGCAACTCCCATGGATGGATTTTATTCCCACTATTCGAAACAAATTCGTCACAAATGGTCTACGGAATGGGAAACATCTCAACTGCATAAATGTAGAGCTTATGCTCTCGTACAACCCCAACATCCCTCCTAAGCCATGGTATTATAAGTTTCGTCGGTCACGAGGTCTAGTGGTTTCCGTAATCCGAATGCGGCTCAATCATGGATCATTCCATTCACATCTCCATCGCACAGGAGTTTTAGCTTCACCGCGCTGTCGATGTCAGTATGCGGAGGATGGAGATCTCAACCACATTTTGTCTAAGTGTGGCCTTTATGAAGCTTCTCGAAGCCGCTTTTTATCTGAACTACCTGATCTCAAGTGCCGTTCCCGACCAGCGCTGCATTGGTGTTGCACGGTGAAAACAATTCAGTTCTCAATACTGTGATGGACTTTTTGAGAACCGCGGAAATAAGAATTTGACTTTGTGCTCTTCGAATTGTTGCCAGTGTTTTGTGTTGTGTTTTGTTTTGTTTTGTTTTGTGTTTTGTTCGTTCTTCCCCTCTTCTTCCGGAAGAGAGATTCAGAGTAGTGTACTCTACTTGAAGACTGTGGCAATTTGATTTTCATCCTTGTATGTCCTTTGCACTGACCATTTTTTTTTTCTGTATGTGTGCTGTGAGTGTTCCTTGTACCTGGAGGATGACCAAATGTTGTACCAACAAAGGTCAATTAAATAATGAAAATAAATAACAAATTCGTGTACATGTGAACGAAAGTTTATCATTATTTTGAATTTAGGAATTACACGTTTTGAACAGACTGTACATTTTCTAGTCAAAATATTTATGCAATTTCGTGTCACCACGATAATACTCAGTGCATTAGCTTTATGTAGATATATAAAACTTAGCAGATTTATTTCATATCTTGCGGATATTTTGTATTTTATGTAGACAAGTAAAAGCTGTCAAATATGGCTGCTACCACATGATTTAACATTGCCAGTTCTAGGGTTAGGAATTGTGGTCTGACATTAGAGTATACCTTGTAAAAATGTTGGGACTAAATCTCTGGATATAGCCTGAGTGGTGGCTCCTACCACAGGAACTTTCTCTGAACTATTAGCCGCAGATGAATATCCTCTTTAACATCACTAACCAGGATTTTCTCTAGAACCACGAAGCCCAGCAAATTGCAGGCTGGTCTGCTCGGTTTATGAGAATTTCTTTTAACGAGACAGATGCTTGATGCTTTGTGACTTCTGAAGGTCGCATACGAGGAACTCTGGCCAGAACAGCTTTAATAATATTCTCCTTTCTCTTCTCACTCAACTTGCTCTCGTAGTGCGTGTTGCCTGAGAGAAGATGGGAGCCACTTAAGAGAGTAATGTGATGCCGAAGTTCAATGGCTCGAACCTAGGTCAGAACGACTTTCGCTAAGGTCATTTACTGGCTTACTACGGCTAAGCCTCAACTAGGAAATGGTCAGTCATGAGTAGGGCCGGATGTTTATATAATTACATATTTTATTCCTTTCTTTATAGTCCACTGAAAATGACGAATTGTGGTTCTCACATGGCTATACTGTGGTTTCATTTAACATATTTTTACATATTCTTCCTTTTTTAATCCATTTACCCACCAGGATTGGTTTTTCCCTCGGACTCAGCGGAGTTATTCCACCTCTATCATCTCAAGGACAATGTCCTGGAGCGTGAGACTTTGGGTCGGCGGAGATACAACTGGAGAGGAGGTCTAGTACCTCGCCCGGGCGGCCACACCTGCTATGCTGAACAGGGGCCGTGTGGGGGATGGGGAAATCGGTAGGGATAGACAAGGAAGACGAAGCGGCCGTAGCCTTAAGTTAGGTACCATTTCGGCATTTGCATGGAGAAGAAGTGGGAAACCACGGGAAGCCACTTCGAGGATGGTTGAGGTGGGAATAGAACCCACCCCCTCCTACTCAGATGACCTCCCTAGCCTGACTGGACCCCGTTCCAGCCGTCGCACCACTTTTCAAATTTCGTGGCAGAGCCGGGAATCGAACCTGGGCCTCTGGGGCTGGCAGCTAATCACACAAACCACTACACTATACAGGCGGACCATTTTTACATATTCTCAGTAATATTACATATTTTACGTATTATGTGAATACTGTAACTTTTTTTACATACAAAAGATATAGGGCCGATTGCAGAAATGGTGTTTAGACGATGTCTACGGTTAAACAATGTCTAAGCATGGCTGCCGCATTGCAGGGACGTTATTTATCACGTAGACACTGCCGAGGGCAGTGTCTAACCTAAAATGAGAGGAGTGAATCACAATAAGAGGTTTTGTACCATGAAACATGTAATTTGTATTATCATGTTGAGACGGCCTCTCTGTGGGTCACCCGCTGCTAAATCGCAACAATTCGTTTGACATCTACGGGGAGATAGATCTTAAAATAAGTTTTCGCTTTTCAAGAGACTTATTTCTTGAGACTGACAAAGGGACAGTCCGGTAACTTGAATACAATTCTTGGCAACCACAATATATTTTATTGTATACATGGGGTAATTTCCATGGAATTATAGGTCACTTCGACTATATACATGTCAGAATTACTTGTCCCAATCGTCAGAGGGCTGTCACATACATCAACCGGGAGGGATTCACTTATATTTACTGCCAAGTAAACACACATAATAGTGAAAACTAAAAAGTAGGTTGTATGTGGTTTATATATAAATAATCGTATAAGTTTTCGGCAATTGGTGGTGATGGTGGTGATTATTGTTTAAAGAGGAGGACTGGGAAGAAGAAGAAGAAGAAGAAGAAGAAGAAGAAGAAGAAGAAGAAGAAGAAGAAGAGCCGTGGCCATGATAACAGCCCTAGTATTTGCCTGGTGTAAAAATAGGGGAAACTACGGAAAACAATTTTCAGGGCTGCCGATGATGCGTTTCGAAACTACGATCTCCAGAATGCAAGCTACATCTATATGGCCCGTACAACATACTCTTTTACACATTACTATTGCTTCATCTTCCTTTCGTCGAAGCTACCGTATTTATGAGTAGATTACACTCACCGTAACAGCGCTATAATCAAAGCTACACTTCCGCGTACGGTGGCGTGTCGCTTTTGTGTCGATAATATTATGAGATTTAATTTCCACCGAAAGAGGTACTCTTATCTGTGGGCTCAGCCATATTTGAGTAATGTCAAATACAGTAGACAATACACGACACTTACGGATTTCGCCTTGATAAAATGGGAGACAATTCGACGGTGGCGCTCCTAGTGACTTGACCTGAACAAATCGCGCTAAATTCAAATATCAATGGAAATGTATATACGGAAATGGATAAATAAATTACGTCTAGAAAGAAAGTGGTATTGAGATATTAACTTCGAAGTTGCTAAAGCAATTCTGGATAAATGAATGAAGAATTATTTAAAATGTTATTATTCAAAGACTGAAATTAGACACATAAACAACATATGAAATGGGCTGCTGTGAAATGGCTTGATCTTTCATTTATGCATTACTTTTTTAGCTTTAGCATTCCTGCCCGAACTTTTACGGTTGGATTTGTCTTTTTTCTCATTTAGAAACATTGTATGATCACATTAAGACACTTGTCAATAAAAATGTCGGCACTTTCCTTACACACATGATGCAATGAATTAACATTTAAAAGCTGGACAATTTTCCTCTTACAGTAACATGAAGCCTACTAACAGAAAGAAAATCTATAAAATTCCGGCTTTAATCTGAGAAGAGGGATTGAAGAAAGAAAAGTATGAAAATGTTGTCGATAGTGATGCTTTGAGGAATATTTACGAACAATAAGAGTAAAAATGTAACATACCCTTGTTTGTATAGTCGAGGATTTTTAAAGTCGGTGGCCTGGAAATGATCTGAACAGATCTTATAATTCTTATATAAGCGTAACGTACCTTCTTTCTTGTACACCTTATCGAAATCACTTCTGTGACATTTCAAAACCCCCAGATCACACCTACAACAACACATCGGTATCATCATCATTAGCCGTTGTGCTCATTACTGAGCGTCGTGACCTCATAACTCTATCATTTTCGTGTTGCAACCTTGACAAGATGTCTCCATCCCGAGCGGTTTTAATGATCTTCTTCGTCTGATCTACCCATCTGCTTGCTGTTCTTCCTCGTGGTCTACTGCCTTTGATTTTGCATTGCAAAATGACCTTTTCCAAGTTATCTCCGTCTCGTCTTAAAATGTGACAAAGAAACTGTAAGTAACACTCACTCACACGGGAAGATAGGCGTTTCTTGACGCGGAGTTCGTCTAGAATGGAAATATTAGTTCTTCTTTCTGTCAAGGGTACATGTAGCATTCTCCGCCAACACCACATCTCAAAGGCATCAGTGTGCTTTTTGTCCTTAGCATTCACGGTCCAGGTCTCACAGCCATACGAAAAGACGGAGAACACTAGTGATTCTACCAAGCGCATCTTCGTGGCTTTTGATATTGCCCGGTTCTGCCAGATCTTAGTAAGTTTAACCATTGCAGCACGACTTTAGACAATACGTCTTTTTACCTCTTCATCACAGCTTCCCGTGTCATTGATAACAGACCCCAAGTATACAAATTCCTTAACTATATCCAGGTCCTTTAGGAATCCTGTGAGTCGGATTTGACCTTGCCGATCAACTACCATTAGTTTGATCTTTTTGATGTTTACCTGTAGACCATACTGAAGACTAGTGTTCTTCACCCTTGTAAGCAGGTCATAAAGTTCCTCTTCACTACCAGCGATGAGGGAAGTGTCATCTGCAAAGCGCAGGTTATTAATTTTTCTGCCACCAATCGAGATTCCTCCATTCTAGCCACTGAGAGCGCCTTTGACGACACGCTCTGCATAGATGTTGTAGAGTTGAGGTAATAATATACAACCTTGCCTTACTCCATTTGTCACATTGAAAATGCCTGAGACATCACCATCCACCTTTATGGTTGCTGTGTGGTTTTTATACAGGCCTTTCAATAACGATATTAAATGCAGTGGAATCCCAAATTCCTTTAGCACCTGCCACAACTTGTCCCACATAACACAATCAAAGGCCTTTTTGTAGTCCAGGAAGCAAATAAAGGCAGACACACAAAACTCGCGACATTTCTCAATTATCTGTCTCATGTTCAGGATAGACTCTCGTGTTACTTTACCTGCAACAAAGCCTGCTTGTTCTGCGGATATCTGAGGTTGCAGGAATGATAAAAATAATTTCGTGTGGCTATTACTAGCCGAGTGCAGCCCTTGTAAGGCAGACCCTCCGATGAGGGTGGGCGGCTCTGCCATGTGTAGGTAACTGCGTGTTACTGTGGTGGAGGATAGTGTTATGTGTGGTGTGTGAGTTGCAGGGATGTTGGAGACAGCACAAACGCCCAGCCCCCGAGCCATTGGAATTAACCAATGAAGGTTAAAATCCCCGACCAGGCCTGGAATCGAACCCGGGACCCTCTGAACCGAAGCCCAGTACGCTGACCATTCAGCCAACGAGTCGGACTGCAGGAATGGTTTTAGGCGTTGATTTATTATGTAGAGCAGAACTTTGCTTGCATGGGATATTAATGCGATAGTATGATAATTGGAGCAATCCCTTATAGACCCCTTTTTATGAAGAGGGATCAGTATTGATGCCATTGTTACATTTCATTAATTCCTCTGATGAGATTACTGTCACGAAGGGCATCCGGTCGTAAAATTCCGCTTCGAAGATTTATCTGACTACATACCCGATCCCGTGGAGAAACGGGAGAAGCGTTGAAGATTTACGGTACATAAAATTATTTTTATGTATCGGAAATATTTTGATTTTGCCCTTAATTTGTTTTTTTAATAAGTCACTTTTTTCTTAGTTGGTTTATCGTCCAGGGCTGGCTTTTCCGTCGCACTCAGCGAGGGATCCAACCTCAAGGGTTATGTCCTGGAGCGTCAAGAGGCCCAGGGCGGCCTCACCTGCTATACTGAACATTTTTTGCTAGGGGCTTTACGTCGCACCGACACAGATAGGTCTTATGGCGACGATGGGATAGGAAAGGCCTAGGAATTGGAAGGAAGCGGCCGTGGCCTTAATTAAGGTACAGCCCCAGCATTTGCCTGGTGTGAAAATGGGAAACCACGGAAAACCATTTTCAGGGCTGCCGATAGTGGGATTCGAACCTACTATCTCCCGGATGCAAGCTCACAGCCGCGCGCCTCTACGCGCACGGCCAACTCGCCCGGTCTATACTGAACAGGGGCCTTGTGAGGAGATGGGACGATTGGAACGGATAGACAAGGAAGAGGGAAGGAAGCGGCCGTAGCCTAAGTTAGGTACCATCCCGGCATTTCCCTGTAGGAGAAAACCACGGAAAACCACTTCGAGGATACCTGAGGTGGAAATCGAACACCCCCTCTACACAGTTGACCTCCCGAAGGTGAATGGACCCCGTTCCAGCCCTCGTACCACGTTTCAAATTTAATGGCAGATTCGGGAATCGAACGCTGGCACACTAACCACTACACCACAGAGGCGGACTAGTAACTATAGCCTACTTACTGTCAAAATGAAGGGTTTGCCGTTAAGACACAGTATTGTGCAATTTTTATGTCTTGGAATATAAAAAGAAGTACGGACCCGCACATAGCCGCCTCGGTAATTGTGGCTAGGTAGCTTTCTTTGACCACAACTCGGCCATCATCCTCGGCACAGTACCTCTTGAACTCACTAATAATTCCTAAACATTGACGGAGTTTACGTCTAAAGCAACAACAATGACATTGTCCTAAAATACGGAGGTATTTTTTTTTTAAATTGTCTCATATTGGGGGTTCACCCCCTGTGAGTGAGGGCGGTAGAATAACACTCACGGTATCCCCTGCCTGTTGTAAGAGGCGACTAAAAGGGGCCCCATGGGCTCTTAACTTAGGAGCGTGGGTTGGTAACCACGGGGGCTTCAGCTGAATCCTAACATTGCTTCCACTTACTTGTGTCACGCTCCTAACTTTCATCCTTCCTATCCGACCTCCCTTGGTCAACTCTAGTTCTTTTCCGACCCCGACGGTATTCGAGCACTCGAGGCCTAGAGAGTCTTTGATTTTCACGTCCTTCGTGGTCCTTGCCTTTTTTGGCTGATACCTTCAATTTTCGAAGTGTCGGATCCCTTCCATTTTTTCTCTCTGATTAGTGTTATATAAAGGATGTTTTCCTGGTTGTACTTCCTCTTAAAACAATAATCACCTCCACCATCATGGGGGGGTTCACAACTGAAGTGAATCAGGTCCACCAATGGCCAGTTTGGGGATTAATGCCATCTGGAACTATATAGGCCTACCTGTAAATCACCAGCATTTTTCATTAATCTCCCGTTGAGATTACTAAAATGGCAACTGATGTAAATAACGAAGACGGCCACTTTGTGTAAGACCGAGCTCGATAGCTGCAGTCGCTTAAGTGCGGCCAGTATCCAGTATTTGGGGGATAGTGGGTTCGAACCCCACTGTCGGCAGTCCTGAAGATGGTTTTCCGTGGTTTCCCATTTTCACACCAGGCAAATGCTGTGGCTGTACCTTAATTAAGGCCACGGCCGCTTCCTTCACACTCCTAGCCCTCTCCTGTGTCGGTGCGACGTAAAGCAACTAGCAAAAAGAAAAACTTTGTGTAACCTGATTGAGTTGAACTGTGCTGATTTGGTTATGTGGAAAAATATCCAAATACATCTATTTTTGTATTAAATAACGTTACAAACACAAATAATGGTCTGACTGTATTGTATATTACAAAGTAAATTTAAAATTTCAACAAACTGCTTAGATCGTAATATTTGTTTCGCCCAATAAATTAAAATTCACAACCAGAGTGAACCAAGTCCATTTTTGTTTTATTAAACGACACCTTTCACCGGCGTCAATAACTTGTCATTTCACATGTACGCTAAAATTTAAGTTAGAAAATAACCCAGTTATTAAACAATTTCTAAAATTAAATTAAAATTTCCAGGAATTAATTATCATCCAAAAAACTTTAGGACTTAATTATTCTGGACAATTCCAAACGGACTTGGTTCACTTTAGTTGTGAACCCGTCATATCATAACTACAAGTCATTATAACAGGAAAACTGGGCCGATGACCTTCGATGTAGGCCCCTTAAAACAACAAGCAAGCATCAGAAGGAAAACTCAAAACATTATTTTTGGAAATCCAATGCGTTAGTACTACCACATACTTTCTTGAATGTTACATATTTAATTACAGACACTTATTTCCCTGATATTTACTACATTTTCATGTAGGCCTATATATTCCGCAGTTCGGTATTACATAAAAATGCCGGCCCAAGTCATGAGTGAAATATAATACATAGCGATAATTAAATATAGCCACAATATCAGTAGAGTATTGCAAATTTATGACATTTATTTAGGATAAATATGAAACTATGACAAATCTAATAATATTACGAAACACATTATTTTTTAAAAATTTGTTTTTGTACAGTAGAAACCGGTTAAAAGGAATCCAAAAGGACCGCCAATTAACGGTCGTTATAGTTGATAGTCACACAAACCTGTTATAACGACTCCGAAGGGACCGCCAATTAACGTTCGTTATAGGCGATAGTCGCACAAACCGGTTATAACGACACCGAAGGGACCACCAATTAACGGTCGGTATAAGCGATACTTGCACAAACCGGTTATAAAGACACCGAAGGGACCACCAATTAACGGTCGTTATTGGCGATAGATTCACAAATCGGTTATAACGACACCGAAGGGACCACGAATTAACGGTCGTTCTAGGTGATAGTCGCACAAACCGGTTATAATGACACCGAAGGGATCGCCAATTAACGGTCGTTATAGGCGAGAGTCGCACAAACCGGTTATAACGACACCGGAGGGACCACCAATTAACGGTCATTATAAGAGAAAGTCGCACAAACCGGTTATAACGACACGGTAGGGGCCATCAATTAACGGTCGTTATAGGCGATAGTCCCACAAGCTAGTTATAAGTACACCGAGGAGACCGCCAATTAACTGTCGTTATGCCTTTACTGGCGGGATGTACTGTTTACAGTGCACTATGCGTTCTGGTATGTGCTAGTGCTAGTTTGTTTTATTCATTGTTCTGTCTCAGCCTTATCGTTGGCTTTGACAATATGAGAGTGACTTAGGTTTGTGCGATGTTAGTAATGCCATTTCTTACGCAGTCAGTCGCTGCTATGAACAGTATGAAAATATTGCTCATAGGGTCGTTCGGTGTATGCATTTCAGTGGGTTTGGCCGAGTGATAGTAGCAACTTCCGGCTCAGTGAGAAAAGCAAAGGGAAACCATCCCAGTCCTTATTTCGCTAGGAATGCCTTTTCAGTGATGTCTAGGCCATCTATGACAGCTAATGATGGAGCTGTTAAGGATCCAATCAGCCTTCGGGCTGATAACTGAACATGCATACTCTTATTTGTACATCTCCGCCTCGATGGTGTAGTGGTTAGTGTGACTAGCTGCCACCCTCGGAGGCCGCGGGTCTGCCACAAAATTTCAAAAGTGATACGAGAACGGAACGGTGTCCGCACAGCCTCGGGAGGTCAACAGAGTAGACGATCTTTCGATTCCCAGCTCAGCCATCCTCGAAGTGATTTTCCGTGGTTTCCAACTTTTCCTCCAGGCAAATGCTGGGATGGTACGTAACTTAAAGGTCACGGCAGCTTTTTCCCTCTTTCTTGCATATCCTATCCAACCTTCCCATCCTCCACAAGGCTTCTGTTTAGCATAGGAGGTGAGTTACTGGCACTCCTCCCCAGTTGTATTCCTGAGCCAGTCTCACGCTCCAGAACACTGCCCTTGAGGCGGTAGAGGTGGGATCCCTCGTCGAGTCCGAGAGAAAACCCAACCCTGGTTGTTGAACGGATAATGAAAAGAAATGTAATTTAAACAAATTAAATTGAATATATGTAGATATTCAAGCATTTTTATTACATATAAATCCCAGCCTTGGTTATTGCCGAACGTAAACGTTGACAGCGCAACCTGCATTCTAACTAAGGCACTAGAAAGGAAAACACAGATCTTGCTAGTTGGCGCATCTCCTCACAAGAGAGCAGCACTAAATAGATTGCTAGCATACCCTTATAACAAGTGGTGAAGACCTACTTTTATGATCAACTACAAGCAACTACACATTCATTCATTCATTGACAGTCCATGCTTCAATTGTAAGAATGAGACGAACGATTTCACACCCAGCAAAGAGAGAGCCGAGCTCTACATTGGGAGCGGACTCGCCCCACCGTCGCTCGGCTGTCTGAAGAATGGTTTCTGTGCTTTCCCATTCTCACTTCAGAGAAATGCGGCGACAGTTCCTGTTTCAACACCGTAGAGTAACCAGCCTTGTAACTCTACATTCGGGAGGCGGAGGCAGTGGCGATCATTAGAGGTGCGAGGAGGAGGTGGTGGTGATTATTGTTTTAAGAGGAAGTACAACTAGGCAACCATCCTCTATATAACACTAATCAGAGGGAAAAATGGAAGGGGTCCGACACTTCGAAAAATGAAGATATCGGCCAAAGGAAGACAAGGGCCACGAAGGGCATGAAAATGAAAGACTCCCTAGCCCTCGCAAACCTAATAGCGTCGGGGTCGGAAAAGAACAAGAGTTGACCAAGAGAGGTCGGATAGGATAGATGAAAGTGAGGAGACTGGCACAAGTAAGTGGAAGCAATGCCAGGACTCAGCTAAGGGCCACGTGGTCGCCAACCCACGCTCCAAAGTTCAGAGCCCCTGGGGCCTCTTTTAGTCGCCTCTTACGACAGGCAGAGGATACCGTGGGTGTTATTCTACCGCCCCCACCCACAGGGGGATGCGAGGAGGAGGGAGTGGGGAATTACACCCCGCCCCCCCCCCTAAATTTGTTGAGAAAACATTACATTTTAATACCAATTTTTAAACTTGAAACTAGGAATTACTGTTTAGAAAAGTCCTCTTCTGTGATGTAGTGGTTAATTGCGATTAGCTGCTACCCTCGGAGGCCAGGATTCGATTCCCAGCTCTGCCACGAAATTTCGAAAGTGGTGCGAGGGTTGGAACGGCGTCCACTCTGGATCGGGAGGTCAACTGAGTAGAGGGGGTTCGATTCCTTCCTCAGCCATCCTCGAAGTGGTTTTCCATGGTTTCCTACTTCTCCTCCAGGCAAATGATGGGATGATACCTAACTTAAGGACACTGCCGCTTCCTTCCTTCTTCCTTGTCTATCCCTTCCGATCCTCCTAATTCCCAACAAGGTACCTGTTCAGCATTGCAGGTGAGGCCACCTGAGCAACGTACTTGTCCTCCTCCCCAGCTGTATCCCCCGACCCAAAGTCTGACGCTCCAAGGCACTGCCGGATTAAGAAAGGAAGAAAAAAATACTCTGCTGCCATTATAATATTAGAATGCAATATTGCATTATAATATTAGGGAGCTCTAGCTCAGGTGCCTTGATAAATAAATAAAAAATCCACAGCCTGTTTCCAGTCATTCGAACGGATCAGGAATGGAATCAATGAAGCCCCCACCTAGCGGCGAGGATAGGAATTGTGTCGGCTGCCGAAGATGATTAATGACTGAAAGATGAAATGAAATGATAGTGGAGAGTGTTGCTGGAATGAAAGATGACAAGGAAAACCGGAGTACCCGGAGAAAAACCTGTCCAGTCCTCCGCTTTGTCCAGCACAAATCTCACATGGATTTGAACCCCGGAACCCAGCGGTGAGAGGCCGGCGTGCTGCCACCTGAGCCACGGAGGCTCTGGGTGCCTTGATAAATAAATAAATAAATAAATAAATAAATAAATAAATAAATAAAATGGTTTAAAATCGTTTCATATTAATAAGAGGGAATCTTATATGATATTGCTCTTAACGAATTCTGCGTCTGTTGTGAAGTTACTCGTAAATAAGCTGTGTCATTGTTGTTGAGGTGTAAGAAGGGAATGTGCGGTCTTAACATTTGAAGACATTTGAAGGCCAATGTTCCTTTCTCCTAAACAACTTTCTCCTCAAGAGGAGCATTGCCCGCACGGAGTCAATTGAAAGTGAGATCACCTCCTTTCTCCAGGAGGGGTGCGGAGAACTGGATACAAGGCCACGGAACTGGTCTTCCTCTTTTTTTTTTTTTCGTCTTTTATCCCTCTTATTCTTCTTATTTTTATTATTATCGTCTTGTGTTAAAGACATAAACATGGTACAAATGTTACAAAATCGTATTGTCAAGACTTTCTTTCGGTACGAAAACAGTGGAATGCTTAGCTTAAGTGAGGATAGTTAAATGCACCAAAAGGAAAGAACCTTGAGAGTTCAACAGCGTCATATATACCACAAAATTAAAGAAAATTATTAGAAGCCATAATATAGAATTGTAAGTGAATATAGACATGGGACAAGACTGAGGTATAGAAGTTATTTTCAGATCATTCGTTACTACAACAGATATGGCTCCAGAACACTACAATTTATAGTTCCTAAATTTTTGAGTAAGTTGCCCCCAGAAATGACACACTTCAAAACAAAATATCAGTTTAAAAAGAATGTGAATGTAAAAATATGGATAATAGAAAATAACATTACAATTTAAATATATACCCATGAATGGAAAATTTATCATAGATTTATCTATTTTGAATGGTACATTCCGGGATTGATGTCCGCCTCTGTGGTGTAGTGGTTAGTGTGATTAGGTGCCACCCCCGGAGGCCCGGGTTCGATTCCCGACTCTGAACGAAATTTGAAAAAGTGGTACGATTGCTGGAACGGGGTCCACTCAGCCTCAGCAGGTCAACTGAGTAGAGGTGGGTTCGATTCCCACCTCACTCATCCTGGAAGTGGTTTTCCGTGGTTTCCCGCTTCTCCTCCAGGCAAATGCCGGGATGGTACCTAACTTAAGGCCACGGCCGCTTCCTTCCCTCCTCCTTGTCTATCCCTTCCAATCTGTCCATCCCCCCACAAGGCCCCTGTTCAGCATAGCAGGCGAGGCCGCCTGGGCGAGGTACTGGTCATCCTCGCCAGTTGTATTCCCCGACCCAGAGTCTGGAGCTCCAGGACACTGCCCTTGTGGCGATAGATGTGGGATCCCTCGCTGGGTCTGAGGAAACAACCAACCCTGGAGGGTAAACAGAAGAAGAAGAAGAAGAAGAAGAAGAAGGAGAAGTGAACATATGTATTCTTCTTCTTGTTTTGTTATGCCCATTTATAGAGCGCGTTGGAACTTGTTCATTGGCTTGATGACTTTCGCCTTCCTATTCCTCCAAAATCTCTTCATGAACTCATAATTAAATAAATAAAAAGTAAATCAATAATTAAATGTATTAATATTATTATTATCTGCTCAAAGGTTTTTTATATCAGGAATTAACTTTGCAAGGCTATTCAGTTCTACAGGTTCTTAAGTTAAGAGTTCAAGAAGATATTGGTCCTTCTGAAGATTAGTTCATTAATCAAACTGTCTTCCATTTTAAAGCGTTTGAACATGCAGTACGTCCCTTTGTTTTCCCATTACCTTCGTTCTTACGATTTCTCTTTTAATTAGAGTTAATATAGGTTGATTAACTCGATTTTTCCGAATAAAATAATTGTCACTATCATTGTCAACGAATTCCGAGAAAATAGTTCTCTTTGTGAATCATTGGTAAAGTGTCGGGCTCCGGATTCCAAGATAGTTGGTTCAAACCCGGAAGAGGTAGTCGGATTTTCGAAGGGCGGTGAAAAATCCATTCGACACTCCATGTCGTACGATGACAGCATGTAAAAGATCCCTTTAAAGGCCCCTTTAAACAACAATCATCATCATCATCATCATCATCATCATCAATAATAATAATTTAAGAGCCATTTTGTACATTATGGGTGTGACAATGTGCTGTTATTTTGTCCCGCAGTCTTAGAAATAGAAAAAATCGAATGTCATTTGTTTCTTCCGCTATTGTGATTGATTGATTGATTGATTGATTGATTGATTGATTGATTGATTGATTGATTGATTGATTGATTGATTGATTGATTGATTGATTGATTGATTGATTGATTGATTGATTGATTGATTATCGCGCTACACATCTATTACGTAGGCAATGGCTTTGCCATTTAAGGTCAAGATTTAAAGTTCTTTGGCCATTGCTAAATTCTGGAGATCGTATAGCAACTGGTTTTAGCCTACATTCTCGATATTGCTAATTTAGGAAAATTGTTACGGGAATTAATTTCAGTTGGGGGTAAAATAGCCGAGTTCGTGGTGTAGGGGTAGCGTACCTTACTCTTACTGGGAGACTCCGGGTTCGATTCCCGGCCAGGTCAGGGATTTTTACCTGGACCTGAGGGCTGGTTCGAGGTCCACTCAGCCTACGTGATTAGAATTGAGGAGCTATCTGACGGTGCGATAGCGGCCCCGGTCTCGAAAGCCAAGAATAACGGCCGAGAGGATTCGTCGTGCTGACCACACGACACTTCGTAATATGCAGGCCTTCGGGCTGAGCAGCGGTCGCTTGGCAAGCCAAGGCCCTTCAAGGGCTGTCGTGCTATGGGGTTTGGGCGGGGGGGGGGGGGTAAAATAAGGTTTGGTGGGAGAAAGGGAGACAGATGATAGAGATTCTATTCTGCAAAACAGGTTCTTCTTCTTCAACTTTTCCCCACAACTGTGGGATCGTGGGTGCGAACTGTGTCGCATATATGAATACTGTCCTGTTTTGTGACCGGATGCCCTTCCTGACGCTAACCCTATGTAGAGGGATGTGATGACTATTGCGTGTTTCTGTAGTGGTTTGTAGTTTGGTGTGTTGTTTGAATATGAAGAGGAGAGCGTTGGAACAAACGCAAACACCTAGTCCCCGAGCCAGAAGAATTAATCAGAATTAATCAACAGCAGAACTCATACACATAGACGGTGAACCATTGGAGTACGTTCAGGACTACACGTACCTGGGCCAGAACATATCATTCCACAACAATATGGAGCAAGAAATTAAAAGAAGAATTGGTCAAGCGTGGGAAAAATTCTGGTCCCTGAAATTCATTTTAGGGGACAAATCCCTAAAGCTAATTATGAAGACCTTAGTCCTGGAGAAGTGTGTGCTACCAGTAATGCTTTATGGATGCCAAACCTGGTTATTAACGCTGCAAATAGCCCAAAGCAGGAGGGAAAGGGAAATCCTCAACATCACGCTGAAAGACAGAATGAGGAACGAGGAGATACGCAGAAAGACCGGTATAAGAGACATACTCAACATAGCGGACAGATTGAAGTGGAAATGGGGAGGCCACATAGCAAGAATGGAGCACAAGAGGTGGACACACAGACTAACATTGTGGGATCCTAGAATAGGCAAGAGAAACGTAGGAAGACAGAGGATCCGATGGGCTGATTCGTTCAAGAAAATGGCTGGTGCACAGTGGACAAGAAAAGTAAGAGACAGGGAAGAATGGAAGACCCTTGAAGAACTCCTCTAAGTGTATAAATGTAAATTAAAATTTTGTATATGCTTAGATATATGAACACCAACGGCCGTAGCCGTGTTGAAACACCGGATCCCGTGAGATCTCCGAAGTTAAGCAACACTGGGCATGATCGAGATTTGGATGGGTTGCCACGTGCTGTTGGTGGGGGTAAGGGAATGGAAGAGCGGAAAGTAACTGGCCACCCTACCGTACGTAAACTCCGACTCAAGCACACCTCTGCGGAGGTTCGGACCTGCCTTCGGGCAGAATAAACCCTTACCTAGATATATGCACAAGAATACATAACAGACAATATGTATAGGTTAGAAAGATATGTTGATATAGATGTTGATTCCCATAGGGAATGAGTTAGCTGGAAAATTTATAATGTCCAATAACGGACCATTTATATTGGTATTATAAATTTACTCATTCGGGACAAATATTTCAGATTCCCTATGGGAATCAACATCTATATCATTTGATGGCCAAGCAGGCATCAATTTTTGCTGATGAGACAAAGTCTCTTAGTGCATTGGCACTGCCGGTGGCTCCAGTTAGCCTACGCAGTGGCCTCCACGGTATGCACTAGCCAGCGTATTGGTATGTGTGCTAGGTACCAACTGATGAGTCCACCCTAGCACACGAGGGCGAAACGCTGGCAACCAAGAATGAGTTAGCTGGAAAATTTATAATGTGCAATAACGGACCATTTATATTGGTATTAGAAAGATATGTGTCACTAAAGGCAAGAAAAGTGCACCACATGGTGCTTTCACACTCTTTAGAACTGCTCACCTAACGAGTTCATCCGAGCGAAGCCCTTAAGGGATTTCGAAGGCTAGATTTAGATTTAGATTAAAATCACCGGCCTGGCCGTGTATCGAACCCGGGACCCTATGAACCGAATGCCTCAACGCTGACCATTCAGCCAAGGAGCCAGCTATTCTGCGAATGAGGAGGGTTAATGATATGTTATACAATTCTTTAGAAGGACTAAATCAGTTGGGGTAAATAAGGTACGGGGAGGACGTATGCCAGAGATTCAATTCAGCAAAATAGGTTGGTTAATGTACTATTGATACAGTTCTTCAGAAGCACCAATATCTCATCTTCTTGAGTTGACAACCTCTAGAACTGAACATTCAAACACGGAGACAAATCCTCTGTGTAGGATTACAAACCAGATAACTCGTTGACAAGTGAACGAATTACACAAACTTGACTTGAGACACGATACCTGAATTTATCTCACGTGTTTAATGACCTATTACCACATCTATAATGGCACATGCTAACACATACACCAACGGCAGGAACCAGCTTTTTTAATGACCAGATTAAGAGAAGGACAGGTTTCTGTCTTGTTACCTGAGAGCATCTCCGTACACGGAACTGTATCTCACTGTTATTATTATTATTTAGCGTATGACATACAAATACATTATTACAAATGAACAACAATAACCAATGAACCAAACTACATACAAATATCTAGATCTTGTATGTACTCAATACATTTTGGGGTTGCCATCAAGAAGTCTTCGTATGGCCCTCCATATGCTCTGATGCTGCATTCCTCCCTGACGTGTTTAATAGTTTGTCGCGGTGCACCACAGTCGCATACTGGTGAGGAGAGCATTCGCCATTTAAAAAGTGAATCCCCACATCTTCCGTGTCCCGTCCTGAGTCGGTTGAGCATTGACCATACCATGCGAGGTTGATCAAACGCTGGAACTGTCTTATCGATGCATGGCATTTTCAGGCATGTAGCTGGGAGCATTTTGCATCCATTCTTCCCTCCAGGAATCGGTGATGTTGAACCCGATGTTATTGATCTCGGCTGCAAGAGATCTCACTCTTATGGAATAGCTGGACAAAACTTTCGGGCTATGAAACATAACTTTTAACTGGTACAGGCACACTCTAATCCCTGTTATACACCATCAAACGGTTTCTCCTGTCCAATACCTCACAGGAAACAAAGATTGTTCAACATTGCTGAAAGTTTGACAACATTTGAAAATGCTTGGCAAGGTTGAATAGCATTTTGATTCAACATGAAGGAAAGGTAAGCAGCAGTTGTTGTTCTTGAACTAGCAATGGGAGAGAGAGAGAGAGAGAATCCACCTACGATAACCCTAAGCTAACCCCATGACACTACAGCCCTTGAAAGGCCTTGGCCTTGGCCCGAAGGCCTGCAAATTACGATGTGTCATGTGGTCAGCACGACGAATCCTCTGGGCCGTTATTCTTGGCCTTCTAGACCGGGGCCTATCTCACCTTCAGATAGTTCCTCAATTCTAATCACGTATCCTGGGTGGGCCCCAAACCAGCCCTCAGATCCAAGTAAAAATCCCTGACCTGGCAGGGAATCGAACTTGGGGCCACCGGGTCAGAGGCAGGCACGCTACCCCTACCCCACGGGGCCGGCATCCACTTAGGATAGATGAACTAATTCTAGGTAAACCACAATGGTTAAGCCTAACTGATTAATCAATAAGGACGATAAGAAAATACATTTAATGCATTTTTCATTTGAATTTTTAAATATGTTAGAGTATTTATTCGTCCGACTCGTTGACTAAATGGTCAGCGTACCGGCCTTCGGTTCAGACGGTCCCGGGTTCGATTCCCGGCCGGGTTGGGGATTTTAATCGCTTCTGATTAATTCTTGTGGCTCGGGAACTGGATGTATGTGTCAGTTCCAACACTCTCCTCATCATAGTCAGACAACATACCAAACTAATAACCACCACAGAAACACGCAATAGTGATTACATCACTCCATATAGGGTTGGCGACAGGAAGAGCATCCGGCCTTAAAACAGGGCCAAATCCACACGTTCGACGCCGTTCGCACCCGTGACCCCACATGTGTGGGAAAAAGCGGTAGGAAAAGTTTGAGTATTTATTCATTTTTTTGCAGCTACTACGCCCCCCCCCCCCCCTGATTGATTATTTTTATTCAAATCAATTTAAATTATACACATTATCTTGTACTATTTGGAGTGAATCTCTGAAAATCGCAGTTGACATTTCGGGGGTTAAGAAACAAAATATCGTATCTCGTTCTTCGGAAGTTTTCGTTGTGTTCATTTTCCTATGCTTATGTGTAAAGGAAAATGACTCTTAAATATATCATATTGCAGAAGTGCGTAAATAGGTCATGCAGACATTCATTCCAACAGTAAGGTGACGAGACTCAGACATGAGTAAATCAGTCAGTAATTACATCCGCAAAGAGCCTTATCTCTGATTCCGGTTCTTCACTCATATCATTACTTACTTACTTACTTACTTACTTACTTACTTACTTACTTACTCCATGGCTCTACGGTCCTTTAAGGACCTTGGCCTCCTTGACCACAGCTCTCCAGTCATCCCGGTCTTCAGCACGCCTACGCCACCTCCTGACTCCAACGGTCCTCAGATCAGTCTCCACATCCTCCAGCCATCTCATCCGGGGCCGACCTCTCCTTCTCCTGCCCCCAGGGTGTCCTGTCAGTGCTTTCCTTGGAAGTCTTCCCTCCTCCATCCGTTGTACATGCCCCAGCCATCCAATTCGTCTCATTTTGATTGATGTCACCAAGTCCGGCTCCTTATACAATAATCTTATTTCTTCATTTGTTCTGATTCTCCATAAATCTCCCTCCTTCACCGGTCCGAATATCTTCCTCAGTACTTTCCTTTCCCACACATTTAATCTCCTCTCTGTGGCCTCAGTCAATACCCATGCCTCACTCCCATACATAAGCACTGGTTTAATTATTGTTTTGTAGAGAGTCAGTTTTAATTTCCTGCTTAAGTTTTTACTTCTCAGAAGGGGATTCAGTGCCCTGTAGGATCTGTTGGCAGCCTTAATTCGATTTACAATATCTGTTTCAACTTTATTTTCTGATGTTATTACTGAGCCAAGATATGTGAAGCTATCTACTGCTTCAAAGGTGTAACCATCCACTTGGAGATTTTCAGTGTTCCTTCCATTTCTCTCTGTTACCATATATTTAGATTTAGAGTCACTTATCTCCAAGCCCAAGGACCCAGCCGCATCTTTCAGCTCCCTCAAGGCAGTTGTAAGTGCCTCGTTACTTCTAGCAGATATCACCACATCATCTGCATAAGCCAAAATTTGGATCAGTCTATTGTAAATATTACCACCCGGATTAGTAGTTACTGATCTTACAGCTTTCTCCAACACTAGATTAAATAACACTGGTGATAAGGGGTCTCCCTGCCTTAGGCCTTCTTCGGTTCTGAAAGATCTTGACAGACCTCCCTGCACTTTTACCTGACTTCTGCTGTTCTCCAGGGTCACCTTAGTCAATTTTATTAACTTCTGTGGGAATTTAAACTCCTTCATTGTTTCCCACAATGTCGATCTCTTAACTTTGTCATAGGCTTGTTTAAAATCTATAAAATATGCCCTAGTCGAACGTTGTATTCATATGTCTTTTCCAGAGTCATTCTCATGGTGAAAATCATCATATCATACATATAAGAAAACATAAATGTCCAATAATACTGCCCTGAGGAATTTCCCTCTTGATGCTTACAGGATTAGACAAAGCTCCAACTACGCTAATTTTCTGAGTTCTATTTTCTAGAAATTAATTTAGCCACCCATTCAGTCAGTCTTTTGTCCAGTTCAATTGCACTCATGTTTGCCAGTAGTCTCCCATGATCTACCCTTAGATGAAGAGACGGCCAACATCGGCCTTGCATGCACACCCCTTTCAAGTGTTATGATTATGTACTCTTGGTTTGGAATTGACCTGCTATTTGGAATTTTGGGGTTTATGGTACGAGGACTGACCAGTTTCTGAATACCAGGAGAAATTGTTTGAGTGCTTGTTAGCAGCAATCGCCTCTCAGTGTAAATTGGGGGGTGGTTAGTCAATACCTCAGTTTTCCCGAGCCTTACATTGTGAGCGTTTGCTCGGAAGACGGTACCTAATATGTTCTATAATTCTGGTATTATTACTACTTTCGGTAGTTTCTATATCCTACCACTTCCTACAGAAACAGGGAAGTTAAAATAAACCCTGGAGCTAGAGAGAGGGGTCCCTTGAATCATCATCATCATCTGCGATTTTTTTACAATATTCTAGTTGTTTATCGCATACCATCTTCTGCAGCTGTCGATTTAGCCAGACACAATTACTGAAGATTCATTCCATCCTTATTTTATCTAACATCATTTTATTGGTCATCGTCTTCTCCGGCTTTCTAATTATTGCTTTTTGCTAGTGGCTTTACGTCACACCGACACAGATAGGTCTTATGGCGACGATGGGACAGGAAAGGCCTAGGGGTTGGAAGGAAGCGGCGGTGGCCTTAATTAAGGTACAGCTCCAGCATTTGCCTGGTGTAAAAATGGGAAACCACGGAAAACCATCTTCAGGGCTTCCGACAGTGGGATTCGAACCCAATTATCTCCCGGATGCGAGCTCACAGCCGCGCGCCCGCCTTTCCAATCAATCAATCAATCAATCAATCAATCAATCAATCAATCAATCAATCAATCAATCAATCAATCAATCAATCAATCAATCAATCAATCAATCAATCAATCAATCAATCAATCAATCCATTTCTTACGCCAGCAAAATTCGTTCATTTGTAGCTCCTATGGTGAGATTCAATTTGGTGGTAATACTCATCCTCTTGTGAATACTTTAATTCCTAATTCTGTCTCGCAGTTGAAGGTAAATTGAACGCCTCCAATATCGCATTTAATACCCCTGTGGGTGGGAATGTATTACGGTATCCCTGATCTGTTTTAAGAGGGGGTTCGAACGAACCTGAAGAACTTTCAATTTGGGAGCGTCGCTTAGAGGCCACGGTCCTCTTAGCCGAGTCCTGGAATTGCTTCAAGTTACTTGTGCCACCTTTCTTATCCGACCTCCCGTTGGTCTACTGTTTTTTTCTTCTCTGACACTGACAGCATTCGAGGCCTAGGGAGTCTTCCATTTTCACGCCCTTCATGGCCCATGCCTTCACTTTGTCGATAAATTAATTTTTCGAAGTGTCGATAGTCTTCCATTTCCCCTCTGATTAGTGTTAATAGAGAATGGTTGCCCAGTTTGACTTCCTCTTAAAAACAATAATCACCACCACCATCACTATCCTATTTCCTTCGCAGTTAGCTGCCTCACAAGTGTTATCGTAATTTTCCATACCTTCGAACATAGTTTTATATATTTTAATTTCAACTTCTAGTCTCCGTTTTGTCCCCTAAGTCCTCATCTTAATGTGATTACTCGGATACATTTTCGTAGTTGTGGTCAAGAAGATATTGGCTAGAAAGTTTTACAATTTGTTTTACATCGTACCCACATAGGTCTTATGGCGACGATGGGATAGAAAAGGGCTAGGAGTCGGAAGGAAGCGGCCGTTCCCTTACTTAAGGTACAGCTCCAGCATTTCCCCGGTGTGAAACAACGGAAAACTATCTTCAGGACTGCCGACAGTGGGGTTCGAACCCACTAGATCCCGGATGCAATCTCATAGCTCCGCGCCCCTAATGTCGCGTTGATGAGATAAGTGTCAGAATAGAGTTGACTGGCTTGCAATTATTGGCTACACGTGAACACTTCGATCCAACTGCGTAGGCAATTGGCCTCAGAATATTGTCCGGGCAGTCCATTGTCTCCAGGAGTAGACTGAGAACAACCAACTGGGCCCAGCTACAACCCCCACCACCCGGAGCTGAGTATTGTCGGGACAGTTGGAGCCGTGTGAACGTGCCTGTCCAGTTGCTGTATATTTCTCTTGTGCCAGTTCGCTTGTGCCAACCGACGGGTGTAACTGCCTGCGTGGTCTTAATAATTTAAATACTTTAATGTTCAAATTGTTTGCAAGCTGTTCGCGTAATTATGACTCCAAAGTTTTGTCCAACCCTTGTCCCGTTTCCCTACGGGGTCGGGTATGAGGTGAGATGAATTTGTCGTGGCGGTTTTTAATGACCGGATGCCCTTCCTGACGTCAACCTCATCAGAGGAGTTAATGAGAGATGAAATGAATGACGTGATATATGATAGTAGGGAGAGGGTGAAACCCGGTGCCGGCACATAGCCTACTCCTGTCGAATAGCACCAAGGGGTCTGCTCAAGGCTTAACGTCCCCATCCGACGGACGAATCACCATCAACAGCGTCATATGCCCTCACTCCATATGAGCACTGCGGAGAGGTTTGGAATTTAATCCAGGCATTTGGCACGCAATCTAGTGATTAGAAATTGTATACCACCACCTCCCCTACCCTGCCGGCCAACATTCTGATGGTGAAATTTTTTTCGACCAACGGGATTCGAACCGGCTAACCTCGGTGTTAGACCGTTTTTAGACTTCAGCGCCTTAACGATCATGGCCACCAGGCGGGCAATTATGACTCCAAAGTGGGGTGGCGAAATTCCTTGAGCTATATACGGAACGATAATATTTGTGGGACCAGCACGAAGACCTGTACAAAGGCAAAAATGCTCATCAAGCGGTACTTTCCGAGATTACTGGTAAAATTACCATTCAAGGATTCCATATGATTGAGGTCAAAACTTTGCATGACTCATCAACTATTTCCCGGCACATATCATTAAAAATATAAATTTAATTCCTCACGGGACACGCTGCGCACTTAGACATATCTTGTCATCTACTGGCGTGGCGATAGCTTCCTCGTGTGAATGGGTTCTCGTTCAACTGGACTGGTCAGCGATTGTCTCGCAATAATTAGAGGACAGCTGTCACCAACAATTATATCATCAACAGGTACCGTGTAAACGCGGCTTTAACCGACTCCGCCGGAAGTGAATGGCACGAAATGTTTGTATTACAGCGGAACCTCGATACTCGAATCATTTCGAGAGCTAAATTTTATTTCGAGTTATCGAAATTTCGAGATATCGTATCGTTTTTTATTATGTATGGCACATAATATTGAATCATATGTATCTACGGCCTTATACTGAATACATTATTGTTAACAGTATTTAAAAATATACAAACAAACTTTAATTATAACCATTATTGTAGTAACTGTTTAGATCACAGGATACAGTCCCCGTGTGGGTGGGGGCTCTAGAATAACACCCACGGTATCCCCTGCCTGTCGTAAGAGGCGACTACAAGGGGCCTCATGGACTCTGAACTTCGGACCGTGGGCTGGTGACCACGAGGCCCTCAGATGAGTCCTGGCAATGCTTCCACTTACTTGTGCCAGGCTCCTCACTTTCATCTATCCTATCCGACCTCACTTGGTCAACTCTTGTTCTTTTCTGACCCCGACGCTATTAGGTTTGCGAGGGCTAGGGAGTCTTTCATTTTCACGCCCTTCGTACTTCTTTGACCGATATCTTCATTTATCGAAGTGTCGGATCCCTTCCCTTTTTCCCCCTGATATAATAATTTCGTGTGGCTATTTCTAGTCGAGTGCAGCCCTTGTAAGGCAGACCCTCCGATGAGGGTGGACGGCATCTGTCATTGGTAGGTAACTGCGTGTTATTGTGGTGGAGGATTGTGTTATGTGTCGTGTGTGAGTTGCAGGGATGTTGGGGACATCACAAACACCCAGCCCCTGGGTCATTGGAATTAACCAATTAAGGTTAAAATCCCCTACCCGGCCGGGAATCGAACCCAGGACCCTCTGAACAGAAGGCCAGTACGCTGACCATTAAGCCAACGAGTCGGACTTCCCTCTGATTAGTGTTATATAGAGGATGGTTGCCTAGTTGTACTTCCTCTTAAAACAATAATCACCACCACCACCACCACAGGATACAGTACTTAACCTCCATTAACACCTTTGGAAAAAGTCCGTTAGTCTCTTCTGTTTGTTACGGTTAACCTTTCCTCCCTTCACGTAGAAACTTCTCGTCAATACCACGCAGCCGAGATTCGTAAATCGAGCTTGTGATCCGCGACTTCGGGGGTTGCTTTCGTACGTGACCGGTAATTAATTCACACCCGAGAAACAGCAAGGCTTCGCCCATTTTCTGATCACTAGAAGTTTTAGTGTTTCGGTTCCCGTCATATTAGCTCCCAGCATCACTGTAAGCCTTTCTTTACAAACCACAAATGCCGTATTGCACAGTTAAGGGGGAAGACCTAGCTCAACACGGGGAAAACAGGCCAATATTCATTCGATTGTTATATATGCTACAAACGTTGTTGACAAATGCTGCACATAACCCAGGATTGGCATGCTTAAGAGCAATCAGAAGCAACTTCAGTAATGTCAAAATTCTAATTATAACATTTCAAAATAAAATGTTCAAAATTTCCCGCCTTTTTAACAATATATCACGGTTTCCTACATAACTCTCTTACTGATTCACGGATAATTATGATGTTTTTCAGAGTTTCCTCCCGTAATGTTGTACTACAATCTGTACCTCATTAAGATCAATAGGATTTAAATTCGATTTTATATAACATTTTTATTTTAAAAACTATTAATATTTTCTGGTGCTCGGAATAAAAACGCGACAAAAAATCCAAATCACTGTCTATGTTAATGATTGAGGTTCATTTTGTAGCTGGAATTTTCATACACACTTTAAAAAAAGGAAAAGTACGAAAATTCTTATATACTTGGAATTTATAAGGGAAACAGTGATATACTGTTAAAAAGGCGGGAAATTTTGAATATTTTATTTTAAAATATTAAAATGATTATAATTCTGACATTATTGAAGTTAGTTCTGGTTGCCAGGAAGCATGCCAACACTGGGATATGTGCAGCAATTGTCAACAACAATTGTAGCATATTTAACAATCGAATGAATATTAACGTACTTTTGTCCTTTGTTAAGCTGGGTCTCCCCCTTTAAGATGTTGCACTAAATTCGAGTTACAGAGTATATTTTGCTTCAAGGCAGCAAATGTTTGCTTCGAGAAATCGAGAAATTCGTATAACTGAATTTCGAGTAATAGAGAAATAAATACACGTGAAGAATAGAACAAACGGCCGGGAAATTTAAGTTACTTCGAGATACTGAAAATTCGCGTAATGGAGGTTCGAGATATCGAGGTTCGAGATATCGAGGTTAGGCTGTATTTCCGTTGGAGCGGGTTCTTCTCTTTCTTTTTCTTCGTCTTTTTTAAAACTTCCTCGAACAGGCAATTTATCAAATTAGAGGCATTTGTTGAAAATGAATTGGTTATACCATGAAATACTTTATTATACAAAGTACTGTACAAAGTTTACAATTAACAACTATAATAATAATAATAATAATAATAATAATAATAATAATAATAATAATAATAATAATAATAATAATAATAATAATAATAATAATAATAATAATAATAATAATTGTATCTTATAATACAAATTAAAATAATAATTAAGTTAACAAATATCTATTAATGACAGGTACATCTAATAACAATAATAATTGAGGTATATCAGTCTTGAGGAAGAGTGGAGTCAGGGCCAGCCCTTGAGGTGCACCTGGAACAAAAGAGAAAGTGCAATGGAAGTGAGAGTGGTAATTTGATTGGTCTACAGGGCATCTTTCAGAGGATATTAGGCTTCAGTCAAGTCGACTTCCCCCCCTCCCATGTACAATTACTTCCTCAGCGAATATAATTACAGTTACAATTTCGAAAGACACTTGGGTGTCGGTATTTTGTCCCAGATATTACTTGAAAACTCGCTAAAGGAACATGAGCCTCTAGAGTTCAGAGGACAGGAATGATCAAGTCATACAAAGTTGTCGATTTTTTCTACAATTAATTGTTACGGTCCGCCTCTGTGGTGTAGTGGTTAGTGTGATTAACTGCCACCCCCAGAGGCCCGGGTTCGATTCCCGGCTCTGCCACGAAATTTGAAAAGTGGTACGAGGGCTGGAACGGGGTCCACTCAGCCTCGGGAGGTCAACTGAGTAGACGGGTGTTCGATTCCTTCCTCAGCCATCCTGGAAGTGGTTTTCCGTGGTTTCCCACTTCTCCTCCAGGCAAATGCCGGGATGGTACCTAACTTGAGGCCACGGCCGCTTCCTTGCTTCTTCCTTGTCTATCCCTTCCAAACTGGTACTGGTCGTTCTCCCCAGTTGTATTCCCGACCCAGAGTCTGAAGCTCCAGGACACAGCCCTTGAGGCGGTAGAGGAGGGATCCCTCGCTGAGTCCGAGGGAAAAACCGACCCTGGAGGGTAAGCAGATTACGAACGAACGATAATTCTTACGGAAAGTCAGAAAAGAATTGCCATCAAGAGGTTTTACGACAACAAGGAGCCATGATAGATTTGATGTGTTATCTTTGCCGCAGAACTTAGACTATATATACGATCTCCGCTGTGTCCGTGGTTCATAGCGATATTAAGAAAACGAGAATGTTTCGAATGCTTCGAACTCTGCCGAACGTTATAGCTATTTAATTTCAGAATAGCAGTACTTACACACACGTAAATAACAACCGAATACTTCCTTCATAGAAAATGTGATCATATTTGCATTTTTCACAGTACCTATTTGATAAATTTCCTATGAAGTGTATCAACATCGCTTTCCCCATCTCTGAAATCATTTCCCATCTGTAGCTCTCTCATTTATTACACGTTCAGGCCACAGGTCGTGGATGAGCGTATTAACAAGGGTTTAAGACCTAAACCCATGACACTACAGCCCTGAAGGGACTTGTCCTACCAAGCGACCGCTGCTCAGTCCGAAGATCTGCAGATTACAAGGTGTTGTGTGGTCAGCACGACGAATCCTCTCGGCCATTATTATTGGCTTTCTAGACCGTGGCCGCTATCTGACCGTCAGATAGCTCCTCAATTCTAATCACGTAGGCTGAGTGGACCTCAAACCAGCCCTCATATCCAGGTAAAAATCCCTAACCTGGCCCGGAATCGAGCTCGGGGCCTTCGGTTAAAAAGAAAGGCACGCCACCCCTACACTATGGGGCCGGCTTAACGGGGGTTTACTCTTCCTATATACTTTAAAAATGTTTTAAATATTCCAAAAAATAAAAGTAGGATAAGGTAGGGGGCCTCTATTTTGTCCCGTTATCAGATAAGAAATACAGGAATATTATGGACAAGGTTAGAGAATGGTATATATATCACTGAATATATTCTTCATTACGGGCAATTTTCAACGAAACTGTTATAACGTAAGGTAGTCAATATTTGACATAAACACTACAAAAGCTAAACTACGAAAACTGTGTTCGTAATTTCGTCCCCCACCAAATTTATGAAAAGTACAATTAATTTTAATATATTTCTCCTTTCTAACCTTACCGAACACTTTCCCTTTGACGGATTACTTGAAGGCCTTTTATGATAAACGTTTTTTGGTATTCTTTTTAACATAGTCTCTCATTGTTGCTCGTGGGATGTTAAACGCTTCACTTACATGTTTGTAACTCATTATCTTGTCCCTCACTGCCTTAATAGCCTTTATCATAGCCTCCTTATGCCACTGCTTGCGTTTTCCCATTTGAAAATAATAATAAACTTCATAAAAAACAAATAAAATGAAGGGGGACGAAATTACGAACATTCCCTTTACAATACACTAATATGTGAAAGTAGAAAACAATCACTAGCTCAGCTTCAAAGTTTAAATCCTAGAAGTCTAAAATTTTTGATAAATTCCTGGTGTTTTACCTCTTAATATTGCTTATCGCCAGTTCATCCCATCGTAGTCTGAAGAATCAGATTCATGGACGTTGTATCCTTTGCCATATCCCGTCTCCGCTATCCAGTGGAGATGTTCCTGGCTGCCTATCTGCATCCCTTTGCCGGCGAATCCCCTGGATCTAGGAAGTTCGTTCCCATTCATATCGTACCACTTCCCTCCGATACCGATCTGGACAGACCCTGAGGTCGACGTGGACCACCCATTAGTCAATTCCTTATCTTCGTTAAAGGAGCTGCTAAAAGGTTTCTTCGGAAGCTCTTGCCAACCCTTGGGACTCGTAAACCATCCTGCATATTTCTTGCTGTACTTTGACGGTCCCGGTTTATGATGAGCAAATGAATTCATAACACTCCCAAAGCCTACGCCTTGGCCTGTCGGCTGACTTCTTCCTCCAGAGCCGAATAGGTTCATGGAACCGTGTCGTCCTGAATTATATTGCCCAGGATGTACACGGGTCTCGGAATGACCAGAGCTTCCAAAATGATGATCTCCTCCAGAAGTGAACTCATGATGGCTACCACCATGGCCACCACCTCCACCACCGACACCGCTTCCAAATCCAAATCCTCCTCCACTTCCACCAGAGAAATCGAATCCCCTTCCGTAACCATGGCCTCCAAAACTATGACCGCCTCCTCCCATTCCAAAAGAATGCCCCCCTCCGAAGTCGTGTCCTCCGCCGGAGGAATGGTCGAAACTGTATCCTCGACTACCTCCTCCATATCCTCCATTTACACCTCCGCCTGAGTGCCAACCACCGAAGCCTTTGCCACTCGAATAGGAATCGTCACCGCCTCCGCTTGTGAAGTCGTGCTCGATGTAGCTGTGGTGATCGTTTTCTTCACCCTTGTGGTGGAGTCCTTTAACTGGCACCGGCACTGCTATTTTGTGCTTGTGATGAATCACCTTCACACTCTCCGGGACGTAGATTACAATCTTCTTCCTAGAACACAAAATATTACACTGGATTAATCTTTTCACTTTAGTTACTCCTTGTGTGGGTTCCTTTGTTAATAATCTATACAATTAAAGCATCAGGCTGATTTTTGTTATATCGATTTTGAGATAATGACTGAAGTGACTGACATCGTACAGCATTCTGACGAAAGTTCTTGGCCTGCATATTTTCAGAGTGTCTTTAAAAGCATAACAATTTCTTGCCGTATATTTTTAAGTTATTAAGGAAAAATGTAGCATTCTGATCGGATAAAGCGCTCGCCAGTACTTCAAGGCCGCCTAAACCGTGAGAGTGCTGAGGAGCAGGCAGGATAGGGTAGGTGGAAGGGGAGTAGGCTGGCACGCATGCGCAGTCAGTGTCTTACTGGTCAGCTGTACTGGATAGGAATAGAGGCTGTTTTGCTGCCTGCTGTTGAACAGTGCACATTACAGTCTACATTTCTCTAAATTTAAATGAGAAGTTAGTGTCTGGTTTAAAAGTAAATTCCAAAGCAGCTGGCGATATTCGATTAGAACGACCCGGTATGGCATAAATCCCCAATGGCAAATAGTCATACAATATTGTGTGTGAATCATCATCTAAAAAAATATCACAGGTAGCGACTTTCCATTCCTTCTGGGGGGAAAATTATTATTCTTGGGAGAGATTTCATAAAGGTTTTCTCTGTTTTTGCCACTTGCTTGTCAAAGAATTATTTGTTTATAATGCACTACTTTTTTACTTTAAAGTTATTTTTTCATTGCCAATTGTAAATAGATAGGTTAGACAATTAATCATTAGAAATTTAACAGATTCTTATACAAAGTCCATCAGGTATGCCAATTTGTTTTCTAAGTCTCCTGTTTTGAACGACTCTCCCCTACAACAAGAAAACATTAAGTTTGGGAACAAAACTACGTCGTGTTGCCTCAGGATAGGCGTGGCGCAGATCTTTTGATCTGACTCCCGTAGGCGACCTGCGTGTCGTGATGAGGATGAAATTATGATGAAGACGACACATACCTGTGCCAGGGGAATTAACCAATTATGGTGAAAATTCCAGACCGTGGTGGGAATCGAACCCAGGACCCCTGTGACCAAAGGCCAGCACGCTAACCATTTAGCCATGGAGCTGGACAGAGCAAAACTAATACACTACAACACTGTGATCAAGCCAGACGGATTATACGCTGCTGAGACCTTGAATTTAACAAGTAGAGGAATACTGAAACAACTGGAGAAGAAAGAAAGAAAGAAAGAAAGAATTAATGCTGTTTTTGTTACTAGTTTAACGTCGCCCGAACACATCGAAAGTTTTCAGCGACGGAGGAAAGAAATATTGAAGGGCAGGATCCTAAGGAAGATTCTGGGACCTAGATATGTTGGTGCACTACTACTACTACTGAAATGTTTTCATTCCTTCCCTGACGGGGGAGGCGGGCCTCTTACACGGTGACGCCGTCTCTCAGGCCGGGAGATTTGTTACGGTGAAGGAGATGCTCGGAGAAGGTGAGGGGGTTGGCGGCCGTGGCCTATAGTAGGAACTGTCCCACAATTTACCTTAGTGCAGGAGAATGGAAAACCACGGAAAACCATTATCTAGACAGCCGACGGTTGGGGGCAGCCGTGTGGTCCAAACACTGTCCCGTCTCCTGAATGCAGAGGCATAGAGCCACGGTAGAGCAGTGGCCACCCTTCCTCTGCTCGGTTGGTCGGTCAAAGTCCAGAGCTGTTGGACCACGGACCAGCTGTGGCCACTTATGGGCCAAAACCCACTCTGCATGTAACGACCTGGTCGGTTGCTGACCACAGAGCCGTTACTTGAGCCCTAGCATTGCTTCCATTTACTTGTGCCAGGCTCGTTCCTTGTTTAGCCGGGCTGAATGGTTGAGATGGTTGAGGCGCTGGCCTTCTGACCCCAACTTGGCAGGTTCGATCGTGGCTCAGTCCGGTAGTATTTGAAGGTGTTCAAACACTCCAGCCTCGTGTCGGTAGATTTACTGGCATGTAAAAAGAACTCCTGCGTGACTAAATTCCGGCACCTTGGCAGCTCCGAAAACCGTAAAAGTAGTTAGTAAGGCGTAGATCAATTATTATCATTATTATTATTATTATTATTATTATTATTATTATTAATTAAGTCTTCACCTTCATCTATTCTATCCGACCTCCCTTCATCAATTTTTGTTCTTTTCAGACCCCGACAGTATTGAGTTCCCGAGGCCTGTGGAGTCTTTCGTTTTCACACTTTTCTGGCCTTTGTCCTCCTCCGGCCGATACCTTCATTTTTCAAGGGGCTGGATCCCTTCCGTTTTTCGCTCTGATGAAAGTTAATAGAAGATGGCTGTCTAGTTGTACTTTCCCTTAAAACAATACTGACCACTACAACTTTCAAGGTCAGTCCTTTCTGGAGTAGACCCAAAAAGCAAGATCCGGAAATAACTCAAGGGGAATGGTGACATGTCGAAAGACTGGAAACTGTTTCGAAATCAATGCAAGATTTACTGAATTAAAATTACGTATGTTATTTAAAGGATCTTGAAGATCCTCCGTGGCTTAGGCGGCAGCAAGCCGGCCTCTCACCGCTGGTTCCGTGGTTCAAATCCCGGTCACTCTGTGTCAGATTCGTGCTGGACCAAGCAGAGGCGGGACAAGTCTTTCTCCGCGTACTCCATTTCTTTTCCTGTGATCTTTCATTCCAGCAATGTCATTCCAATGTCATTCAATTTCATCTAACAGTCATTAATCATCGCCCCAGAAGAGTGACAGGCTTTGGTAGCTGGCACAGTTCCTATCCTCGCCGCTGGAGGGGGCTTCATTCATTTCATTCCTGACCCGGTCGATTGACTGGAAACAGGCTGTGGATTTCCATTTAAAGTATTCCAAGGCTTTCTGTTGTTTCCATCCTGATCGGGCGAGCTAGCCGTGCGGTCAGGGGCGCGCAGCTATGAGCTTGCATCCGGGAGATAGTGGGTTCGAATCTCACTGTCGGCAGCCCTGAAGATGGTTTTCCGTGGTTTCCCATTTTCACACCCGGCAAATTCTGGGGATGTACCTTAATTAACGCCACGGCCGCTACGTTCCCACTCCTAGCCCTTTCGTATCCCATCGTCGGTGCGACGTAAAAGCCACTAGCAGAAAAGAAATCCTTTCTGAGAATGTCAGCAATACTCTTCCCAGAAAAGAACCGTATTATTATTATTATTATTATTATTATTATTATTATTATTATTATTATTATTATTATTATTATTATTATTATTATTATTATTGTACCGGGTGGTACACCTCCACGCCGCTAATTCAAACCTTGCGCCAGTTGAAACTCCTATACTGGAGGAAGTCTGAACTTTATCTACTGTGTTAATTTTCAAGTTTCTCAGAAGATGTCACTACTTGTAAATTTTGAAGTTTCTAAACTGGGTCGTTTTCGATGTATTTTTGTTTTGCCTGTAGTAAGAAGTGTGGACATTCTCTTCCAGATGGCACTACTGAAGAACTACAATTATGCACCCTAGTGCGAAGTGAAAGAACTGTGTTTTTTGGAGAAATTTGGAATTCATAAGTTTGTTCTTTGTTAAATTTCTTTCAGTTATTGTTTAAGTTGGCAATATTAACCCTTTATTTCCGCCAGCTTGGAATTCGACCAATGAGTAATTTCTGTAATTAATTTTCCACCAATAATGGGTTTCTTCTTCGTCTAGTGTAGGGGTTTTCGTTGTTAGCCAATAAAATTCTTGTGGGAGGGTGTTCTCATTCCTGAAACGCCTCAAACTTTCCGCGAGAGTATTTAAACTGCTGATTTTCGGGTCTCCGCGCCACTTCAGTAACATCTATCAGTGCGTAAAGTACGTAGCAGGGGGCGGGAAGCGCCTCATTCTTCGGGCAGCAGTTCAACCACCAGGTAATGGCCGTTTAATAACTTCTTTTCTTGCTAGCTCAGCAGTTTAACTCTCGGGGCAGGTCCGAAGCCTTTCTACCATGTAACTTTCCTTTAAAATGTAAAGACACTTGGTATCAATTCCATCTTTTTTAAACTACCTATTGGGATAGAGAGTGCTTAACCCTCTCGAGCTCCCACTCATATTGCGTTGAGGTGAACTTATTTTCACAACCGTTTCTTCCTTAACGTAATGTAAATTGTCTCCTTCTATAAGTCACCTCTTTAGTATGGGATTAGCCCTTGCATTAGAGGCCTAGCGCCAAGTAGGTTTTAAATAAAGTATATTAGGAGTGCAAAAGCGCCTCCTCTCAAGTTGGTATTTTAGAGGCCATGTAATATTTCTGTTTCTTCTCTGAATAGGCCTCAGTAGGTTGGGTATTTTTACCCCTGTGTATGTGTCCTTGGAGGACAGCTTGAAAGTGGAGTTTGGTGTGGCCTTTGATAGGCTTGAACTTAAGAGCGGGTCGCTCTTTCTTAAAATTTGTTTGTGCGTGCCTCGAGGAGGCTTTACTGTGTAATTGGGAGCAAGAGCTCCTGGGCATGATTGGGGTCTTCTGCCCCTTGGTTGAATCTTGTATAGCGTAAGGTTGAGCTTATTGCTCAAGAATTATGTGTCTGGCTCTCGGAGCCCAAATCCTGCAACTCTGTAATTGTACATTCCCGATTGTTTGCTTTGCTACTCTGTACCTGCCATTCTTGTTATTTCTTGATTTTGCAAAGAAAATATAACCTTGTTAAATTTTATCTTAACTTTAATTTCGTAGTTTTTGAGACCTGTTCACCCCCACACCTTCTTTCACCTCTGCACAACCACTATACTCCGTAACAATTATTATTATTATTATTATTATTATTATTATTATTATTATTATTATTATTATTATTATTATTATTATTATTATTATTATTATTATTATTATATTCTGGTTCTTCTAACATGAGCGTATTATGCATACGTACTTGGGTCTATCTTCAGCATCACTCTCGTAGACCAGGGCAACCAGCAGCAGAACTACCAACTGTGAACAAACAGAAAGAGAAAGCAATAATCAATTAAGAAGCAGATTAAATTAATTTAACACAATCAAATTTTTAGTAATAAAAACTGCGTGAAAGTTATGAGTGATTTTTTCACAATGTCTAATCGACAATAACTTTAACCAACAGTATGTGGAGTATAATTTATTTATTTGTTTGTTGTTATTGTTGTTTGAGTAATTAGTCCCGTAGACTGGTTTGATTGCAGCTGTCCATTCCACCCTATCCTTTGCTAACCTGTTCACTTCTGCTTAACTACTACATACAGTTTCATTCTGCTCTACCCGGTTTGTCATATTCATGTCTTTGTCTACCCTTATCGTTCTTATCGTCTACACTTCCTTGAAAAACCAACTTAACAAGTCCTATGTGTCTTAAGATATGTCTTCTCATTCTTTCTCTACTTCTGACCAAAATTCGGGAACTTGTTCTTCCTTCACCAGTTGAATTCAGTACCTCTTCATCTCATCTTCAACATTCTTCTGTAACACCACATTTCAAAAGCTTCTAATCTCTTTCTTTCTGTGCTAGTTATTGTTCATGTTTCGCTTCCTCATTTGCCGCACTCCAGATGAAAGTCTTCAAAAACATCTTTCTAATTCCTATATCAGTGTTCAAACTGATCAAATTTCTTTCCTTAATACACGCTTTCCTTGCTTATGTTAGTCTGCATTTTAGAGATGGCTGAAAAATAACGTAGCAGTTACTTTGTAACAGTTACATACCTGTCACTGTTACAAGTGTAACGAGGGCAAAAAATAACAGGTTACCGAGTAACGACAACAGAATAACATACTAGTGAAAACAGTAACTGGGAAGTGGGAACTGTTACTAGTAGCAGCTTACAGACACAGAATGTGACCTTCAGTGTGCAGATAGTACGCATGTCTTCCAAGTGAGAGCGCTTTCGAAGGAGATTGCTTTAAGTCAAATACACTATAGTATATAATATACTCTATAGTGTATTTGTTTAAGTTTCTGCTGTCATCTGGTAACTAAAGTGTAAACTGTTATGACATATTCAACTGCTTGACTCAGACATCGCGCAGAGCTACCTGCATTATAGTATTATTATAAGTTTTACCCGTATATTTTTTATTGTACCATCAATAAATTAGTATGCTAACTTTCCTTATTGATATTATAGATAACATGGCATTACTTAATTGATCCTCTTCTACCGGTTTGTGTCGAGATTTGGCAGACATCACCATGCTTTCTTGTCTTCTATCCTTGATCGGGGCATTGTCAAACTCACTCCTCTAGATTTCACAAAAGACGCTATGTTGTCTTCTCATTTCATCCATTGTCTGTCTCTCGTTAACTTTATAACAAATAGCAATGCGTGGTTTGCTGCGCAGACTTTCAAAAGTGTAGTGATGCGTGCGCGCATGTGCGAGTGAATGAATGGGACTTCGCAACATAGCTGTAAGGAGACAAGCTTGTAGCCGTGACCAATGAAAAGTGAGTAACGTTGGACGTTATTTTTAACTGTTACTTTTCACAGTTACTTTGTTGTAGCAGTTACACAAAAATAACCGTTTGTCACTCTACTCCATTTTATGTCTTCCTTATTTTAGCCATCATTAGTTATTCTGTTACCCAGGTATCAGTATTCACCCACTTCATTTAAGATCTTAATTCCTAATCTAATATTTCCTGCATCACTGACTTCGACTGCACTCCCTTACTTTTGTTTCAGATCTTTTATTTTTATCTTGTACTCCTCCAAGATTCTGTCCATTCCGTTCAGAAATTTACAGAGATCTTCTGCAAATTCAGATAAAGTGACAATATCATTCTTTATTTATATATTTAATTATTTAATTATTTATTTATTTATTTATTTATTTATTTATTTATTTATTTATTTATTTATTTATTTGTTTATTTATTTATTTATTTATTTATTTATTAAGCAGTGGTAATGTTAGGCCTCGTGGCACTCTCTTACACTCAACATCGTAGAATACAAGATAATAAATGAATACCGTATTTACGCGAATAATACCCGCACATTAAAAAAAATTGGGACATGAAATTGGGGTGCAGGTTTTATTCGCGTCAATGTTGGCATTATTTATTCGGTGGCGGGTATTGTTCGCGTAAATACGGTGGCGGGGGTTATTCGCGTAAATACCCGTATAATACCCGCACAAAAATTTTGAAAAAAAAATTGAGGCACGAAATTGGGATGCGGTTTTTTGCGTCAAAGTTAGCATTTTTTTTTCAAAATAAGCCTACCTAAGTTAGGGTGCGGGGATTATTCGGTGGCGGGGATTATTCGCGTAAATACGGTATTAACATTCAATTGTGGAACGAAGAATGTATAGGCAAAGTAATCACTTGAAAAATACGCAATATGAAAAGCAAGAAATGCGTATGAAACTAAGAAAAATATGAATCATAATAATTATAAAATAATAATAGGGTATAGGCCTACATCATAATGAACAGAAAGAAATGCACACCAAACAAAGAAACACAACTATGAAGCATAATAGTTAAGAAACAGTAAGGAATATATCATAGAGAAAGCAAGTAAGGTGCTCTATGATAACATGAGCAAAACAGATCATTATGCGGTATATAATACACTATTCAGAATACGTATTAAAACATTTATGGTGGTAAACAGTGACGTTGGTTATACCCTTGTTGGTGGGGGGCGGTAGAATAACACCCACGGTATACCCTGCCTGTCGCAGGAGGAGACTAAAAGGGGCCCCAAGTGATCTTAAATTGGGAGCGTGATTTGGCGACCACGGGTTTCTCATCTGAGTCCCGGCATTGCTTCCACTTACTTGTGCCAGGCTCCTCACGTTCATCTATCCTGTCTGACCTCCCTTGGTCAACTATTGTTCTTTTCCGATCGCTTCGGTATTAGGTTTCCTAGGGCTAGGGAGTCTTTCATTTTCATGCCCTTCGTGGCCGTTGTCTTCCTTTGGCCGATACCTTCATTTTTCGAAGTGTCGGATGCCTTCCATTGTTTCCCTCTGATTGATGTTATATAAAGGATAGTTGCCTAGTTATTATTATTATTATTATTATTATTATATTATTATTATTATTATTATTATTATTATTATTATTATTATTATTATTATTATTATTATTATTATTATGTGGTATGGACCCAATGGATCACGCAAGGCTCTAAGGATTCTGTTTTCTGAGTTGCCACACAGCTCTCATCCTTTCTCCGTGGATCCTTTTTCGTTCTTCTGTCCACTTAGCTCCAGTCTTCTTTTTCACTTCGTTCTCTGGTTGCACTTTCCATCCATTAATTTTTTTCCTGTAGAGGTTTCTGTCCGCGGTGTCATTTGAGTCCATATGGGCTTTTTCCAGGTCCTTCTTCACTTCCAGTACCCATGGAATATTTTTTAGATGTTCTATGTAGGTGAGAATCTTGTGTCAGTCTACTTGCCGGCAGTCTGCGAACGTGCCCATAAAATTTCAGACGTATTTTGCGGATGTCATTATTATTATTGTTATTATTATTATTATTATTATTATTATTATTATTATTATTATTATTATTATTATTATTATTATTATTTCCTCTTAAAACAATAATCACTACCATCACCACCAGTGACGTTGGTTACATTCTATGTATACAAATTAAAAGCTAAATATGTTATAACCGGGCGAGTTGGCCGTGCGGTTAGGAGCGCGCAGGTGTGAGCTCGCATCCGGGAGATAGTGGGTTCGAACCCCACTGTCGGAGCCATGAAGATGGTTTTCTGTGGTTTCCCATTTTCACATCAGGCAATTGCTGGGGCTGTACCTTCATTAAGGCTACGGCCGCTTCCTTCTCATTCATGGCCTTTCCTGTCCCATCGTTGCCATAAGACCTATCTGTGTCGGTGATCGTAAAGCAACAAGCAAAAAACAAAAAACAAAAAAACCTAGCAACAAATATTATATGCATATATGATACTGCATAAAATAATAATAATAATACCGGGCGAGTTGGCCGTGCGCGTAGAGGCGCGCGGCTGTGAGCTTGCATCCGGGAGATAGTAGGTTCGAATCCCACTATCGGCAGCCCTGAAAATGGTTTTCCGTGGTTTCCCATTTTCACACCAGGCAAATGCTGGGGCTGTACCTTAATTAAGGCCACGGCCGCTTCCTTCCAACTCCTAGGCCTTTCCTATCCCATCGTCGCCATAAGACCTATCTGTGTCGGCGCGACGTAAAGCCCCTAGCAAATAATAATAATAATAATAATAATAATAATAATAATAATAATAATAATAATAATAATAATGCAACAAGAGAACGATATCTTACAGGGCAAAGATTACATACTATACCACGGTTGCCAAACCAGAAGGAATCTGTAATTCAGAATGTCTGATACTGAAGAAGAAAGGGAAAATGTAGTAGCTAGAGAAGAAAGAAAGAAAAATATTTAGCAAGACCATAGGACCCGAAAAAAATTGGAGAAAGGGGAGAAATAAAGATATCTACAGACAGTCAGAGAAGATCACAGACGCTTACATAAGTTGAGATTTAAGTTTTATGGGCATCTTGCGAATATGAACAAGCGTCGACTGAAGAAGAAAATCTTCAACTACATCACGAAGTTAAAATGAACTACAATAGAGGCTAGGTGTTAATATAAGGAAAGATCTTCATTGGGGTAATCACATAAGTGGGATTGTAAATAAAGGGTACAGATCTCTGCACATGGTTATGAGGGTGTTTAGGGGTTGTAGTAAGGATGTAAAGGAGAGTGCATATAGGTCTCTGGTAAGACCCCAAGTAGAGTATGGTTCCAGTGTATGGGACCCTCACCAGGATTACCTGATTCAAGAACTGGAAAAAATCCAAAGAAAAGCAGCTCGATTTGTTCTGGGTGATTTCCGACAAAAGAGTAGCGTTACAAAAATGTTGCAATGTTTGGGTTGGGAAGAATTGAGAGAAAGAAGAAGAGCTGCTCGACTAAGTGGTATGTTCCGAGCTGTCAGCTGAGAGATGGCGTGGAATGACATTAGTAGACGAATAAGTTTGAATGGCGTTTATAAAAGTAGGAAAGATCACAATATGAAGATAAAGTTGGAATTCAAGAGGACAAACTGGGGCAAATATTCATTTATAGGAAGGGGAATTAGGGATTGGAATAACTTACCAAGGGAGATGTTCAATAAATTTCCAATTTCTTTGAAATCATTTAGGACAAGGCTAGGAAAACAACAGATAGGGAATCTGCCACCTGGGCGACTGCCCTAAATGCAGATCAGTACTGATTGATTGATTGATTGATTGATTGATTGATTGATTGATTGATTGATTGATTGATTGATTGAGGAAACAAGATAGGACAAGGAGGAAGTTAACATCAATCCTAAAGAGATCTGTAATTGGTATATGTTTCGATCTATGATGATACATTCACGAAAAGCAAAATAAAAAGGCCAAGAACATCTGTAGGGGAAAAGAAGACAAACCACAGAGAAATTATGAAGAATTCCTGGGAGAAGAAAAAGAGGATTAACCACAAAATCAATTGTTTCTCTTGGTCCAAAGTAGGTAAAAATCCAAGAAATAATAATAATAGTTATAATATTAGTTATAGGAAGGAACCGCGTAATTTAATTGAAAAATGACAAAGTTACTGCCATATATGCCATAATAGCCCAACCACACATCCACACGAAATGTCAACATTACAATTCCTGACATCAGCTGGAAGTGTATACCAAACCATAGTATCTCCAGTTTTTAACCCTCATTATCAGTAAAATGAAATGGCATGTGGCTTTTATTCCGGGGACAAGTTCGGCTCGCCAGATGCAGGTCTTCTGAATTGACTCGTGATGAGAATGAAATGGTGATGAAGACGCACATACACCCAGCCCCTGTCCCAGCGGAATTAATTAATTATGGTAAAATATCCGACCCTACCGGGAATCAAACCCGTGACCCCTGTAACCAGAAACCAGCAGGCTAACATTTAGCCATGGATTCGGACCTCATAATCAGTAATAAAGACAATTACAAAATTAGCTTAATCGAATTTTAATTGGAATATTATCACACTATTTGGTTCGCACTTTCTCTGTCGTTTTGTTCTATCTTAATTAAATTATAAGCCGTCATAATTATAAGACTTAGAAAGTTTCATTATCAAGTTGAACCATCACTCTCACAAACGTCATAAACTGACAGCTTAAGCTTTTACTCTCTTTAGCACACACTAAATTACTTTCTCATCCAAGCGATGCACCCATCCGCAAGAGTTTGCGTGCGCTACGAAAACAACCATGGAAAGAGACACAGCGAGATCTACCGTATTTTATCACATAAGCTCCCCCCTCGCATACTTCCCTCCCCAACGATTTTTCATCATTAAAAATTATTTTATTAATATCGCGCACAATTCCCTCTCCTGGTTTGTTCTTACTGGAGCGGCCTTCAAATGACTTGATAATGGACAACAATGAACGCAGCGGTACTTGACAAAAATGTTTCCATCGTCACAACATACCATAAATTTGAACAGTGAAGTAACAGACGTGTTTGTAGGTCAGTTTGTTACAAGTCGTCATAATGTCGAAATATTCAAACTACATGGCAAAATTTAAATTAAATGTGTTATCTTGCGCTGATACAAACGGAGTGAAAGATGCAGGAAGACATTTCTCTGTTGATCCTAATTCAATACGGTATTGTTGGAGACAAAAAGATAAACTCATGACTGCAAAGGCAAGCTCCAAATCTTTCCGTGGCCCTAAAACAGGGAAATATCCCGAAATTGATAATGGTGTAATTGCTTATGTCAATGTGCTTTTGTCAATGAACTTCGGAATGATGGTTGTGCTGTCTCTTACAAAATGATTCAGAACAAAGCTCGCGAGATAGCTGCCACGCTCAACATTCACAGCAAGGATTTTAAAGCAAGCATTGGTTGGGTGATTCGTTTTATGAGACGGCAAAATCTCAGTTTACGGAGGAGAACAACTTTGTGCCAGCGTTTACCTCGAGACTACACAGATAAGGTAATAGAGTTCCATTTTTACGTAATACAAGTGCGACAGCAATATGACCATTTACTCTCTCAGGTTGAAACGCTGACCAGACGCCAGTGTATTTGATATGCCGCATAACACCACCGTTGCACCAACCGGCTCAAACAGTGTCCTTGTGAAGACGACTGGAGCAGAGCGTCTAAGATGCACTGTGATGTTGTGCATTACAGCAGACGGCAATAAACTTCCACCGTATGCCATCTTTAAAAGGAAGTCATTACCAAAGGAGACTACCCCACATGGAATTCACTTACGAGTTCAAGAAAAGGGCTGGATGACAGCAGATTTGATGATGGATTGGTTGGAGAAAGTCTGAGGAAGACGACCAGAGGCATTATTACAAAAGAAGTCCCTTCTTGTCCTGGACATTTCCCGGGTCACCTTGCTGAAGCTGTAAAAGATAAAATGAAACTGATGAAGTCCCACCCTGTCTTCATCCCTGGAAGTTTGACGTCCATTCTTCACCCTTTAGATGTCAGCGTCAACAAACCTTTGAAAGAACATCTTCGACGCCTGTATTCAGAATGGATGGCGGCGGGATCTCATCAACTGACTCCAGGAGGCAAGATAAGGAAGCCATCAATACCGACGATGTGCGAGTGGATAATCCGGGCGTGGGAGAAAATTAGTGTCGATATTGTTAAGAAGAGTTTTAAAAAACTGGAATTTCTTGTGCCATTGACGGTTCCGAGGACGACATGTTGTGGAATAGTGAAAATGAAAAAGATGATGTGATATCTGAACCTGAAAATAGTGATGATAGTGACGAAAGTGAGGCCGCAGAATAGTGAGAGAAAAGAAACAATGAAACAATGCATTGCTGCTCTTCATTGTAGCCTAATGAAACCGTGGTATTCTTTTGTGTTAATTGAAAACATATACCGGTAGGTACCACTTTTTCACATACCGGTATTACCGTAAATATAACTTTTACCTAATACATCGTTTCCCCTCCTTTCTGAATGCCTAGAAGCACCACTCGCATAATTCCCTCCCTAGGCTTTTCAAGTAAATTTTTCGAGAAAAAACTTGGGGGAATTACGCGATAAAATACGGTATTACGCGTCATTTATGGTTTCTCTCTCAGTATCGTTAGCAGATTTACAGAATTAAAATTCCAATCATTTTTAAATTCATTATGGCGTTTCACAAGATTTATTTATTTCTCCTCGGAGATTAGGAGAAGGATTTTGCTAACACGAGTAGCTATGAAATTAACTAATCAACACTTGCTCCCTTGTCACAAGACTTTCACCACATACACGCAGGCGCGGAACGACTGTCCTTTGTTTACTTCTCGCGGGGGACCTATTCGGGTGATGCACAAGGCTGCCAATCTGTCTACTTCGTAACTAAAGTGCTAGTGGTGGAAAGATGAATTAAAATTTATTTCTTGCCGTGCGGACGCACCATTGGTCTGAACCAGAGCATTGGTCTGGATATTTTAGAGTAGGGCTTGGATAAAACCAGTGATATGGGACAAGCAAAGGGGGTGGTCCCCCAGGTTAGAGCCCTAAAGTGACCTTAGGCCTCTAGTTTCCTGTGCAAAGACCATTCGTCCGACCATTGCTCTGGATTAGTTAGGGTAGGGCCTGGACAAGAACATTGCTCTGAACTGGTTAGGGTAGGGCCTGGGAAAGAACATTGCTCTGAACTGGTTAGGGTAGGCCTGGACAAGAACATTGCTCTGAACTGGTTGGGTAGGGCCTGGAGACGACCATTGCTCTGGACTGGTTAGGGTAGGGCTTGGACAAGAACATTGCTCTGGATTGGTTAGGGTAGGGCATGGACATGAACACTGTTCTGGATTGGTTAGGGTAGGGCCTGTACGAGAACATTGCTCTGAACTGGTTAGGGTAGGGCTTGGACAAGAACATTGCTCTGGATTGGTTAGGGTAGGCCTGGACAAGAACATTGCTCTGAACTGGTTGGGTAGGGCCTGGAGACGACCATTGCTCTGGACTGGTTAGGGTAGGGCTTGGACAAGAACATTGCTCTGGATTGATTAGGGTAGGACCTGTACAAGAACATTGCTCTGGACTGGTTAGGGTAGGGCCTGGAGAAGAACATTGCTCTGGACTGCTTAGGGTAGGACCTGTACAAGAACATTGCTCTGGACTGCTTAGGGTAGGGCCTGGAGAAGAACATTGCTCTGGACTGCTTAGGGTAGGACCTGTACAAGAACATTGCTCTGGACTGGTTAGGGTAGGGCCTGGAGAAGAACATTGCTCTGGACTGCTTAGGGTAGGACCTGTACAAGAACATTGCTCTGGACTGCTTAGGGTAGGGCCTGGACAAGAACACTGCTCTGGATTGGTTAGGGTAGGGCATGTACAAGAACATTGCTCTGGACTGGTTAGGGTAAGGCCTGGACAAGAGCATTGCTCTGGATTGGTTAGGGTAGGGCATGTACAAGAACATTGCTCTGGACTGGTTAGGGTAAGGCCTGGACAAGAGCATTGCTCTGGATTGGTTAGGGTAGGGCATGTACAAGAACATTGCTCTGGACTGGTTAGGGTAAGGCCTGGACAAGAGCATTGCTCTGGATTAGTTAGGGTAGGGCCTGGAGAAGACCACTGGCCTGGATTGGTTAGGGTAGGGCGTGTACAAGAACATTGCTCTGGATTAGTTAGGGTAGGACCTGGACAAGAACATTGGTCTGGATTGGTTAAGTTCGACTAGTGACAAAACCTTTGGTCTGGATTGGTTAGGACAGGCCAGTGACATAACCATTGGTCCTGATTGCTTAGGTGCGGCTAGTGACACAACCATTGGTCTGGATTGGTTAGGTCCGGCTAGTGACGCAACCATTGGTCTGGATTGGTTAAGTCCGGCTAGTGACACAACCGTTGGTCTGGATTGGTTAGGTCCGGCTAGTGACGCAACCATTGGTCTGGATTGATTAGGTCCGGCTAGTGACACAACCATTGGTCTGGATTGGTTAGGTCCGGCTAGTGACACAACCATTGGTCCTGATTGCTTAGGTCCGGCTAGTGACAAAACCGTTGGTCTGGATTGGTTAGGTCAGGCTAGTGACACAACCATTGGTCCTGATTGCTTAGGTCCGGCTAGTGACAAAACCGTTGGTCTGGATTGGTTAGGTCAGGCTAGTGACACAACCATTGGTCCTGATTGCTTAGGTCCGGCTAGTGACAAAACCGTTTGTCTGGATTGGTTAGGTCAGGCTAGTGACACAACCATTGGTCTTGAATTGTTAGATGGGGTTAGTGACAAAACCATTGCACTGTGATCAAGGAAAGGGGCTCAGAAGGCGTAAGGACCCAGCGGCTGCGAGACATCTAGCATAGCAGCGAATTGTATGTTGGACAGTGGCGACATCGCTGTTGGTAACGTGCAGGCTGACAGTCGAAACGAATAATTTGTTCTGGATAGATAGATTCTTGGGATCGAGAGTGCAGTGCATTTGATGAACATTGTTTCGTTGCATTAATTTGTGTTTTTATTGTGCGTGGTTTAGTAACGGCGTGTATTCCTCTTGATTACTGAGAAATACGTCATATTCGATTGCATCCCAGCCAATGGAAATGCTACTGTGTGCTTGAGTAATGGAGAATGGCGGGTGCTAAATTATATTAGGTTATAAGAGTAAATGTACTTGTGGGGTCTGTCGGGTAGGTCCCTGGGTGTCGGAGTGAACACGTCTCTACTTTACACGGTATTCCACGTAAGATTTGTATTATTTCAACTCCATTAAGGTTCTATAAAACTACTGAATTTATACCAGTTTCTGTATCAATGAAGTCTATTTGATAAATTCCTGTGTCTCCACGTGTACACAGCCGTACCCTTCAGAGGCCGTAACGGAAGAAGAAAGTAACAAATTTGACCTAGCCCGTAAGAGAATACACAATGCATTGAGAACACTTCCTCCCGCTGGCAGAAGCATAATACACTACGAACATACGACATATTGCTATTCCCGTACAAAATTTGAAAATCAGAATTCTCGAGGCTTAGTGCCTTTTCCTTCGGTCATTATCAAAATTCTCAAATAATTTGAAACAAATCTAGAAATCGTTATGCGAACAGTTGGCTACAGTACAATAACCAACGAGACTAGTCATAAAAATGAGGTCAGCTTCATTACTAATTGAGGTTTGATTAGAAGGTGTGTCATCAAAATTGCTGCCTAATTCACCGAATAGCGTTCCACGACGCGAGGATCTCAGAACATAACTTAAGACTCCCACAATTATCTACAGAGTTTCTGGAGAATCCCCTTATGCTACTCACGGTAGAGGCTCTCATCATCAGATTGCATGTGATGGTGTTATACTACTCTACTTGTAATGGAATATTTTGGGAAAATTTCTGAGTAATTCCGGTGTAATTAGTTCTGCTACAAATACATGAGTATTTTTACATTTTTTTCCGTAAATCTCAATATAAATAAAAGTCCTAAACCCAGGACTGATTGCAACAAACCTTGGTACACTTATTACTTACTATTTAGAAAAAATACTGTGGGGTAAGAAACCCCTGGCACCCTTTAGGTGTGTGTGTGTGTGTGTGTGTGTGTGTAGGGGAGTGCTGACATGTAAAAATGATCGAGAATAGTGTCGAATCCGTAGATTTCAGGATCGCTGAGATCAGTACTGACAATCCAGGGTCATTTAAGTCCTAGTTCAGCCCTCATCGGCGTGGCGGTGATAAGGAGTGGAACAAAATACCAGACTGACCTAAGTTAGTGTTTAATCCACACTCTTCACGGTCCCTAGGCTGTTGGTGACAGTTTCAATGTCATTTGGAATCGTGTTCATCGTATCTATGGGATGACGCGTAAATACAAAATATTATCACGTATTTTTGTTATTAAATTCTTCTCATCCCCTCTGCCGATGGGGATGAACTTTGACATAAACTGGATCCAGAGTGACACTGTTAATCTCAGAGACCCCGAAAACTATGGATTCGAGACTATTTTAATTTTTTTTTATACGCCATCGTTTTCCACTCTCAGTCCGTATGGGTGTATGGTGTGGCTTACTCCCACAGTTTTTGCTCCATATAGTAGTCATAAGTGTACCAAGTTTGGTTGAAATTGCACCCGTGGGTTAGAAGCAGATGTGGAAAGGTACTTCATAAAACATGGCGGCGTGTTCCCATCCTCCTATGTACAGCCACGGTCATGAACCTCCTACAAAGAAAGGTACTTCATGAAACATGGCGGCGTGTTCCCATCCTCCTATATACAGCATTTCTTACCCCACTATCATTATACCGAGTAAGCCGTTGTCGCCTAGCGACAATCTGCCCATCTAGATCCATCCAATCGTGGTGCGGGTTTGTAATTAAATTAGTTACATAAAATTACTTATCATAAAAGTTACCTATCGGATTTCGTTCAAACCACTTACTTAACCCTCCCAGGAGTAATAAGAACAAATTTTGAAATTTTCAGCGAAATCGATCCAGTAGGTTTAGGGTCTATTCAGGAGAAACAAACAAACATAGTTTCACTTCTATATACTGTACAGAGATTTGAAAGTGTCAGCTACTTCCCAGACCATCCCGGATGGCACAAGGGCAAAGTTTAATTTACGCGAAGGAAAATAGTGAAAAGTGAGCACCAGAACATGCTTGGTCAACAGCAAGAGTAACATTAATACATCTCAATTATCATCGTCCACATGGAGAATCAAACGAAGTGTATGACAAACGTGTCACTTTAGACACACTTGAGAGTTTCACATGTTGTATCTCTCTTCATCTGAAGAAAGTGCAATTAAAGTGGTACGTTACTTTCCACTTTCTGATGCACTCTGCATCTCCTAACGTTAGAGAACTTGTTCTAAGGTACGCAACGAATGAAGTAGCCATCGGGGAGGTCACGGCATTTCGACCTGGCTTAGAGAATTGTCATGTCTGTAGTGTAGAGGTCCTCTTCGTCAAGTTCATCAATTTTGTTTCTGGCTCTGCTATTGCAATTTGTTGATTTTACGAGTGGATTATGATAGCTTCTCTCTTTGAGTCGAACGTCGAAATCCTGTGATAAAGGGGGGTTGCCTATCTCTTATCCGAAAGAGCCAGGTTCGATTATTGACTAGTTCAAGGATTTCAATTCGGAGGACCACAACTAGGTTAACTCAAAGTAATGACTCCAACTGAAAAACTACTCCTCGTGTCTGTCGGGGAGGTGGAACAACACTCACAGTGTCCCCTGCCTGTCGTAAGAGGTGGCTATAAGTTCAGTGTTGCCAACTTAGCGGATTTTCCGCTAAATTTGGGGGAATTAGAAGGCTGTCGGCGGAGAAATATACCTAATTAGCGGATTTTTTGGCGGAGTTCTAGATTTATTATAGCGGAATTTAGCGTTTTATCCATTTTACTTTTTAAAAAAATTTGTACTCCAGTCTGTCTCTGAGCTATTCCGTATTTCTTGTCAGGAGCTAGTAGTCACACGAGGAAAAAATGTTATTTGATTTGACTTGATTACATTTGTAATGCGTGGGTAAAGGGTGCTTATCTCTTAGTTGACGAACGACGACAGATAATGAAACTGTGAGAGAGTAGCATTTATATTTACGCTATGAAGGAAGACTATTTAATGAATTGGCCTGTTCTGTGTGTGGCCCTTGAGGTAGGGGATTCCCCTAGTTTGTACCCGGCAGTAAAACGCCTACAAGTTTTAGCTCGCCAGCTTGCAGGCAGGGGTTAATCCCAGTGATACTCACAGATCAGGTGAGTGCAGACATTTACTTTTATTATTATTATTATTATTATTATGATTATTATTATTATTATTATTATTATTATTGTTCATTATTTGAGATCGGATTTCTTAGTGGAATTTTAGCGGATTTTAAGTAGTATTTAGCGGATCTTGAAAATATAAGTTGGCAACACTGGCTATAAGGCGTCCAGGGGATTTAAACTTGCGAGCGAGGGTTGGCGACCACGGGGCCCTTAGTGGAGTTCTGGCATTGCTTCAGCTTACTTGTGCCAGGCTCCTGACTTTCATCTATCCTATCCGACCTCCTTTGGTCAACTCTTGTTCTTTTCCGATACCGACTGTATTAGGTTCCGAGGGTTAAGGGTCCATCATTTTTACGCCTTTCATGCCCCTTGTCTTTCTTTGGCCATACTGTCATTTTTCGAAATGTTGGATCCCTTCCATTTCCCCCTCTCTGATTACTGTTAATGGAGAATGACTGCCAAGTTGCACCTTCTCTTAAAACAAAAATCACCACCACCACTGAGGAACTACCTGATACTAGAGATAGCGGAACATAGTTCTTTCTTACCCACTTGACCCTCCGAGCTAATTTGATTTACAGTGCCCGCCGCTTGTTATGATCACTTTGGGATTATGTAAACTGATAATATGAACCGATTGTTAACAATGATCAAAAATACCGAATTCAAAGTTATTTTTTCTCACGTTAAATTTAACCTTCCGTCAGGAGCGTGGGTCTACGGAATGTCAATCTTCACCATCAGAATGTTGGCCGGAAGGGTAAGACAGGTGGTGGAATACAATTCCTAATCAATAGATTGCGTGCCAAAAGCCTGAATTCAATTTCAAACCTCCCCACAGTGTTCAAATGGAGTGAGGACATATCCGTCGGATGGAGAAGTTAAGCCTTGAGCAGACTCCTTGGTGTTCTTCGACAGGAGGAGGCTTTGTACCAACACCGGGTTTCACCTTCTCCCTTCCTACTATCATGTATACATCACGTCATTCATTGCGTATCATACCGGGCAAGTTGTTCGTGCGGTTAGGAGCGCGCGTGGGTTCGAACCCCACTGTCGGCAACCCTGAAGATGGTTTTTCGTAGTTTCCCATTTTCACACCAGGAAAATGCTGGGGCTGTACCTTAACTAAAGCCACGGCCGCTTTCTTCCCATTCCTAGGCCTTTCCTGTCCCCTCGTCGCAATAAGACCTTTCTGTGTTGGTGCGACGTAAAGCAACTAGCATTTCATCTCATTAACTCCTCTAAGGAGGTTAACGTCGGGAAGGGTATCCAGTCGAAAAAGTCGCTACGAAGATTCTCCTGACTTCATATCCGACCACCTAGAGAAACGATATGAACGTTGGACAAACAATTATTATTATTATTATTATTATTATTATTATTATTATTATTATTATTATTATTATTATTATTATTATTATTATTATTATGACGTGTGGTCTCTTGTATGGTCTGTTGCTGTTAACGCCCATGGCCAACCTGCTCGTCTGTGAAAATAGGGCGTTAGCTGGGTTGAATTCCAATGTTAAATATAGCTCACACAAACAGCCTCTGAGACAGGGTAATAAGGCATTGAAATCCCGAATCCGGCCAGGAATCAAACCCGGTGCCCTTTGGAACAAAAGCCAGCGTGCTAAATAGTTATCCATGGAGCCGCTTATTATAAATATAAATTCCACTGCTGCCCTGATGGGCTTTGGCCCACCAATCGACCGCTGCTCAGCCCGAAGGCCTGCAGATTGCGAGGGGACGCATGGCCACCGTGACGAATCCTCTCGGCCGTTTTTCTTGGTTTTCTAGACCGAGACCTCCATCTCACCGTCAATTGTAATTACGTAGGCCGAGCGGAACTTGAACCAGCTCTCAGATCCACGTAAAAATCCCTGACCTAAGCAAGAATCGAACACTCGCCCTTCAAGTAGAAAGCAGGCCCGCTACTGTTAATCAACGAGTCAGGTAATAATAATAATAATAATAATAATAATAATAATAATAATAATAATAATAATAAATTTTAACGAGCTATATGTGCACTTAAGTGAGCTTGTCCTTACCTTTATGATAGTTTCCATGGCTGTAGAGGTGTTCAGCACTGTGTCACCAGTAGTGTGAACGTGTGTGATCCTGGCGTGTGGCTGTACGAGTGCTATATAGCCTCCAGCACGGTCGAGTGCGTGAGTGTGTGACGGTCTGAGACCACACATTGTTCTGCTAATTGCCAAGAAAAGTGTTCTCATTTGGAACACAATAGTACAATAATAATAACAATAATAAAGAAGTTACCAGAAAATTAATCAAAACGTTCTCCAAAAATTTTCACGGATGTGTTATTGTCTGTCTTCCTGCTGAAAGACGTAACTCAACTTTCTTGGATTCTGCCTGAAGAATGAGGTAATTATAATTTGTAGAGCGCCTGCGGTGTAAAATGAGGAAGGATTTCTGAAGTTTCTGACGGAAATTGGTATAACTTAATATGTATAAATGAAAATATTATTGCTGACACACTTCAAATGTTACGTCATGAATTGCGTTTCTCCCAAATTACGTGTCGTACACCGAAGTCGAGAAGAGGTTTAGGTCAAATTTTGTCTTATCTTGCCTCTTCTTTTGTGTTGTCTTGTCTTGTGTTTTGTTGTCTCTTTTGTTGTCTGGTCTTGACTCATCTGGTCTTTTCTTGTCTCGATTTGTTTTGTTTCGTGTGTTATCTTGTCTTGCCTTATTTCATCTTGTCTTAAAATTATTGTCTTGGCTTGACTCATCTTGTGTTGCCTCATCTTGTCTTGTCTTCGGTGTTGTCTTATCTTGTCTTGTCTTGTCTTGCCTTGTCTTGTTTTGTCTCTTGTCTTGGCTTGACTCAACTTGTGTTGTCTCATCCTGTCTTGTCTCCGATGTTAACTTACCTTGCCTTGTTTCATCTTTCCTTGTCTTGTCTTGTCTTGCCATGTCTTGTCATATTTTTGTCTCATCTTGTCTTTTCTCTTGTCATGCCTTGCCTTATCTTGCTTTATCTCCTCTTGTCCTGCTTTGCCCGATCTTGTCTTGTCTAATCTTGTCTTCTTCCTTGTCTAGTGTTGTTTTCGTCTATTTGTTTGTTCGTGTGTTTGCAGGTTAGACTATAATATACAAGGATAGAGGAACATTTTGGGACCGAAAATTTCTACACCGGGCGAGTTGGCCGTGCGGTCAGGAGCGCGCAGCTGTGAGCTCGCATCCGGGATATAGTGGGTTCGAACCCCATAGTCGGCAGTCCTGAAGATGGTTTTCCGTGGTTTCCCATTTTCACACCAGGCAAATCCTGGGGCTGTACCTTAATTAAGACCACGGCCGCTTCCGTCCCATTCTAGGCCTTTCCTGTCCCATCGTCGCCATAAGACCTGTCTGTGTCGGTGCGACGTAAAGCAAAATAGCAAGAAGAAGAAAGAAAATTTATACAGAATTCCAACCCGAAACTGAAGTAGAGTTCCCTCTAAAAATTGAAGTTGCGAAAGGAGATTTTTACTCTGTTTTTCAAAAAAGCTACTACTTGGACAGTTTGAAATCAAGGATTCACTAGCTGGTGGTGGTGGTGATAATGAGGGAGGGGGTAGCAGAAATTTTGCATTCAGTAGCTCCTAACCCGCAGGGATACAGGTATATTTTGTGACTGAAAATTCCGACGGGGGCCCCGAAATGTGGAGGTCTGCAAAGTCCAACACTGCAAAAGGAACAAAAACCAAACCAAACCCCACGGTATTACAGCCCTTGAAGGGCATTGGCCTACCAAGCCACAGCTGCTCAGCCCGAAGGCCTGCAGATTACGAGGTTTCGTGTGGTCAGCACGACGAATCCTCTCGGCCGTTATTCTTGGCTTTCGAGACCGGGGCCGCTATCTCACCGTCTGATAGCTCCTCAATTCTAATCACGTAGGCTGGGTGGACCTCGAACCAGCCCTCAGGTCCAGGTAAAAATCGCTGACCTGGCCGGGAATCGAACCCGGGGTCTCCGGGTAAGAGGCAGGCACGCTACTCCTACACCACGGGGTTAAAAATTTGTTTATAGGGAGAAGTATTAGGAACTGCAATAATTTACCAAGGGAGATGTTTCGTACATTGCTAACGTCTTTGAAATCGCTTAAGAAAATACTAGGTAAACAACTAATAGGCAATCTGCCACCTGGGTGACAGCCAGGAATACAGATCAGTGGTGACTGATTGATTATTTGACTGACATTGAAAATATTTGTTTTCTTTCTTTCTTTAATTCATCATCATCATCATCATCTGTTTACCCTCCAGGTTCGGTTTTTCCCTCGGACTTAGCGAGGGATCCCACCTCTACCGCCGCAAGGGCAGTGTCCTGGAGCTTCAGACTCTTGGTCGGGGGATACAACTGGGGAGTATGGCCAGTACCTCGCCCAGGCGGCCTCACCTGCTATGCTGAACAGGGGCCTTGTGGAGGGATGGGAAGATTGGAAGGGATAGGCAAGGAAGAGGGAAGGAAGCGGCCGTGGCCTTAAGTTAGGTACCATCCCGGCATTCGCCTGGAGGAGAAGTGGGAAACCACGGAAAACCACTTCCAGGATGGCTGAGGTGGGAATCGAACCCACCTCTACTCAGTTAACCTCCCGAGGCTGAGTGGACCCGGTTCCAGCCCTCGTACCACTTTTCAAATTTCGTGGCAGAGCCGGGAATCGAACCCGGGCCTCCGGGGGTGGCAGCTAATCACGCTAACCACTACACCACAGAGGCGGACCTTTCTTTAATTATTAATTTATTTTGTATTTAACACTCCGATTTCGACCCGATCCTCAGGCAGGATCAGCACTCTCTGCCCCGGAGCTTACCTGTCACACAATCTGGCTACAACTAGGTAAAGGTGATTGGTACTTTGTCCAAATAGCCGCGTTCCCTAAATCAAACGTGCGCTTTCATCAACGATTCCCCTGTGGGTGGGGGCCGTAGAATAACACCCACGGTATCCCCTGCCTGTCGTAAGAGGCGACTAAAAGGGGCCCCAGGGGCCCTGAACCTTGGAGCGTGGGTTGGCGACCACGGGGCCCTCAGCTGAGTCCTGACATTGCTTCCACTTACTTGTGCCAGGCTCCTCACTTTCATCTATCCTATCCGACTTCCCTTGGTCAACTCTTGTTCTTTTCCGACCCCGACGCTATTAGGTTTGCGAGGGCTAGGGAGTCTTTCATTTTAACGCCCTTCGTGGCCCTTGTCTTCCTTTGTCCGATATCTTCATTTTTCGAAGTGTCGGATCCCTTCCATTTTTCCCTCTGATTAGTGTTATATAGTGGATGGTTGCCCAGTTGTACTTCCTCTTAAAACAATAATCACCACCACCACCTTTCATCAACGATGAGGCTTATTTAGGGGTGTGTTAAAATTTCGTACCTCATATTGTTCACTGGCTCCCTCTTGAGGAAAACTACCAGGGCAGATCAGAATCGGGGATTCACTGGAGGGAAGGGGAATTTGTTAAATAATTGAAGTGGGAGAGCTTCGGGGTCACTGCCGCAAGGTTTTGGTTGAAATACGCACCAAGTGATATTGACGAAGTAGTTTGTATGGACTTGAAATGTGTCCACCTCTGGGACACTAGACGTGATCGACTGAAGATCGAGTAGCGCGGAACTCACCTCACGAAGTTTGTACGCTTTAATCGTGACTTTCTTAACAAGCCTTTCCACGCAGATATTGACTTGTCCTATTTGTAGTTCTGAAAATCCCCTATATCTTCTCAAATGGGTGATTAATACTTTTGAAGTAATTTATTATCCACATTTTGCGACATTTTTCCGCAGTAAAGGAATTGTTTGCTCGTCTTCGCACCACTATTTCCGCAAATGTTGACTTTTTGAATATTTTTTGACATACATATGTCTTTATGGTTGGTTGCTATGATGATTGTTGTTTAAAGGTACCTAACATCTAGGTCATCGGCCCCTAATGGTATAATGTGGAAAGAAATGTAATGATAATTAACATTTTAAAGTGAATCCACTGACTAGAATTTTAAACAAATGGTGATAAAAATTGATTATGAATTGAATTATTCAGTGGGTCTAATGAGCAATGCCTTATCTACCTAATAAAATAACAGGTACTGACTGGCCTGACCTGACTGATCGTCGAGCCAAAACTACTGGACATAAAGAAATGAAATTTTGGAGATACATTTATTAGAGTGTAGGTGCTCGCCAAGGGAGGACTCTTGAATATTCCGTCGCTAAGAGGGTGAAAATGGAGGTGAATTGTTTAAATGAGTATATCTATATCCCAAAAACTTAACAGTTTACAGACTTGAAAATTAGTATTTGAAATCTCCTTTATAAATAAATAAACACGTATTTTTTGTTTTCGGAAAATATCCTTAAGGGTGGTGGTAAACGATGATAAATTGTTTGATACTTTTCATGAGGGTACTTATATCTCTAAAACTGAATACGTTACAGACATGAACATTGCTACTTGGAATCTCCTTTAAAAATAAAGAAACCCTTTTTCTTAAACCCACTTAACAGGGCGCGAAGAGGGGTGACAAGGGGGGTGAATTTTTAAAATGAGCTCATCTACAGTATAGCTCAATAACTTAACAAGTTACAGACGTGAAACTTGGTATCTGGAATTTCCTGTAAACGTAAAGAAACACGGATAATTTGTTTTTGGAAAATCCACTTAAGGGGAAGTCAAAAAGGGGGTGATTCTTAAAATGAGCGTATCTATATTATATCTCAAAAACTGAACGTATAACTGTCGTGAAAACTGGTATACTTAATCTTCTTTGAAAATAAAAATACAAATATTATTTGTTTTCGGAAAATCTGCTTAAGCGGATTGTAAAAAGGGCTGAAGAAGAGGTTGAATTTTCTTTATATGGATACTTATATCTCAGTAACTGAAAATGTTGCAGGCATGGAAATTTGTATTTGGAATTTTCTTTAGAAATAAAGAAACGCGTATTCTTTTGTTTTCAGAAAATCCACTTAAGGGGGTAAAAAATTGAAAATTTTTTGAATTCTTTGCATGCGGATACTTATATCTCAAGAACTGGAGATATAACAGACGTGAAAATTGGTATTTGGAATATCCTTTAAAAACACAGAAACACATATTTTGTATTGTTTTCGGAACATCCACCTAAATGAAGGTCGGGGGGTTAAAAAGAAGTGAAAATATTGAATTTTTGATGAGGATATTTATATCACAATAACTGAAGGTGTTACACGCGTGAAAACTGGTATTTAGAATCGCCTTTAAAATGAAAGGAGGACGTATTTTTTATTTTTGGAAAATCCGCTTAAGAAGGGGGTTAAAAGGACTGAAAAATTTATTGAATTCTTTTTATGGGGATACTTACTATATCAAAAAACAGATCTTACGGACGTGATAATTAGTATTTGGAATCTCCTTTAAAAATAAAGAAACCCGTATTTTTTGGTTTTGGAATATCCACTTAAGGGGTGGAAGCTGAAATGAAGTGGAGGAAGAGTTGAATTATTTTTATCAGGATACTTAGCCTATATCTCAAAAACTAAATGAAAATTGGTACTCCAAATCGCCTTTAAGAATAAAGAAACACGTATTATTTTGTTTTCAAAAACTCCACGTGAAAGGGGAAGTGGGGAAGGGGCTGAAAAAGGGGTTGAAATATTTTATGGGGATACTTATACCTCAGAAAATGCAGATGTAACAGGCGTATAATTTTGTATGTGGAATCACCCTTATAAAAGAGAAAAATGTTAGTTTTAATTTTTTTTACTTGAGAGAGGGATGTTTCTCTCCATGTCGCATGGTCTACCAGTAGCCTGGTCATCTTGGTCAAAAACGGCAATACCACAAACGTGGTTTACAAAGAGGTACTAGGGTAAATGAAAATCAGTTATTCAGTGAGTTTTTATACCTTAGGAATTTTCAGAAAAGTCTTAATACAGTACCGAGGAACGATCACTTCTTTCAAATTACGAAATCCACGCGAGTAAAGCGGCGGGTAACAGTTAGTTCTCTTATAAAATTGTAGACACAATATTGGTTAAGGTCGAATAAGGCAAATTACTTTGCTAGTTCCTTTACGTCACACCGACACAGATAGGTCTTATCACGACGATGGGGCAGGGAAGGCCTAGGAATGGGAAGGAAGCGGCCGTGGCTCTAATTAAGGTACAGCCCCAGCACTTGCCTGGTGTGAAAATGGGAAACGACGGAAACCATCTTCAGGGCTGTCGACAGTGGGGTTCGAACCCACTATCTCCCGAATACTGAACACTGGCCGCAATTAAGCGACTGCAGCCATCGAGCTCGGTAAGGCAAGTTAAAAATTAAAATAAAACACATTCAAATGCACAAAACAAACTAAAATAGAGTCATCAAAATGAAATGTAGTTAACAACAAAATAAAAACTAATAGAAAATATACTTTTATTTACGTTAAAACAGGCCACTGTCCCTCATGAAACGGATGACGAAGTCTGCTAACTACTCGTCATCTCGTAGAATGAGGTAGATGGTACTCGGAAGTTTTAGACTATGGCGCAATGGCTGGTTCCTCCTGTGGGTGTGGATGTAGAATACATCCACGGTATCCCCTCCCTATCATAAGAGGCGACTAAAATGGGGCCCAGGGGCTCTTATATTGGGAGCGTGGGTTGGCAACCACGGAGCCCTTAGCTTAATCCTGTTATTACTTCCACTTACTTGTGACAAACTCCTCACTTTCATCTATCCTATCCGACCTCCCTTGGTCAACTCTTGTTCTTTTCCGACCCCGACGGTATTAGAGCATTCGAGGCCCTTTTCACGCACTTCATGGCACTTGTCTTTCTTTGGCCGATACCTCTATTTTTCGAAGTGTCCGATCCCTTCCATTATTTTCCTTCTGATTATATAAGGATGGTTCCCTAGTTGTATTTCCCCTCAAAACAACAATCACCACCACCACTATTTTAAAATTTGCGTGACAGAAGTATAATCCTACCAATTGTACGCAACTGTGAGCTTGAATTTGGAAGGTGGTGGGTTGGATTCCCACCGTCCGTAGCCCTGAAGATGGTTTTCCGTGGTTTCCCATTTTCACTCCCAGTCCTATCACTTTCCCATCCTTAAGTCGCCATATTCCTTCGATATGTCAGTGCGACGTTAAACCAATGGCAACCAAAAAAATCTGTACTAATTTCGGGACAGTTCAGGGCCGGGCTGAGTGGCTCAGACGGTTGAGGCGGTAGCTTTCTCACGCCAACTTGGCAGGTTCGATCCTGGCTCAGTCCAGTGGTATTTGAAGGTGCTCAAATACTTCAGCCTCGTGTCGGTAAATTTACTGGCACCTAAGTGAACTCCTGCAGGACTAAATTCTGGCATCTCGGCGTCTCCAAAAATCATCACAAAGTAGTTAGTGAATCGTAAAAACGATATTATTATTGTTATTATTATTATTATTATTATTATTATTATTATTATTATTATTTATTTATTTATTTTGCACATTTTCGTGGTAATGATATTCAAGCAATTGTATAGATTTTAGGAAATCAAAGCACATTCAAACTTTTTGTACACTACATTCTTACGCAGAGTTTGATCCCGTAAATTTCCGAACAGTTCCGACCGGCTCCATGGCTAAATGGTTAGCGTGATGGGTCTGGTCACAGGGGTCCCTGGTTCGATTCCCGGCAATGTCGGGAATTTTAACCCTAATTGGTTAATTTCGCTGGCACGGGGGCTGGGTGTATGTGTCGTCTTCATCATCATTCCATCCTCATCACGACGCGCAGGTCGCCTAAGGGAGTCAAATCGAACCTGGCGAGCCGAACACATCCTCGGACACTCCCGGCACTAAAAGCCATACGCCATTTTATTTCCGAACAATTCCAGTCGTGGCAATGGCCACCGTCTTCTGCATGGTCTTGCAGATGTTGGTGTTGACATCCAACTTCTTCAGTTCATCCACCAGAGTTTCAGGTAACTTATAGTAGCTGTACTCGAAAGGAAGATTGGTACAATCAACACCTCTTGATAGTGCCATAGTCCTTTAATATGCTCCACAAGTGGTGTGCACTTTTCATGGAGGTTCCCAGTGTTCGGGAGAGCTATGTCGATCAGAATGGCACGTTTTACTCCCTTCTTTAACACCACTATATCCAGGATAGTCGTCTTATCCGTGATAATGGTTCGGTCCCAGTACATTTGAATCTCGTCGTTTTTAGTACAGTTTGAGGGCTGTACTTAAAATAGGGAAGTTTTCCTTCAACTAGTCTGTAGTTAATAGCCCAATTCTTGGTGCAAAATCTTGGCAACCGAGTCGTGTGAGAAGTGTGAGCATCCGAAAGTATCATGATGGATGGTTTCTTGCGTTTGGCAGCCGTATTGATACGAGTCCCTCATGACTGTTCGGTCTCTCACCACGTTTTTCAGCTAGCCTTTGGTTGGAATGACTTGGTCTTTTATAACCAACATAAAACCTTCTGTTTTGGGGAACATTTGCCCTGCAGCAGCCAAAAGTTCGATGCTTCTAAATCGACATTTTCTTGTCTAACTAAGGAGGGATGCTTCCCATGTAATGCTCTTGCTAGCCATGTGTCCAATATTTGCAGATCAGTTCTTGCTTCTAACTCTACTGTAGGTGTTGGTCGTTATGAAGTAATGGAGTTATATCGTCCACTTAACGTATCATTCGGTGCATGTTTGACTTTTCATCTGATATATGAACCATAATAGTATTATAATTACGATTATCATTATTTCTTCAGGTGGGTATAGAATTCGATCAACATTAAATTAAACTGCCTGTTACTCGGAAGCTTCAGGTTCGAGTCCCGACATGTCAAAGGATTTTACTTATGGTATGGGAGTTAGGGCTGGCTTCGGACAACCTCGTAAGGTTAATGAGGAATTGTGTGATATGAGAGGTAGCAATGAAGAAGAAGGCTGAGGAAGACATCATACTGATCGTCTGGCACATCACTATTTGCAGGCCATCAGAGTGAGCAGCAAAATATAAAATTTAATTTCAGTTGGCTTTGATTTAAATTTTCTTAGTCACCATGGACTGGTGAACAAGTAGAGATGACGCTTGTTGTTTAAAGGGGCCTAACATCTAAGGTCATCGGTCCGAACAAATAGAGCAGACAACTAATTCAGAATTTGTGATTTGAGCTACGCTCGAAATAAGGAGCCAACGGTTTAAGAATCTGAGATATATGGACAGTGGACAGGTCACAGTGGGAGATTTTACTTTCATAAGTGGTGTTTATGATGTGGGAGATCGCGCATTATGTCTTGTCTGTTTATGGCCAGTTTTGTCTGCGTGTTGCATCTACGAATGGAAGCGTGAAGTGGAGCAGTGAAGATCTCGCTCACAAGTCCTTTTGCTTGAGTAATATCAGTGAAAGTCGGCTAACACTTAGTAATGAAGGGGTAGACGAGATGAGTACACAAGTACTTTGAGATTAGCGGATAGAGTTCATTATCTTTATACATATCAGCCTTGCCAATCTAGTGGTTTTCCCTCTACATCTGGTGGTTTTGGATACCTATCTGATGCAAATAGTTTGTACGAGTGGCCAGTGAGAATTCTGGTGGGTTTTCAAAATCAATTCGCTGGAAACTAGTGGTTTAAATCCTGCCCATTTTTGGTATTACTATCAGAGAAGTAGTTTGGGAATATAAAAGTCCACTTCAATAAGTGGGGATGACAGTAGACATAGGAATTCATCATATTTCAACTGATGGATCATAGAGTCTAATCGCTATTTGTTAGGGTTACTTTTTTCCAATTGTTTTACGTCGCACCGACACAGGTATATCTAATGACGACGATGGGGTAGGGAAGAGGTAGGAGTGGGAAGGAAGCGGCCGTGTTCTTAATTAATGGTACAGACCCAGCATTTACCTGCTGTGAAAATGGGAAACCGTGGAAAACCATCTTCAGAGCTGCCGACAGAGCTATCTCCCGGATGCGTTATTACGTTTAGGTCCTCACATTATTATTTAAGTACAGTATACTGTCATGGCTCGTAACAGCGAGGACCATTCCTGCCATAGAGAATGTTTGTATTATTTATTTATTTATTTATTTATTTATTTATTTATTTATTTATTTATTTATTTATCGACTTTAGCAGTGGCGAAGTTAGAGATCTTGGCCCTACCGTTCACTTAACCACGTAAATTACAGGAAAATACATATATAAGAGAAATGTTCTATTATAAAATCAGTGATAACTAAGCTAAATAATACTGTAGATTTGGAGAACATATAATTAAGATTTAAAGCAAAGCTCAGCATATAAAAGAAAATCCGGAGCATAAAAGTAAGAACGAAGAGAAGAAAGTTATATTGAAAGAAAAGTAAAATACAAAACTTAAAAATATAAGCCAGTGCATTAACAGAATACAACACATAATAAAGTAACGGCAATACAAGTATGTCCATAAACAGTGATTAAGTCCATGAGTTAAAAGCTAAATATTGTGTACATTTACCCTGTCTGTCTGTCTGTCAGGTCAACAGCCCAGAGGCTGGTTGGATCCTCAAATAGCACCACCAAAGGCTATGCGGTTATAAGGAAACCCCAAAAACCAATGGCAGCACTAAAATGAGGCGTACTAGGCAAGATGAGGAGTGAGGTAGTTTGCCATTACTTTCCTCAGTGGATCAGAAAGTGCTATTGCAGCACGACTGACCCTGTGAGCAGCACCTTTCATAACACTTAGATGCACTAGTCGTCCTCTGAATGTCATTACTCAGCACTAACCATACCCCAGCAGCTTCCATATTGTCACAGCCATGGATGTTGACTGGGACTTCGGTGGAAGCTACACTTTACTCTGGCCTGTGCCAAGAGATGGATACAAAAGTACTGTATCCATCAAGAAATGACAGCAGGCAGACATTTACCCTATAACAATAATATTAACTTAATATTAATTATAAGAAAGAATAGTGTTCTTCCTCTGTACAGTAAAATGGCGACGTTACTAGCCTACGTACCACAATCACACAACCTATCATACGTCATCAAACTCTCGAAACAGCTGGTAATCTGTACACGCAGGCTTAAATTCTGATATTGTCCTAGAATTTCTGACAGCAGCTGGAATAATTTAACCGAAGATGGTATATTTAATAATTTTTTTCCTTGGTTAAAAGTCAATGTCAAGAACGTATCATACAATATATACATATATTTCTATGGCTTATTTTCGTTAAAGATGTGGCAATTTTCTAGTGCTAATGAGATTCTGGTGGATTTTAAGAACTGATTTAGTGGAAACTGATGATTAATTGTAGACAACACTGATACATACCATTCAGTTCAGAGAGCATGAAGAGAAGTTACACTGTTTCCGCCCTTCACCCGTACCTCTTCTCTGCAGAAGATATTTTATTGGCACTCCGTGCTGCACTTGATGCGGTTGTGTGAAGGACGAATGCGATAATCACGCACTGATCTGCGTCTACGTGTGAATGCATGCCAGATAATGTTTGAACGCTTTCCGAGTGTAAACGACAAAAATAACATCAGTTTTTATCGCAACTCTCATAGCCGTAATGACTTTCTTCTAGGCAAAAGAAATCTCACTCGTTTGAAGAAAGTGAAAACAAAGTGTCTCATGTTATGGTTTGGGCAGGGATGACAGCGAAACATGTTCCTACATCCTTGATGGGGCCGTTCATCAGTCTCCGTTGCTCATTGACTTCCTTTAGAACATCTCGATTCGTCTTTTTTCTGAGTCCAGCATGTCCCCATCATTTTCCTCCAAATCAACATTTCGGTTGCTTCCAATGAACCTCTCTCCTTTTTTCCAGCTCTCACAACCATAAAGTAGTACCGTACACTCCAAACAAAGCATTTTCTAAATTCTATGGGTATTGGTTAAAATATTTCTTTTATTTTAAAAGGCCTGTTTAGCAAGAGCTATTCTTCGTTTAATTTCAATGATTTACGTATTGTCTTCAATATCTGGGGCCTGTTCCACTAATGAACTTTGCAACTTTCCAACTTTGCACTTTTCATTTTTCAATTCTTGCAAAGTGCAAAGTATTTCTGTTCCACCATGAACTAGGTTGTACTTTTCAATTTCAAGTGAAAAGTCTTTGCAAACGAGTGATCCGATCGAGTTTATTCCATGAGCAAACTGTATAATACTCTTATGATTTTAATGCTTTACTTTTCTCGGCGAACTTGATGGTATAATATTTTCGTACCGTTAAAGTTTTTACATGGGAAAGAAAGGTTATTACAAGAAGCTGGCTGTGCTAGAAGTTGTCAAGGACAAACGTGACATCCTTTTTGGCAATTTTTGAAACTAACCTCTCAAATGATGGCATACATGAATGTTAACGAGAGTACCGTCAACACATCTACATACGGAAAGAAATTCACCCTTCATTAGAAATCCAGTCGCTAAATTATGTGGATTTCAGGACAACGTACTATGTTAGGAAATATTACATTTACTATAACATCTACGACTTTGGTAACAGTTCTGCAAATAGTTGATTTTGATGTCACATGCATTGCTGCTACAGCGTGCAGTTGGGCACCATTTACTGACCGATGTAAGCATATAATAATTTGTTATTTTTTCGGAAAGGAATTGACTTCTTTTTGTTACATGTTTCAATAAATGACCGATCATTTCAAGAATATAGTCAGCCTGTGTTGGGGTAATACGAAATCACTCGCGAAATTCCGTCGAAGTGAGGTTGTGAAAATTAATCATGTCTTTGTACGTTTTCTTGTTGGATCCTTCATCACTGCCTTCACTTGATGATAACAAAAGGTCTCGTCGTAACGTTCTCATATCACTAAACCAAATTACACACCGAGAAACTAGTGTACATACTTTTTAATTAACAGATGAAAAGGGAATCATTTCTCTGTAAGATTTATGTAAACTTTTCACTTCATTTCTTTGCACTTTGCATTTCTGTACCAATGGAGGAACATAACAGGCTTGAAAAGTGAAAAGATTCTTAACTTTTCACTTTGCAAGCTAAATCTGAAAAGTGATAGTGGAACAAAATATGAACTGAAAAGTGCAAAATGAAAAGTTGCAAATTTCGTTCGTGGAACAGGCCCCTAGACGAAACTTTCTCAAATATATTATTAGAAATGGATCAGAATGATATTCGTCTCCTTAGCATTCAAGAATCTGTGACCTCACAACTGTTATTGCTAGAGTCCGGATTTTTAGGTACTGACAGGTTAGAATGCATATTTACTTAAGCGAACAGCACGTATATACTACCCCGTACAGCAGTTATGCTATGAGATTTGCATAGACATTAGGGGTACGGCCTACATAACTCCTTGAATTTATGTTGCTCTTCCTACATTATGGTATAACGGGTTGCATTATTCAAACCTAATTACTTTGCATTCACCCTATCTCCACCTAAAAATCCGAGGTCTAGTTATTGCTATTTAGGGTTCATATGGGGGTATATGTGTGGAAACGCCGATAAACCAACAAAGAACAGCTGAAGACACACTTTGTGCAGTATGTGAATTTCTCAGAAACACACACTCCACCCCTGATACTTTGTTTCGTATGAACATGGAGGAACCCACATAGACGTAAGATGTACGTAACCACATAATTTCAAATCCAGCCTAAAGAGACTTTACGACCATTCTGCAGAGTTCAACTTCAGGTGATCTTTCATTCAGTGATTGAAAAAGAGCATTTGTAACATGGCGTACAAATCTGAATCATCAGATACAGTTATATAATGGAGAATATTCCTTTATTAGGTTGTAAAGTTTCAATGAGGAAGTCACTTATCTTGAGATTTATGTGTGCTTAAGGTGCCGTATAATGTCACCTTAAATGTCAAGGGACAAGGATTGGCTCAGGATGTTAGACACAGATTTAAAGGATGTTTTTCCTGTTTAGCTAATCTTCTTCTTTTAATTTCCTTGATGACCTGGACGACACTTTACCAAGTGTTGTATTGGACGTGGATCAGAATGATATTCATCTCCTTAGCATACAAGAATCTCTGCTAACTTGATTGCGGGTTAGTGAGGAAGCCTCATGAAACATTGACGGGGCTAGGTGCACACCTATTAGAGGGATGACAAACGATAGGTTACACAGGCCTACTAGGAATTTCCTTGAGAAGCAGGAAATGCTGAAGAGAATGTGTCCCCTTTCCACCGTGTGCAGCGCAATGAATTCAATGAGAATAGAACCGTGGCATTAGCCAAGAAAAACCGCCCTCCAACTTCGTGATCATCCTGTTTAAAGTGAAACAGATGAAACATTACTCATGGTTGGACTGGAACAAATAGATGACGGTTTGTTCCTTTTTTGCTAATGAATTAACGTAGCTCAAACACAAGAGGGTTTTCAGTGACTCTAACCTAGCAAAGAGTGGGAAGGTAACGGCTCTGGCCTTAATCAAGGTAGAACTCCGGCATTATTATAGAATGAAAGTGGGACACTTTGGGAAAGCATCTTGAGGACTGCCGATAGTGAATTTTGAACTTATAATCTCACGAATATTCTGTAAGGTCACAACTACATAACCTGTGCCGTACATCTGATACGCTTGGTATATGAATGAATGAATGAATAGAAGGATAAATGGGAAAATGAATGAATGGAGGTGTGAATGGCTTGATGAATCTTTTTCATCTCCTTCTTCTTCCATAGCTTTTCCGAAACTTATGAGGCTGTGGGTGCGAACTGTGTCGCACATGTAGATTTGGCCCTGTTTTACGGCCGGATGCCCTTCCTGATGGCGACCGTCTATGGAGGGGTGTAATCATTCTTGCGTGTTTCTGCGATGTGTTGCCTGAGTATGAGGAGGAAAGTGCTGGGACAAACACAAACGTTCCCGAACCAGAAGAATTCATCAGAGGCGATTAAAATCGCCGATCTGGCCAGGAGTCGAACCCGGGACCTTTTGAACCGAAGGCCTCAACGCTGACCATTCAGCCAAGGATTCGGGCAATATCTATGATGAATGAATATACTAAATAGTGGATAAATTAGTGTATGGAAGAATAATTGGTAAACAGACGAATGGATATAAGAATTAATGAATAGGAAAGTCAGTAGAAGAATAAATAAATAGATTAAAAGCAGAATGAATCGGCAGATGAAGCAATGAAATAGGGTATGAATGGTTAGTATAGTGAATAGGAGAGGTGAATGAATGTATGAATGAGTGGAAGAATGAGGGGGTAAATAGGTGAAATTTATGAATGCATTTATGCATGAATATATAAATGAATGAATTACAATTATTTATTTATTTATTTATTTATTTATTTATTTATTTATTTATTTATTTATTTATTTATTTATTTATTTATTTATTTATTTATTTATAGCGCATGGCTTCGGAGAGGGTTGGTGCATGTGTTTGGAGGTGACGCCCATGGGCGGTGTGTGCATCTGAGAGGATGGGGCCCTACTTGGAATGAAATGTAATTTTGAATACGAGCTAGAAACGTAGTCCCCCAAGCCAGAAAAATAACCAATTAAGGTTGAAATCCCCTAGTCGGCCGGGAATCGAACCTAAGAGTCCTTGGATCGAAGGCCAGCGTGATAATCAGATAACTACGGAGAATAATTAATTAAGTAAGTTTAATTCAGCACTAGCGCCCGGAATAGAAATATACGAGGGAATTCATTCGTTCATTCATTTATTCATTCATGAAAAAATGTGTGGATGCATTGATGCCTAAGCCTCGACGCAGCAGGTGCCATTTTAGAGTGTTTACAATGCGACAAAATTTCTACCCCCTGGAGTCTGCAAAGTAGTTAAAATGGGTATTAAAATATTCTTCTTCTTCTTCTTGTTATTATTATTATTATTATTATTATTATTATTATTATTATTATTATTATTATTATTTCTTAATTTACTAAACGCCGCCACAATCTTCCATTTGCAAATAGTTCTGTGACTTCGTTTAGTTCTATACCTCTTATCTTTAAATCGTTAGAAACTGAGTCTAACCATCGTCGTCTTGGTCTACCTCTACTTCTCTTACCCTCCATAATAGAGTCCATTATTCTCCTTGGTAACCTATCCTCGTCCATTTGCCTCACATGACCCCACCACCAAATTTGATTTATGCGTACAGTTTCATCCATCGAGTTAATTCCTAACTTAGCCTTTATCACCTCATTTCCAGTACCCTCCACCCATTGTTCTCACCTGTTTGTACCAGCGATCATTCTCCATATTTTCATGTCTGCTTCTTCTAACTTATGAATAAGATATCCTGAGTCCACCCAGCTTTCGCTCCCGTAAAGCAAAGTTGGTCTGAAAACAGCCCGATGTAAAGGTAGTTTCGTCCGGGAGCTGACTTCTTTCCTACAGAATACTATTGATCGCAACTACGAGCTCACTGCATTAGCTTTAATAAACCTTTATGATTAGTATTATTGTCTTCTCCATTGTTGTCAATGTATGTGATTAAGTACGCCTTAATACTGTATAAAGTGGATCAACAACATAATTTCCACCAAGTCGTACAAGTACTGCTGTTTTTAGAATCTTGCGAATAGGAGGAGGTATTCGTTAACAGCTGGAGAGATTTCTCCCGGCGGTACTTCTCAACAACTGACCAGGTTCACGGTTAGACAAGTAATTCACGTTTTCTAAATAAAGTCAGCTGTTTCCCATGCAGTCCTTGGTTCACGCTCCTCCTTTCACTTATCGTACCGTCTTCACTCCTTCGTGACTGATAGAAAGTTGTGCGAGTACAGCTTCTTCTTCTAAACACCTCAGCACTGCTGGCAGTGAAAATACTCAAGTGATCAGACCTGAAGACACTCCCGCCATTAACCTATTAAAACACAGTGTATAAAACATTATCCTTTTTTAAACAAATACTATCAGTATCCCAGTTAGTAAACTACTTGCTGAATCGTATAAAGTAAGACATTTTGGTGATATTTAGGATAAATGTGTTTATTTACCTTTTATTCGTAATTTATTCAGCTCATCAGGTGGAAATCAAACATTACAAGAAATATTACTTGACGCCTGGAGGATAGGCACCCACACAACTCTGTATGTTGCACACGATGCCGCATTACACGGCGTACACCTACACAGAACCACATCCACCCACAAAATAGTCACCGTTGGCCGTTATGCACGTTTGCTAACGTTCGTATAGCTGCTGGAAGCACCGCTGAAAGCAGTTGGCAGGAAGGTCCCGTATGGCTTCTGTTGTGGCCGTCATGACCTTTTCGGACGACTGAAATCTGCGCCCACATAGGAGTGCTTTTAGGCGAGAAAAGAGAAAAGATTGTTGTAGTCTTCTTCTTCTTGTTGTTGTTGTTGTGTAATTAAGTTTTAACTTTACTTTATTATCACACTACTGTAAGTGATAATTGCCACCGGGATATTTCCCAATTGTGATGTATTTGTTAATGATAATAATAATAATAATAATAATATTAATAATAATCGTGTTATAACCTGGAAAAGAAAATAGAGTGACATGTTTCGGTCTTGAAAGAACATCAGCAGATCACACTGATTTATATAGAAAAGTTTACAAAAATGTATGCTTATTTCTGTTTAAATAATCATGAACTTGAGAATCTGAAACTTATCTTAATGAGTATTGTTTCCTCTCCTCTCAAACATAGGATGTATTTTATTCCATTCTACATTAATAATTACTACTGATCTGCAGGTGGCAGATAATGTAGTATTGTTTACTTGGTCTTTTCCCAAATAATTTCAAAGAAGTTTGAAATTTATCGAACATTATTCCAATCCCAAAATCCTACTCTTATAAATGAATATTTGCGCTTATTTGTCAACTTGAATTCCAATGTTATCTACATACAGTGATCGTTACTACTTTTAAAAACACCACTCAAACTTATCATTCTACGCCATCTCTCCACTGGCAGCTTGGAACATACCACTTAGTCGAACAGCTCGTCTCCTTACTCCAAAGTTCACGCAGCCCATAGTGTGCATTATTTTCGTAACATTATTACCTCATCTGAAATAACCTAGAACAAGTACAGCTGGTTCTTTAATCCTAGTGACCGTCCCATACACTGGAACCATACTCTACTTGGGGTCTTACCAGAGACTTATACGCCCTTTCCTTTACATCCTTACTACAACATCTAAATACCCTTATAAGCATGTTCAGAGATCTGTAACCTTTATTTACAATCATATTTCTGTGATTTCTTCCATGAAGATATTTCCTTATATTAATACCTAGGTACTTACAGTGATCCTCATAAGGAACTTTCACCCTATCAACCCAGTAATTAAAACTCAGAGGACTTCCCCTATTAGTAAAACTCACAACCTGACTTTTAACCTCTTTTATCATCAAACTATTGCCTCCAGTCCATCTCACAACATTTTTATGGTCTTTTTGCAATTGTTCACAATCTTGTATCTTATTCATTATTGTACTAGCTGATGTGCCCGTGCTTCGCTACGGGATTCTCAGAAAGACTGACTTTGTGGTTTTCCTAACTGAAGTCAACATAGGTCATTACTAAAACGTCAGTAGGAATGTAGCGATTAACAGCAATGTTATCACATAAAATACTCGATCAAATGAAAAACTGCACATTTTCTCACCTTTAACGAACAGTACTATGGTGCAGATCTAACAGTCCAAAGTTCCAGAGCTGGAAAGACCAGGCCGTAGACAGCCGTGAACACTTCTCTGCCATTATTCCGTTAAATATGCACACATCTCATTCCAATCAGTGCCTCAGGGATTTAATAGCTCGAATGCTATGATGAACCAGTGTGTTGAGTACCAATAGTATCGGAAAATTTATGAAACAGAGGAATGGCATACTAAAGAAGAAAGTTACCTAACTCCTCAGCTACTTCCCGCCAATATGTAGGCTGACTGTTACACTCGTACGACTGGGCGAGTTGGCCGTGCGGTTAGGGGCGTGCAGCTGTGAGCTTGCATCCGGGAGATAGTGGATTCGAAATCCCCACTATCGGCAGCCCTGAAAATGTTATTCTGTGGATTCCCTACCACACCAGGAAGATGCTGGGGCTGTACCTTAATTAAGGCCAAGGCCACTTCCTTCACACTCATAGCCCTTTCCTATCCCATCGTCACCATAAGACCTAACTGTGTCGGTGCGACGTAAGGCAAATTTAAAAAAATATTTGGTGCGCAGCAGTAATCCTATCTATCGGAGATGTGGGGCAACAGAAGACAAAGCACATCACATCAAACAATGGTCAATGTAATGTTATTGTTGATCAATTTTATGAGCTTTCCATATTGTAGGCCTTCACATTTATTTTTCTTTCGATTCAGTGATATTAGGGTGTCTTATAAAATTATTTATAGCGTAGACTGTAGTTCCTTATTCTCCGACTTTACATACCGATTTTCAATAAATCCTGTTTACCCATTTTCACGTGACTCGGCGCTGATAAGGACTTAGTAACAAAAATCCAAATTCATGAATATCTCTGATCATAGCCGGTATGGTAACAATTTATAAGACATAAATTATAGGAAATATAATACTACATAACTTTTGAGTAGTATTTATCGATACGACCACTAATAACATACTGTAATTATTTGGGAATTACATTTTAAGCTTACTCCTAAACTACGACTTCATTCAGCGTGAATAAAATTATTTGTGGTCTAGATTATAACGACTTATTCCCCGACTTTGCATACCGATTTTCATTAATGTTTTTTTTTTTTTTTGCTATTTCCTTTACGTCGCACCGACACAGATATGTCTTATGGCGACGATAGGATAGGAAAGGCTTAGGAAGTGGAAGGAAGCGGCTGTGGCCTTAATTAAGGTACAGCCCCGGCATTTGCCTGGTGTGAAAATGGGAAACCACGGAAAACCATCTTCAGGGCTGCCGACAGTGGGGCTCGAATCCACTATCTCCCGATTACTGGATACTGGCCGCATTGAAGCGACTGCAGCTATCGAGCTCGGTGATTTTCATTAAGATAGGACCACTAATAACATAAATATTTGAGAACTCCATTGTAGGCCTACCCCTAAACTATCATTTTTCTGAGCATGAATGAAATTATTTTCGGCCTAGATTGTAGCGACTTATTCCTCGACTCCCCCTACCGAATTTAGTTAAGATACGACCATTAATAACAAATATTTGAGAATTAAATTTTAGGCCTTCCCCTAAACTACAATTTCACTCAGCGTGAGTAAAATTATTTATGGTCTAGGTTATGGCGACTTATTCCCAGAGTTTGTACACCGATTTTCATCAAATTCTCTTCAGCCGTTTTCTCGTGATGCGTGTACATAGATACAGGCAGGCAGGCAGACAGACAGACAGACAGACAGACAGACAGACAGACAGACAGACAGACAGACAGACAGACAGGCAGGCAGGCAGGTAGACAGACAGACAGAAATTACGGAAAAGTGAAAAGTACATTTCCTTTTTACTGATACAGAAATACCATCCTTTTTAAATTCTGAGCAATGTACAGACAAAACTCTTATTTTATATATATAGATACAGTTTCACAACCTGACTTTAACCCCTTTTATCATCAAACTATTGCCTCCAGTCCATCTCACAACATTTTTGAGGTCTTTTTACAGTTGCTGAGAATCTGTCATGTTATTTATTATTCTACGTAGTATAACATCATCCGCAAAAAGCCTTACCTCTGACTCCAGTTCCTTAGCCACATAATTTACACTGAGTGGCCAAAAGTCATGGGAAGACACTGGATGAGATAGAAATGACGAGATGCTCGTCCAGGAGCCCTCAGAACGGCATCGACTCTGCAAGGTGTTGGAATCGTTCTGGAGAGATCTGGACCCACGCATCTTGCAATGGTACCCCACAATTGGTCTTGTGTAGTTGGGGCGGGGTTCATGGAACATACACCAGCATTGACAGCATCCCGTAAATACTCCATTGGATTAAGATCGGGGGATCTGGAGGGCCAATCTATGGTCGTAACTTCACTGGAGTGCACCTACAACCATCTGCGTGCCACCATGGAGTGGTGACATGGCGCATTGTCCTGTTGAAACAGCATCTCCATCAGGGTACTCTAGGGCCAGAAGGGGATGCAGATGGTCTGAAAGAATGTCCACATAACATGCACCTGTCAGCGCTCCCTACCTATGGGGCCTATTTGGGAACATGAGAACGCCGCCCAGACAAGAACTGAGCCACCTCCCACCTGGACACAACCTTGTTGACATGCAGGATCCATAGCTTTATGGGGCATACGCCACACTCTCACGCACCCATCAGCTCGACACAACTGGAGCTGTGATTCATAGGACCATACCACACGCCACCACTGTTCCATCATCCATTGCCGATGTTCGCGGGACCATCCACGTTGTTGAGTTCTGTGTCGAGGTGTCAGCAAAGGGACACGAGTTGGTCGTCGGCTGGTGAAGCCTATGCGGTGCAGTTGCCTCCTTACAGTCCTGGTAGAAATGCGTTCCTGACTCCCAACATTCAACTGTGCGGTGATCTCAATCACAAAAGCCCGTCGAGCGCCCAGTATGGTTCTGCTGTGGAGGCGACATGTGAAAACGGGAAACCACGAAAAACCATCTTTAGGGCTGCCGACATTGGGGTATAAACCCACTATCTGCGGGATGCAAGCTCACAGCTGCGCGCCCCTAACAGCACGGCCAACTCGCCCGGTAGAATAGCTGCATTTTTAAGATAATCAAGGTGCGACGTAAAGCAAAATAGCAATAATAATAATAATAATAATAATAATAATGAAGTGTGTAATAAAGATACGCCTTGCATGCATTGTTACTTGACTGCAACCACTTAATATTAACAATGATTTTAATCAGATATTTAGTCACTCTCTCCTCAACCGTAACTACTTCCCTCTATGGCTATTAGCAAAGCCTCGATTAAACTTCCTACAGTTCGCATCTCAGCAAAGACAAGACAACGTGATGTAATTAAAACTTGATGTTAGACTCTTCTGGATGTATGATGATTATCGTAGGTGACCATATTAAGGTATGTCCACTGAACTAAAATTTACAAGTCGAACAAAAATTAGCTAATTTAGACAAGTAATCACGACGCAGTAAAGAGTATTTGTTTCGAGGTTTACGTGGACCAGTAAGCCAAGGAAGACGAAATAATTTCAGGATTTGATTTTATAAAAACCGAAAAATGAACTTTGGACATAATACTATTTGATCCACACAGTGTGATAATTTAAATTCAATTATATTTACATTTATGTTAACTTTCGAAATTATGGATCTACGTTGTCTGCGATTAGTACCACAATGCGAAGAACACCATGGATCCCTGTGATTGGTACCACCATATGAGGAACACCATGGGTCTGCGTTCCCTGTGAGTAGAACCACAATGTGAGGGACACCATGGGTCTGCGTTACCTGTGAGTAGTACCACAATGTGAGGAACACCATGGGTCTGCGTCACCTGAGAGTAGTACCACAATGTGAGGAACACCATGGGTCTGCTTTACCTGTGAGTTGTACCATTATGTGAGGGACACCATGGGTCTGCGTTACCTGTGAGTAGTACCATTATGTGAGGAACACCATGGGTCTGCGTTACCTGAGAGTATTACCACGAAGTGAGGAACACCATGGGCTTGCGTTACCTGAGAGTAGTACCACAATGTGAGGAACACCATGGGTCTGCGTTACCTGAGAGTAGTACCACAATGTGAGGAACACCATGGGTCTGCTTTACCTGTGAGTTGTACCACTATGTGAGGAACACCATGGGTCTGCATTACCTGAGAGTAGTACCACAATGTGAGGAACACCATGGGTCTGCGTTACCTGTAACTAGTACCATGATATGAGGAACACCATGGGTCTGCATTACCTGTGAGTAGTACCACAGTGTGAGGAACACCATGGGTCTGAGTTACCTGTGAGTAGTACCACAATGTGATGAACACCATGGGTCTGCGTTACATGTGAGTTGTACCACAGTGTGAGGAACACCATGAGTCTGCATTACCTGTGAGTAGTACCACAGTGTGAGGAACACCATGGGTCTGCATTACCGGTGAGTAGTACCATTATGTGAGGAACACCATGGGTCTGCGTTACCTGAGAGTAGTACCACAATGTGAGGAACACCATGGGTCTGCGTTACCTGTGAGTAGTACCATTATGTGAGGAACACCATGAGTCTGCGTTACCTGAGAGTAGTACCATTATGTGAGGAACACCATGGGTCTGTGTTACCTGTGAGTAGTATCATTATGTGAGGAACACCATGGGTCTGTGTTACCTGTGAGTAGTACCATCATGTGAGGAACACCATGGGTCTGCGTTACCTGTAAGTAGTACCATTATGTGAGGAACACTATGGGTCTGCGTTACCTGAGAGTAGTAACACAATGTGAGGAACACCATGGGCCTGCGTTACCTGTGAGTAGTACCACTATATGTTGAACACCATGGGTCTGCATTACCTGTGAGTAGTACCACTATATGTTGAACACCATGGGTCTGCGTTACCTGTGAGTAGTACCATTATGTGAGGAACACCATGGGTCTGAGTTACCTGTGAGTTGTACCACTATATGTTGAACACCATGGGTCTGCATTACCTGTGAGTAGTACCATCATGTGAAGAACACTATGGGTCTGCGTTACCTGTGAGTAGTACCATCATGTGAGGAACATCATGGGTCTGAGTTACCTGTGAGTAGTACCATCATGTGAGGAACACCATGGGTCTGAGTTACCTGTGAGTAGTACCATCATGTGAGGAACACCATGGGTCTGAGTTACCTGTGAGTAGTACCACAATGTGAGGAACACCATGGGTCTGCGTTACCTGTGAGTAATACCATTATGTGAGGAACACCATGGGCCTGCATTACCTGTGAGTAGTACCACAATGTGAGGAACACCATGGGTCTGCGTTACCAGTGAGTAGTACCACAATGTGAGGAACACCATGGGTCTGCGTTACCTGCGAGTAGTACCACTATATGTTGAACGCCATGGGTCTGCATTACCTGTGAGTAGTACCACTATATGTTGAACACCATGGGTCTGCGTTACCTGTGAGTAGTACCATTATGTGAGGAACACCATGGGTCTGAGTTACCTGTGAGTAGTACCACAATGTGAGGAACACCATGGGTCTGCATTACCTGTGAGTAGTATCATCATGTAAGGAACACCATGGGTCTGCGTTACCTGTGAGTAGTACCATCATGTGAGGAACACCATGGGTCTGCGTTACCTGTGAGTAGTACCATCATGTGAGGAACACCATGGGTCTGAGTTACCTGTGAGTACTACCATCATGTGAGGAACACCGTGGGTCTGAGTTACCTGTGAGTAATACCATCATGTGAGGAACACCATGGGTCTGCGTTACCTGTGAGTAGTACCGTCATGTGAGGAACACCATGGGTCTGAGTTACCTGTGAGTAGTACCACAATGTGAGGAACACCATGGATCTGCGTTACCTGTGAGTTGTACCATTATGTGAGGAACACCATGGGTCTGCTTTACCTGTGAGTAGTACCATCATGTGAGGAACGCCATGGGTCTGCGTTACCTGTGAGTAGTACCATCATGTGAGGAACACCATGGGTCTGAGTTACCTGTGAGTACTACCACAATGTGAGGAACACCATGGGTCTGCGTTACCTGTGAGTTGTACCATTATGTGAGGAACACCATGGGCCTGCATTACCTGTGAGTAGTACCACAATGTGAGAAACACCATGGGCCTGCGTTACCTGTGAGTAGTACCATTATGTGAGGAACACCATGGGTCTGCGTTACCTGTGAGTAGTGCCATTATGTGAGGAACACCATGGGTCTGCATTACCTGTGACTAGTACCATTATGTGAGGAACACCATGGGTCTGCATTACCTGTGAGTAGTACCATCATGTGAGGAACACTATGGGTCTGCATTACCTGTGAGTAGTACCATTATATGAGGAACACCATGGGTCTGCATTACCTTTGAGTAGTACCATCATGTGAGGAACACCATGGGTCTGCGTTACCTGTGAGTAGTACCATCATGTGAGGAACACCATGGGTCTGAGTTACCTGTGAGTACTACCATCATGTGAGGAACACCGTGGGTCTGAGTTACCTGTGAGTAATACCATCATGTGAGGAACACCATGGGTCTGCGTTACCTGTGAGTAGTACCGTCATGTGAGGAACACCATGGGTCTGAGTTACCTGTGAGTAGTACCACAATGTGAGGAACACCATGGATCTGCGTTACCTGTGAGTTGTACCATTATGTGAGGAACACCATGGGTCTGCTTTACCTGTGAGTAGTACCATCATGTGAGGAACGCCATGGGTCTGCGTTACCTGTGAGTAGTACCATCATGTGAGGAACACCATGGGTCTGAGTTACCTGTGAGTACTACCACAATGTGAGGAACACCATGGGTCTGCGTTACCTGTGAGTTGTACCATTATGTGAGGAACACCATGGGCCTGCATTACCTGTGAGTAGTACCACAATGTGAGAAACACCATGGGCCTGCGTTACCTGTGAGTAGTACCATTATGTGAGGAACACCATGGGTCTGCGTTACCTGTGAGTAGTGCCATTATGTGAGGAACACCATGGGTCTGCATTACCTGTGACTAGTACCATTATGTGAGGAACACCATGGGTCTGCATTACCTGTGAGTAGTACCATCATGTGAGGAACACTATGGGTCTGCATTACCTGTGAGTAGTACCATTATATGAGGAACACCATGGGTCTGCATTACCTTTGAGTAGTACCATCATGTGAGGAACACCATGGGTCTGCGTTACCTGTGAGTAGTACCATCATGTGAGAAACACCATGGGTCTGCATTACCAGTGAGTAATACCATTATGTGAGGAATACCATGGATCTGTGTTACCTGTGAGTAGTACCATTATGTGAGGAACACCATGGGTCGGCATTACCTGTGAGTAGTACCACAATATGAGGAACACCATGGGTCTGCGTTACCTGTGAGTTATACCATTATGTGAGGAACACCATGGGCCTGCCTTACCTGTGAGTAGTACCACAATGTGAGGAACACCATGGGTCTGCGTTACCTGTAAGTTATACCATTATGTGAGGAACACCATGGGTCTGTGTTACCTGTGAGTAGTACCATTATGTGAGGAACACCATGGGTCTGCGTTACCTGTGAGTAGTACCATCATGTGAAGAACACTATGGGTCTGCGTTACCTGTGAGTAGTACCATCATGTGAGGAACACCATGGGTCTGAGTTACCTGTGAGTAGTACCATCATGTGAGGAACACCATGGGTCTAAGTTACCTGTGAGTAGTACCATCATGTGAGGAACACCATGGGTCTGAGTTACCTGTGAGTAGTACCACAATGTGAGGAACACCATGGATCTGCGTTACCTGTGAGTAATACCATTATGTGAGGAACACCATGGGTCTGTGTTACCTGTGAGTAGTACCATTATGTGAGGAATACCATGGGTCTGTGTTACCTGTGAGTAGTACCATTATGTGAGGAACACCGTGGGTCTGCGTTACCTGTGAGTAGTACCATTATGTGAGGAACACCATGGGTCTGAGTTACATGTGAGTAGTACCATTATGTGAGGAACACCATGGGTCTGAATTACCTGTGAGCAGTACCATTAAAATGAGAGACACCATGGGTCTAGTACCACTATGTGAGGAACACCATGGGTCTAGTACCACTATGTGAGGAACGCCATGGATCTAGTATCACTATGTGAGAACAGTAGGTGTGTACTTTACTAGTGATTAGTGCCATTATTAGGGGCTAGTGACCTGGGCTTTGGACCCGTTTGTACAACAAGCATCATCTCAGAAAATAAGTCATTGCGAATTGAATCCACTGATTGTTTTGTATTCAGGGTCATTTTACATCCTCATTCGTTTTAAATTCTAGTCATTGTGTATATTTTGAGGTTTCAATTATCGTTTCATTTCATTGCACTTCGTACCGTTAGGAGCTGATGACAAACAACACATTAGATTATGTTAACTATAACTCATCAGTTGCCTTGCATCTCAGTATCTCATGGCATAAAAGAGATTAAATTGCGTTAAAGCCACAACTCTTCCAGCCAGTATTGAACTGAAAGAAATTATTCAGACGTGCAGCACCAATACAAGAAATTGATGTTTCCATGTCACGGTCTATGGGGACTGTATCATAAGAATGAATTCAAATTTCACAGTGGAGAGGTGAAAGGATCATAATTCGCCACCGCTAAGAAGACTCCGCTCGGAATAATTTAATATGAAAGTAAAATGGCTTGAACTCTGTAATTCTTAAAAATCTTTCTCTTTCACGGGGTTCTTGTGGAGGGGAGAGCCATACAATCTGTTAGTTTTGCTATTAATACCCTTTAAGGGTACTTTCTCTATATAAACCTGAAACATCCCATCACTCCGTTCATTTCATTTAATGTGTTAATTGTGTGCACTTCTTCTTTTCCTTCGTCATCAGTTTTGAAGACAGTGTTCAAGAACAAAATGACTTCACATTACCTGGTAAGTAATATGTTATTGTTTGAGACATCATTCTATAGACTGTTTCGATACAGCCCTCCCTGCCACCCTGTCCTGTGCTAACCTTTTTTATTTCTATATAATTACTACATCCTATATCTACTCTAATCTGCTTGTCATATTGTATATTCGTACCTTGGTCTAACCCTACTGTTCTTACCACCGCTCAAAATCCAACTGTACAAGAGCTGGGTGTTTTAAGATGTGCTCCGTCATTCCATCTCTTTTTCAATCCCCCTGTGGGTGGGGGTGGTAGAATAACTCCCACGGTATCCCCTGCCTGTCGTAAGAGGCGACTAAAAGGGGTCTGCGGGACTCTGAACTTTGGGGCGTGGGTTGGCGACCACGGGGCCCTTAGCTGAGTTCTGGTATTGCTTCCACTTACTTGTGTCAGGCTCCTCACCTTCATCTATCCCATCCGACCTTCCTTGGTCACTCTTGTTCTTTTCCGACCCCGACGCTATTAGGTTTGCGAGGGCTAGGGAGTCTTTAATTTTCACGCCCTTCGTGGCCCTTGTCTTTCTTTGACCGACATCTTCATTTTTCGAAGTGTCGGAACCCTTCCATTTTCCCCTCTGATTAGTGTTATATATTGGATGGTTACCTAGTTGTACTTCCTCTTAAAACAATAATCACCACCACCACCACCACCACCACCTCTCTTTTTCTGGTCAAATTTAGCCAAATCAATCTCCTCTTACCAATTCGAATAAGAATGTCTTCATTCGTGATTCTATCTGCCCATCTCACTTTCAGCATTCTTCTGTAACACCACATTTCAAAAGCTTCTATACAATGCCACGCTCCATAATATAAGTATATGCTATTTTCAATCTCTCCCTGTGGATCCGAATCAAAACAATGTAGACAGACTTTAATTTTTCGGAGGAGTGAGGAGTGCTAACTTAAAATTAAGTGAACTAAGAATCTATTACGGAAGATTTTTAATTCGGAAAATATAACTTTACTCAACTGCAAAAGTAGTCCTAAATAATCACCGGTTTTGATCTTACCTCTTCGTCACTTACTTTTATTATATTTTAAATTGTAATGCGCGAGACTCGCTGTGAATAACTTTACCACGCTTCCTTTTATTTGACTGATGCCCGGTCGTAGAAAGGTTCCTTAAATAACTCCTTTATGGCAGATCAGCTGATTGCCAATCAATCAATTTTCATTCCAGAGTGCGTTGCAGAAAACCTAAACCCCGATCAACTTTCTCCAATTTACTGATGGAAGATCCGAGAAGCAATAAATTTGGCAACAGCGCTATTAGTGACCACTGCCGTGTTGATTCGTTAAGGATGGTATATATTTTATACTCTTTGGTTTCTAACAAAGACATCAAAGTGGTAGTGAATGACGAAACAGCTGATCCTGTTTGAGAATGGTGAAAAAATTTCGATATTGTGAGTGATATCCCCACTATGAAAGTGAGAGGGCCAATTTTTTGAATGAATGGTAGAGCCCTCTGTCTTAATATAGTTGAGTGATACTTGCATATAATTGAAAATAATAAAAGAAAAACGGATGCTGTGTGGGCAAAATTACAAGAATTAACAGCCATGCTGCGGATAGGTTAAAGTTTTGTCACGTTGGTTTATTAATTCTAAAAAGTCTGGGTTTACATGGATGTTAATATGCCGGAGAAAAGTATTTACTTCAGGATTTGATTGATTTAAATTAACTAGCTCCATGTTCAAGACTGAGGTTATGTGTGAGAATAATGACTACGGAATACAAAATATTACGTCACTCAAATCGCACTTTCCACATGGACTTATAATTGAAACGTTTAATCAGATGTATTTAATGAAAGAAAAGCATCCTTGAGTTTAAAGGCTGCAAGCACTGATCAGCATGAATTTGATGACCAAATCTGATAGGAGATTGATCGTCAATCAATCACTGATTGCTGTTTCTGAAACTCACATAGGATAATTGGCCATCAAACTGCAGTCAAACTTTGATTGGCTTTTTTTCTGCCACCGGGCATGAGACATGCACGTTGACACATCCACTGAAAAAGAGTGACTGATTTCCTGGTACCTGCTGTAGAGATTTATTATTATTATTATTATTATTATTATTATTATTATTATTATTATTATTATTATTATTATATGTTTATTTATGGATTTCCTTACATACGACATTCATTGCACTTTATTCTTTTACAATTGTCTTTACATTGCACCGACACAGATAGGTCTTACGGCGACGATGGGGTAGGAAATGGCTACAAGTGTGAAGGAAGCGACCGTGGCCTTAATTAAGGTACAGTCCCAAAATTTGCCTGGTTTGAAAGTAGGAAAACACGGAAAACCATCTTCAGGGTTGCCAACAGAAGGGCTCGAACCCACTATCTCCCACCCACACCACGCAGTTAGTTTTGCCACTATTGTAATTTAAAAGATCGCTCTCTTGACATAGCTGAGCACTGGCTGAAATAAATAGAGACCTTCACGTCCCTTGAGGTTTATGAATCGTAATACAAATTGCCAAACGAATAGGCTTTACGCCATATTGAATCGTACTATCTGCTTTGGAATTTAATTGTAATCCAGACACCAGACTCTCATTTAAATTTAGATGAATTTTGAATATAATGTGCACTGTTCAACCGCTGGGTCGAAAAACAACGGCTATTCCTGTCCACGAAGTACAGCTGACCATTAAGACGCTGACTGCGCATGCGTGCCTACTCCTTCCCACTTCCCCTAACTTGCCTTCTGTTCAGTGCTCTCTCGGTTCAGACGGCCTTGAAGTACTGGCGAGCGCTTTATCCGATCAGAATGCTACATTTTTCTTTAATCACTTCAAAATATATGGCAAGAATTGTTTACGATTTTTAGGACAATCTGATAATCTACAGGCCAAGTGCTTTCGTCAGAAGGCTTTGCGATATCAATCGGTTTAGACATTCTCTCAAACTCGCGGTGGCAATAATTAGCCTAGTGTTTTAAAGGTATGGATTATTATTATTATTATTATTATTATTATTATTATTATTATTATTATTATTATTATTATTATTATTATTATTGGTGAATGGTCCCTTTCGGAAGACACGAAGCTTTATTTATGATTTCGTTTAGAGAAATCCAGGATGCTTTCATTTGTTTCATTTGGTACTTCATTCTCCGAAGTAACTTCCCACTTGTCAGTTTTCTTTATATATATATTTCGATTCAAAATTTCTTCAGGTTGATTTTGTGCGTCCTTCATGTCCGATTTGTTTGTTGTGTCCAAGGGAAATTCTTCAGTTTTTCAAATCGTTTAAGAATTTGATGGGTTATTCTGGTTTCTGGGAGCCTCTTAACATGTCCATAATATTTTAGCCTTCTTTACCTGAGGTCTAACGCAATATTAGATCATTTTTCTGTAGATTTCCGGGATTGGAGGCGGTACTCTTCTTCCGTGTGTCTTGGTCCTAAAATTATCCTTATGATTTTTCGCTCTTTTAGGATATTTTAGAGCTTGCCCTTTTTATGAAGCGTTAGTTTCCCCTGCGTACAAAGCCTCAGGTTTGATTACAGTATTGTAATGTTTAATCTTAACGTGCAGAGACATCATTTTTTATTGTATATTACGTTTGTTCTCCCATATGCTCTTCTGAGCTTTTGGACCGGTTGTTTTGGGCTATTGTTTCTTCTCCGGTTGGTTCGAGGATTTCACCCAGATTATTATTATTATTATTATTATTATTATTATTATTATTATTATTATTATTATTATTATTATTATTATTATTATTATGTGCGAATAAGCCCATTAGGATTACACAATGTACTTAGAAGCATGCATTTTCCTTCTTTTTTTGACCATATTTCTTTAATTATTTTTACTGTCCGCTTGTTTTCTGTCTTCAGACCAGGTTGTTCCAACTCTCTTCTTTAGTCTTCCCTCTTGGTCAACTTGCCATTTGTGAATTTTGTATCTGAAGATTACCCTGTTTTGGACATATGATGGTGTAATTCTTACCTGTTTCAAATTGGTTTTGATTTCGCCAATCCCTTTCATTATGTCTATCTTGGCTTTACCGCTATTTTTCGTAGAATTCGACTGTTTGTTTGGTAAGTCTGTCTGGATGCATTCTTTTAATATGTTCATAGAATATTAGCCTGCGTTTTCTAATGCCACTGTGAATATTTGTGTATTGTTTGATTTTCTGTCTGCATTTAACTTGGTATTGTCCGTCGGTGAGTTTTGAGCCTAGAATAATTGTTCTTATAATTTTGCGTTCCTTTTTCTCTCTGTTTTCAATGTCTGCTTCGTGTTCAAAATTAGCGTTTCTGACCCATAAATACATTCTCGTTTAATGACTATAATGTCTTCGTTTTGTGTGTTTGGAGATACATAGATTATTATTATTATTATTATTATTATTATTATTATTATTATTATTATTATTATTAGTATTATTATTAGTTTTGGGGTGGGTTACTTCGCAAACTCCGTCAAACCCCACTTACATCTACGCCACTGCGACTTGGGTAGCCGGATTTTGGAAAGGCGAGAGGAATAGAAGTCATTCGGCACTTTATGTCGTACGATATCGGGCACACGAAGTTGTCAAGTATCTCTGGTGACAGATTTTGTGTTTACCCGGAAAAATTAATAACAATAATACGTAACGAGTTGGCCATGTAATTCCGGTCGCATAGCTATGAGCTTCCATTTGAAGGATGTAGGATTCGAATCCCGCTGTCGATTGCCCTGAAGATGATTTTCCGTGGTTTCCTCTTTTCGTAAGAAGGTACTGTGATTAATACAACCGTAAAAGCGATACATCTTATGTTTACGGCCCCATAGCCCCATAGCCCTCTTGCTCAATATTTTTGAACAAATTATAGCTATGTACATACCCACCCGTATATTGAATTTAAATACAACATATTGTGGGAATCGACCTATCCATTCTCTCGTGATGTCTAAGAGACAAGGAGACAAAAATTAAGCTATCCCAACATAGGCTATTATTTCTCCAGTTGGATATAAAATAAAGTAGTATGAGGTCAATATTACAAAAGTACAGACAGAAACACAATTTTATATATAGAGTACGACAAGAGAATTATGTGTTCTTCGCACGGGAGTGTTTTTATTATTTGTTTATTTTACATTAACAAGAAATCTTTCTTGGTTCTTTGGATATCCAAAGAAACACACCGACGAATAAAGACAACTGCCACCTCAAGGAAACCCTACACAGTCAATCTATAGGGAGATTTAACTAAAGAATTATCATAGTTCTACTACGTCAAACACGTAGATTCCTTTACATTCAATCTGCAGAACAAAACAAAAAGCGGACTGCTCTATCACAACACTAATACAGTCACAACAAGAGATGTGAAAGCTCCAAAGTGGCTTAAAATGAATTAATATAGCAGACTGCCACCTATCAACGCTTCCAGGCAGCATAGAAATTAATTGGCAATCATAGGAGCTATTGCAATTGCTTCGAAACATTGCCAATGTTTCTTATGTTTAACCGCTCATATTTAAATCTTAGAACTGATGTTTTGACATAAATATGTTTTGTGGCTGTGGATCATCTGAAAATATGCGTTACGAAATTATCAGTACAAAATGTGGGACGCGATGCTACCTAGCAACCGTGCAGGCTGTGATGTGACGTATTGATGGATAGCCATGACGGAGAGATATATAGAGGGATCATCTCATCATGCTCTAGAGAACTGATTTTTTAAAATTTAAAGTGCTATTGTTCGGGGCGTCGACCCATGTGGATCTTTTGCCCCTACTGGCACCATGTTGTATGAACCTGCGTGTAATTGGAATGGTGGTAGTGTGGAATTTTGTGTGTGAAGAAAGGAAGATTAAGGATGTCACAACCACCCAGTCCCAAGGCCAGGGATATCAGTAATTACAATTTAAAAACACTGACGCGGCCGGGAATCGAGCCCGGGGACGCCGGATGACAGGCGGGCGCGTTGCCCCCTACACTGCGGGGCTGGACAGTAGCACACGTAGAATGCGTTGCTTTAGTACGGCAAGAAAATAGGTCATTTTGGTCCAGGGCCCACTACCCTAACCAGTTCAGACCAATGGTGTTTGCACAGGAAACTAGAGTTCTAAGGCTGCTTCGCGGCTGTAAACTGGGGGCTTACGCCCCCAGACCCCCTTTCCTTGTCACCATATCGCTGATCTTGTCCAGGCCCTACCCTAACCTATTCAGACCAATGGCCTTGTCCAGGCCCTACCCTAACCTACCCAGACCAATGGCCTTGTCCAGGCCCTACTCTAACCTATTCAGACCAATGGCCTTGTCCAGGCCCTACCCTAACCTACCCAGACCAATGGTCTTGTCCAGGCCCTACCCTAACCTATTCAGACCAATGGCCTTGTCCAGGCCCTACTCTAATCTATCCAGACCAATGGCCTTGTCCAGGCCCTACCCTAACCTATTCAGACTAATGGCCTTGTCCAGGCCCTACCCTAACCTACCCAGACCAATGGCCTTGTCCAGGCCCTACCCAAACCTACCCAGACCAATGGCCTTGTCCAGGCCCTACCCTAACCTATCCAGACCAATGGTCTAGTTCCTAAGTACAGAGGTTGGCAGCCTTGTGCAGTGCGAGATCACGTCGTCTGCGAGAAATAAACATAGGGCAGTCATACCACGCGTAGATATTGGCGATGCAAGTGGTAACCCATGGCACTAATGTTGCGTGAACAGAACTGGAGTTATTTTTTTGCTAGGGGCTTTACGTCGCACCGACACAGATAGGTCTTATGGCGACGATGGGATAGGAAAGGCCTAGGAGTTGGAAGGAAGCAGCCGTGGCCTTAATTAAGGTACGGCCCCAGCATTTGCCTGGTGTGAAAATGGGAAACCACGGAAAACCATTTTCAGGGCTGCCGATAGTGGGATTCGAACCTACTATCTCCCGGATGCAAGCTCACAGCCACGCGCCTCTACGCGCACGGCCAACTCGCCCGGTGAACTGGAGTTATAAAACTGATTATTTCATAGGCAGTTTCGATGTACTGAATTCTACACTTGTTGACTGCAAAAGCGATTCGTTAGATGAAAATCAATTAATCATTATAAATTTGAGTTTCATTTATAGAAAGATGTATTTATGATCATTTGACTTTTTCAAAGGGAGATACTGTCTGTCACATTTGACGTATGCCAAATGTCACTCTCTTTTTTTTCTTTCTTTTTTTTTTTTTTTTTTTTTTTTTTTTTTTTTGCTAGTTGCTTTACGTCGCACCGACACAGATAGTTCTTATGGCGACGATGAGACAGGAAAGGGCTGGGAATGGGAAGGAAGTGGCCGTGGCGTTAATTAAGGTTCAGCCCCAGCATTTGCCTGGTGTGAAAATGGGAAACCACGGAAAACCATTTTCAGGGCTGCCGAGAGTGGGATTCGAACCTACTCTCTCCCGAATACTGGATACTGACCGCACTTAAGCGACTGCAGCTATCGAGCTCGGTAATGTCACTCTCAATGCTCGGGTACTCGTGAGATATTTCTCACACAGCGGTTATACCGTAGAAAGCTTGGAAGCACCGCATGCTTAATGGGAATATCGTGGCACAAGAAAGTTAGCTGTATAATTAAGAATTTAGCACGGGAGTTTATTGAAGTTCACGTGTCAATGAACCGTCTCTGTGTGGGTACAGGAGTTAGCAAGTGGATAATTCAAGTATTTTTCTTTCAAAGTCGATAATTTTCTCTCTTACCGAGTTTGAATATTCTGAAGAAAAGTGTAAAATAATCACGTTCCAATAATAACCCTTTCAAATGATATGAATAAATGAATGCATATAATGCTCTTCTCTGGCAATCACGAATGACTACCTGAGACACCAAAGACGTTCTCACCCGAAAGGGCGATAGTTCGATTCCTCTTCAGGAACTCCATAAAATTAGAAATGATTTTTCCACTGCTAGAGAATCACACTGCCCTGAGGTTCACTCAGCCTGCAACACAATTGAGTAACAGGTTCATTCCTGGTCACCGAGGCGACCAGATAGAGAGCTATCACTTAGTACCGAGATTGCGAATGGTGGAAGCTATACTTTCCACTTTTCCAAGTGCTTTTATGGCCTGTTATTTATTTATTTATTTATTTATTTATTTATTTATTTATTTATTTATTTATTTATTTATTTATTTATTTATTTATTTATTATTTTATTTAAATTTTTTAGCCAACATAGGACTACATAGGTTTATGAAGAGATTTTCTTCTTTTTGTCAGCCCAATGCTGTTTCTGAACGTAATTTTCTTTCTGCTCCTGGAATCACTCTTCCTATTTTCTGCTTGTTGATTTTTATCTGTAGTGTAGTGTGTTTATCTTTCAATATGTTGAATGTATTGGTTTTGTATTTAAAATCTTCTATTGTAATATGCAACTCTTTCATGTCTTCTTTAAGTTCTCTGATCCATCTAATATTATTCTTACTCTTACTCTACCAAAATTTTTATATTATTTTTCTACTGATTCTATTTTCTGGTGACCGTATTAGATGCCCTAAGAATAATATTTATTTATTTATTTATTTATTTATTTATTTATTTATTTATTTATTTATTTATTTATTTATTTATTTATTTATTTATTTATTTATTAGGGAGATAGAGGGTTTCTCAATTTCACATCAGGCAAATAATGGGGGCGGTACCGTAATTAAGGGTGGGGTTGCATCCTCCCCGATCCTAAACCTGTCGTATCCCATCGTCGCCATAAGTCCTATCTGTGTCGGTGCGACGTAAATCAAATTGTGAAATGTATTTCTTTCTGGTTTATAATAATAATAATAATAATAATAATAATAATAATAATAATAATAATAATAATAATCTTCTTCTTCTTCTTCTTCTTTTCCTACCGCTTTTCCCACACCTGTGGGGTCGCGGGTGCGATCTGTGTCGCACAAGTGGATTTGGCCCTGTTTTACGGCCGGATGCCCTTCCTGACGCCAACCCTATATGGAGGGATGTAATCACTATTGCGTGTTTCTGTGGTGGTTGGTAGTGTAGTGTGTTGTGTGAATATGAGGAGGAGAGTGTTGGGACGGACACAAACACCCAGTCCCCAAGCCAGAAGAATTAATCAGAAGCGATAAAAATCCCCGACCGGCCGGGAATCGAACCCGGGACCCTCTGAACCGAAGGTCAGTACGCTGACCATTCAGCCAACGAGTCGGATAATAATAATAATAATAATAATAAATAATAATAATAATAATAATAATAATAATAATAATAATAATAATAATAATAATAATAATAATAATAATAATAATATGCACGCCTCCTTATCTGAGTGATCAGCAGGGTTACCTGGGTTATACTCCCGCCCGGTTGGGGGAATTTTATCTCAGATGGTCAATTCCATTGGCTCTGGGACTGGGTGATTGTGCTGTTGTCGACATGCTTGCAACTTACACAACACACACATCACTGTCCTCGTCTACAATAATACGCAGTTTCCTATAAATGGCAGATGCCATTCGTCGGACCAGGGTACACACTAGACCCCTCCAGAAGCAAAGCGGACAAGAGGCCGAGCCCTCCCTCCCCGAAACACATGGTGGTGAACTTTCACCAATGACCTGAAACTTGCTCGCTTATCCTGGAACTAGGCTGAAGTCCTTGAAGAAAGCCGTCAGCCGTGGGAAGACCTGAAACGAAGAGTGAGATTGAGAAACACTTCGAATACATGCATTGTATTTACATCTTATCGGAAGATGTAAAACGTTTGTCTTGACTTACGAAATGACCCTCGTATTTTTATTCGTGTTGCACATAGACCTTTAAGATCTTACTCAGATGACAGCTGCCCAGCCAGATGGCCTACAAACACTAAAGTGGCACGGGATCTGCGTGACGAGTAGTGGTAACCGGGACCGTTGTCTCTCGTATCAGACAGCTCTTCAGTTAATCTCATAAGGCTGAGTGAACTTACTTCGTAGTTGCGGCCCTCATTCCAGAAATGAAATACTTAAACTTACCGGGAACCGAGCCCGAGAGACAAGCACACTAACTCTACGTCCTGTCTGAAACTCAATTTTGAAAATATCCCTGCCAGTGCTATTTCATCATTTAGTTCGTTAGAATATTTAAAGTCCGAATACAGTAGAACCCCGTTTATCCGAAATAAAGGGGGCAGAGCCACTTCGGTTGACGCGTTTTCCGGATAACACATGGTAAGTTTTTCGGAAGTTAAATGTCGAAATAAAAATGCATAAAATTTGTTAAGCAAAGGTACATACTGTACATTAACATTAAAATATTTACATGTCACTCATTGTATAAAATCAATGATTTTCTTCTGAATTTTCTTGGTGCAGCGCTGTCGCGCCACCGCTTAATCAAGAATACATCAGGTGGTGTCGATTTATTACTTTGTTCAACAAAGCGCAAAGCGGTCTGAAATAATTAAACATTTTTTTTGTTACTATTGATCTGAATACTGTATAAAGTAATTTTATTACAGTTCCGTAACTAAAGCGTGTGGTACTGTATTTTAATAAAAATTTGAAATCAATCTTAACTCCAATGCATTAAATCCATCATCTGCTGTAACTCGATTCTCAGAAATGCTATTGTCAATATCGGAGTCGTTTGCATAATCTTAATGACTAATAATACAGTAATAACAATAATAATAATTCCTGCTCGTTCAAGAAAAATGTATCATTGAACGAACTGGAGGGTAAGAAAATATTTCTGTTTTATGCTACACGTGCATTCTAGCATAAGTCAAAATATAAAAGTAAGGTTTGCCTAGTAGCTCTCAGCACATATAGCAAGATAATTACTAATATGGACGGATAAGAACAAGAGGGTGAAAACAAAATATTAAAATACAATTTTACCAGAGCATTTCGGTTAAGCCGGGTTTCGGTTAAGCGAAGTTCGGTTAAGAGGGGTTCTATTGTATGTGTTTTCGATTGACTTATCATATTGGTGGATATTCTGATCTGATTCGAAGTATCCCTCCTTGCCGAATCAAAAGCTGTTTTAGAAGACGCCCAGTTATCGACATTCATATCGTACGAAGGAATGTACAGGAACTGCGATGGTGCACCTGTTATGAACAGTGAGCGTTCAGATGATGACTCGCTGGTGTCTGGACGTACCAGCAGTACACGGAGCATAAAGTTGAAATACATTGTTGCTGAGCGTCCTCTCAAGAGCTGTCGATTATTAACAGAGAATGAAATGTCGAGCCTCCGTCCCACAAGAGTTATTTAACATTCCGAAAGCCAGTGTTACAAAGTAGTCTCTTCCAAAATTTCTCAAATGCCATGGACATCAACTGACGTCGAATCTCCTATCTTAAAAAAACGGATGGTAACCTATGAACTGAATCATTGAGTTTATTGGCATTAAGTTGATATCGCCATTTTATTTAACCTTCTGTTTCATTCGTCCTGTATTTTGTACGTCCCTTCTATGTACCCGAATTTTATATGGCAATACCCTTTAATAACCCAAACAAAGCAATATACTGTAACATATCTGTGACTCTAGGCATCAATTCGAAAACTACTTCTTGTTATTCTTCTTGTCCACCTACGTAGTGTAAAGGTTTGTGCTATTAGCTCTCGTCCTCGGAGGCTCGGATTCGATTCCCGGTACTTCCAGAGATTTAGGGTTGGCGGAAGAGCTTATAGTGGATGAAAGTGGTACATGTTGCTCATCTCTAAGGGATGGTGAGCCTCAAAGGAGGTTCACCAACTCGGGAAACACTATCCAACCATTTCTTTACTTCTTCTCCTTTCCTGAACTTACCCCAGTTACTTTCAGATCAGCACTCAGTTTTAGTAAAATATGGCTCTTTTCCCGTTACTTTTAAGTGGAGGGATGAGATCACTATTGCATGTTGTTAGCGTGGTTTTTGTGTGTAATTACACCCAGTCCTCCAGCTGGAATCATTTCCAGATGCAACTAAAACCCCCGGAATCAAACACTCGACCCTCTGACCGGAAAGTTGCTGACATTTCAGCCAAAGAGCCAGCCATTAGTTAACTCATTTCCTACTGTAGTTCCTAGTGAATAGGGAGGAGATTTGGACACATTAATCTTCTTGAGTGAATTGTAGAGGCACATACAATCTTACTATAGCTCATTCCATGTTAAGAAAACAGTATTGCTTTTACGGACCTGCAAGGAGTGAACACCCCTCCCCCCATCTTAGACACTCACAATTTCTCGTGATTTAGGAAATTTATAATGTATTTTGAAAGAAAGCATAAAGGTGATGCAATTTTTTGCCCATGCGGTATTAAAATAACTACTGAAGCTTTTACATTTCACAAATACATTCGCAAGGAGGAAACACAATGGTGTGAAAAGCCATCACTTTGTTGCCTTCATGGATTTTCCCTCTGTGTCGCTCTGATACAACTAACGGGTAATCCGTTACTCTGTGAATCCCGACAGTTTATTACTGTTGTAGAGAAGTCGTCTATTTATGTGTTGCATATTTTTAAGTCTTTATATCAGTGCGTACTTGACTTTTATTGAGTTAGTGTTACGTGATTAATTAGCCTACGTGTGGGATTCTTTAGTATTAATGCAGTGATTTGGTAAACTGTTCTTTATTTGCAGCCTATTTTATCCCCCCTTTTATTTTGAAATATAAATTTAGTTTCGACAAATGTATGTGCCACCGTTTCCCTTTATGCCGTGAGTACCAAAATGAGCCCCCCCCCCTCTAAACACCGATTCCCCTTGAGTTCATAAAAATATCTTCAGCTTAGTTTTTTACCCCTTCCGTCTTGAACTTAAATACTGAGTTTCGAAAATTTACGTGCCAAAGTTGTCCCGTTATGCTGTCCGGCAGAGATATTGGATATGGCAACACTGTTGTCGTAAGAGCAATACTGTTTTCTTAACATGGAATGATTTATAGTCCATATTACAATAAAATATTTTGCATAAATGTAATTGGTTTACCCTTCAACATATGCAAACCTTCCTGCAGGAATGTTGTGCGTTTGCAGGAGTTACTAACCTTTATTGATGAAGATTATAATCTATCTTAATTGGTGATAAATTATCTGCTCCTTAAATAATTTGATTAATTATTATTTATTTTGCAGGTGCTGCTTCTACTAACAACACTTTTGTCGGAAAATGTTATTGGAGGTAGCAAAGGCGGAGGAGGAGGAGGAGGAGGAGGTGGTGGTGGTAAAGGAGGAGGTGGAGGAGGATTTGGAATGTTGTTATCCTTGTTTGGTGGGAAAGGAGGAGGAGGCGGCGACGGAGGAGGTGGTGGAGGCGGAGGAAAGTAAGTTTTGACAATCGGCACTGGACTCTTTAGTTGTAAGACTTATATTTTTTGTAACAGGGTCACTACCTCTCTATTCTCATTTCTTTTTCAAATCTTAAGGGATATTTACCTGCTTCGAGTATATTCAAGATCAGATCAATGATTTTACATTTCGTATCTATGTGCCTGATCACGGACAAACGCCTGAGTATATGTCAATCAATATTTAGAGTCTTTCCATAGAAACCATTACCGTTTTCCGATTGTTGATCAGGGATTTAGTTTACAATTTAATGATAAATTTGGTGCATGATTAGTTAAGAAACACGTTTCTCGCGAAAAGTTGCGTACAACATTCAACATTCGTCAATCGCAGCCGCTTGGCTCAAACTGTGGGAAGTAAATTGGTCATCTGTGACATTATAATGCTTGTCAAAGTTGGCTATCATTGGGCTAGTCTTGATCTGTGGCAGGAGACTTGGACAGTGGCACTGGGCGTTTTTCGAGCAATCCATACGAGTGAAATGAATGTGCGGTATTACAAGAAGCGACGGAATACGCAGTGAGTATATGAGAGGCAACCTTGGTATATGCGACATCGCCTATAAGCTGCAACAAAGCTCCCAGTGCTGGTTTGAGCGTGTGCGAAGAAAACCTTCTAATCACATCGTGAGGACAGTACTGAACCTGTCCATGTGTACGCGGATATCCAGAGGTTAAGCCGAAATGAGGTGGATGAATATAGTTGCCAGGGACATGAGACAATACAGTCTCTCCCGGGATGATGTCATCGACATATCGAAGTCGACAAAATTGGGACAATAGATGGTAAGATAGAGACAGAGAGATTTGTTACGAGTCTAGAACTAGAAGCAAGTTTTGTCGATCAACAAGTTACAGTTAACAACTACTCCTACCTTGAAAATGTTTCTAGTCATCCGACCGGGTCAGAAAGGAAATGAAACCCCATCTAGCGGTGAGGATAGGAATTGTGCCAGCTGCAGAAGTCTGCGCGCTCCTCTGAAGCAACTATAAATGACTGACAGATGAAACGAAATGATTTTGGAGAATGTTGCTGGAATGAAAGATGACAGGGGAAATCGGACTGCCCGGAGAAAAACCTGTCCCGCCTTTGCATAGTCCATCACAAATTGAACATGGAGTGACCGAGATTTGAACCACGGAACTCAGCGGTGAGAGACCGATGCGCTGTCTGAATCACGGACGCCCCCATTCCAATCTCCACGTGGTTATAAAGATATCTCTTCATTTCCTATTCCCGCTGAGAGAGAAGTCTTCGGTTTGCTCAATTTTGTATGGAAGAATTATCTATTTAATTTAGTAATAATGTCATAATAAGTATAATCACCAAGAGTACAGTAATTCGTCAGCAAATAAATATACGGCTGTTCCACATCTGACAGTACAGGGCCTATAGGTTGTTTTGAAATGGTTACTAAGTCGTAATAATGACAGTCGATAAATTTTGAATCATTCACATATTCCCTTCTTTATCTTGAATAAAACTTTGATGCAGACTAAATGAGAATTTAAGAGAATTCATTTTCAACATTTCGAAGTAACCAACTTGATTATAGTCGAATTCCACTAAGCAATGATCGTGTAGCGATTTGTAGTAATTTTGTTCAACATTTTTTAAAACGCATTCGACTGACACTATTGCTTTTCCATGAAGTTACAAAGAAGATTAATAGTGAAAACTGATCTTCGTCGGTGAAAATGAAGGAGATAAAGCCAGAAGAAACGCCTTAAAGAAGAGAAGTCCTTGACTATTGGAACTGAAAGTAAACTGAATCGTCTTGGAACAGCATGAAAGGTAGGGAAATAGCAAATCATTTTATTTACGGTAGTTATTGACTTCCCAACCTCACAAACATTTCCTGTCTTGATCCCACAGCCTGTAGAACAACGAAGGTTGATAGATGTTGATACAAATCGACCTCTTACCCGGCCTCGCATTGATTTCACCTGCATACACCCTACAATATATTTTCTGATCATTCTCCCTTGGTTTTCGTTAATATTGTGGGTAATGGTGGAATTTATAAGACATTATGGACGTAGGTCCGGAGGAAGTAATGCGGTGCAATGTCAGGTGACTTCGGTGGCCATTTATAAATGACGGTATAATATTAAGTAGCTGCTTATTGTTATATATAGTTCACATTGAGTTTCGTGAAGTGAAAATTGCAAACCTATGTCAGATAATTCCTTAGGACACATGTTCAGAAAGTGATGAGGAAAGTAGTCACTTCCTCACTGTCCTGATGAGGAGTTTTATTTAAATTTCATATGTCTTGATGGGTTGCCTGTTTTCTTCTCGAAGTGGTTGTGTGGTCTAAATAAATAAATTAATCAAATTCGTTAGTCTGAGTAACACATCTGTGCACTAAGCCATAGTACCCACTACGAGAAAATCCAATAGTGCGGTAAAATATTGTTTGTTATTGTTGTTACAGTCATCAGTCCATAGACTGGTTTGATGCAGCTCTCTATGCCACCCTATCCTGTGCTGACCTTTTCATTTCTGCGTAACTATTGCATCCTACATCTGCTCTAATCTGCTTTTCATATCCATACCCCTCGCGCTCCTACCACCTACACTTCCCTCAAGAGTCAAGTGAACGAATCCTCGAAGTCCTAAGTTGTGTCTTTTCATTCTATCCCTCCTTCTCATCAAATTTCGTCTAATTATTCTCCTCTCACCAATTAGATACAGTATCTCTTCGTTCGTGATTCGATCTACTCACCTCACCTTCAGCATTCTTTTGTAACACCGCATTTCAAAAACTTCTATTCTCTTTCTTTCTGAGCTAGTTATCGTCCATGTTTCACTTCCATACAATTCCACGCTCCAGACGAAAGTATTCAGAAATATCTTTCTAATTCCTATATCAATGTCCGAACTGAGAAAATTTCTTTTCTTAAGAAAGGTCTTCCTTTCTTGGGCTAGTCTGCATTTTTTATGTCCTCGTTACTTATACTTTTGCCAATATGTAAGTATCATGTTCTGTCCAACGGCCATCTTCAAATCCTCTGAATATTTCGTGACGTCGATGAAGAGAATGCTAAGTCTCTCTTTCAGAGTGTGCTCTCTGCAATATCTGTTCGTTAGAGATATACTCTATCCAGGACATCCAAGTTTCTACTCCATAAAACAAAATTGACCAACTAGATCATACGTTAGCAGTGCAGAGCTAATAGCATTCATACATTCACACATTCAATGCGAAGATTTAAATTTAGTATTCAGCCATTCCAAGGTCAGTTCATCACAAGGAATCAGACTAATAGGAGTTTGAATGCGAATGTTAACCAAAGACAGAATATAAGTCTAATGGACAATGAGGAAAATAATATGTTGATGCAATTTAACATCGTGTTAGTTTATAGTAGAGAACACTGGAATAAATCAACATTGAACATGGTCAAACATTTTTGAATATTATGGCCATTACATAAGATGTGAGAGATATTCATTATATATATTAATCCGGAGTTTCAGTAATTTATTTATTTTGGCTAACATAGGCAGGCAAATAAGCAATTGCAGTTTAGGAAGTAGACAATAAGGTAATTTTTTATTTAATGATGATAATGCTCTAATTCAATACGTTTCCACAACATTGATTTCATTCACACACCGCTGAACTAGTAGAGTCTGTTTCATTTCTGTGAGAAGAAAAAGCCCGTAGATGCAATCTTCTTCTTCTTCTTCTTCTTCTTCTTCTTCTTCTTCTTCTTCTTCTTCTTCTTCTTCTTCTTCTTCTTCTTCTTCTTCTATATGCCGTTCCCAGCCTTCTGGACGTTGCAAATCAATATGGACAGTGTTCTTCTGTCTTCAGCATTACAGCAAAATTGTTCGACGGTTCTCATTCCAGTTCAGTTTCGAATGTTCTTGAGGTATGACATTATTTTTCTGCCTACTCTTCGTTGTCCTTCAATGTTATCTTTTAAAATAAGGTGCAATACTGCATATCTTTCACCACGTAACACTTGCCCCAGGTACGCAATATTTCTGCATTTAATGGCGGTCGGCAGCTCTCTTTCAGAGTGTGCTCTCTGCAATATCTGTTCATTAGAGACATGCTCTATCCAGGAGTCTTTTAGCATTCTTCTATGACACCACGTTTCCAGAGCTTCCATCCTTTTTATGGTGGATGTTTTCATTGTACAAGCTTCACCCTCATAAATCAAAATTGATGGAAACATAATACTTAAGGACTCGCTGTCTCAGTTTTAAATTTAAGCCGTTATCACGCAGTAAAGCCTTCCTTTCCTTGAACGCCAATCTTGCCATTTCTGTATGGATCTTAATTTCGATATCCGGGTTTAAATCATCTGATATCCAACAATCAAGTTATTTAAATTTGTCAACTTGTTGTATTTGTTGACCTTTCAGTTTCAGAATAATTTTATGTCTTCGTCGACTGAAAGCATTAGTTTCCTTTCTGTTCATTGTGAGCCCAATTTCTTCCCCATCTGTATTAAGCTTCCCTAAGTAAAGCTTTCAATACTACTGGCAAGAAATACTGCGTCATCTGCATATCTGACAATCTTGATCAGGCATCCTCAGTTCATTGTCCTATTTTTATCGTGTCCTGAATTACAAAGATAAAATGAACAAAAGAAAGATGTACAGCATGGTGGTGTCGTGACAGTTCTTCGCTAGTCCCAGCAAGAGGCAATTGCGTGCATACAGTGCAAGGAAACTAGTTTTATTTTTGCTATTTGCTTTACGTCGCACAGACACAAAGAGGTCTTATGGCGACGATGGGACAGGAAAGGCCTAGGAATGGAAAGGAAGCGGCCGTGGCCTTAATTAAGGTACAGCCCTGGCATTTGCCTGGTGTGAAAATGGGAAACAACGGAAAACCATCTTCAGGGCTGCCGACAGTGGGATTCTAACCCACTATTTCCCGGATTCTAGCTCAGATCTGCGCCCCTAACCGCACAGCCAACTCACCCGGTAAGAAAACTATGGTCCATTTTGTGGCTGAACATGAGTACCGGGGCTTGAGAACGCCGTAGTTTGAGCAACGGGAAAATTTCAAGTTGTGCCAAAAATTTGGCAAATCCGCAAATCGCTCGTATTATCTCGACGGAGAAAGGCGACGAAAAGTCAGATCAATAGACTAGGTGATGCTTGAACTGTAGGTGCTAGTCCATGAACGTATTGAATGTAATACATTGTAGTACATAAGTGTACGCAGTGTTGCCTACACTGGAGGCGCCTGTCCACGGACTTATTCACTGTAGTACGTAAATGTATGCTGTTTTGCCTATACTGTAGGTGCCAGTCCACGAAAGTAATGAGTGTACAAAGAATGTAGAAAGAGAGGAGTATCGAAAGGAAAACATAATCAAATAAACAAAATGACAGGTCAGTGTGGGAGGAGGTAGGAATAAAGAAAGGAGACGAGGAGAAGCATGAAAAAAAAACAGGACAAGGTCATTCTGCACTTCTTCAAACACTGGCGTCTTCTCTCCCCTCATCTGTCCTAATACTTCCACATCCATTTCTTCCCAACACCCCACGAGCTCATCTCTGCTTTTCAGGGGCGTTTTTTTACAAATCTTCAGTAGGGTACTAAGAAGTCGGATGAAGACGCGAAAACGGAAGAGATTACAAGACAAGTATAGAAGAAGAAAAGTATCCTAACGAGTCAATATACTATACAACAAGTGATGGATGGCATCAAAAACAAATCAAGTCATGCATAGAATGAAATGAACATAATTTTAATACAGTGAACATGATGTATGCATATGTATATCAGATATGCATGACAAAATACGCAACCCTATTGCGTCTTAGATTCCTTTAGAGAAGGACTTGACTTGTAAGCTGAAGAAATACCATAGCATATGTACAGGATGTACAAAATCACAACTGGCTCGGAAAATATTTATAAAACTGACGCGGAATTGACTTCTGTTAATGAACAGGGGAACTGCCCATCACAGTAAATGCTGGAAACCAGGATATCGATGCAGAAATCGATTTCTGTGACATGTCTGTCCGTGCACATCTCCCTTATCTCCCAAGAGCGTCACTGTGTCATTACGTGTGAGTAATTGAGAAGAGCAGACATGTTTAGTGATAAGTTGAATGCAACACAGAATGGTGTTCACCATAAAAAACAGCGCGTGTTCATTGTCGAGTGATATACGATGCATGATTCGTGGCAAGCCTGTGCGGAACTGTTTGCCCAAGAGTTTAGGGCTAGAAGTGTTTTGGAAGAACTTCCAACAAAGTCCGCATTGCAAAACTTAGTGGCAAAATGGCGTGATACGTGCTCTGTAGCGAATGAAAACTGTACATATCTGGAAAGAGTTCCAACACTAGAAAACATTGCTGGAGTGAGGGATATCCTGGAACGAAGCCCGATGAAATCTCAAAGCCGTTTATCTGTGCAAGTGGGAATCAATAGATCGACGTGTCGAAACATTATCAGAAAGGACCTGCATCAGTATCCTTACAAATTTACTTTCGTACATTCGTTAAAGCGTCCAAACGAACCTCCGCGTGTTGAGTTCTTAGTGAAGTGGAGTCAGAACTTTTGGACACACAGTTTTCTTTTCTTCAGCTGAGGACATTTTCAGCATCTTTTGTGATGTTTATTAACAAGGCTCAATCCCGTGTCAGTCCCTTTGTAAATATTTCCAAGCCAGTGTGATTTGCCCACCCGGTAGTAACATGTGAATGAATGTAATGTAATTTTTCTACCCACATATTCATGGACTTTACAAAAACCTAGATCAGTACAGAGAGTAACCTATGTTGAGGTACTACGTGAAAATGAGGTAGGCTTGTAGATCACATAGCTCTGGGATGAGTCCCATATTGCTTCCTCTGCACCTTCCTTCCTGAGATGTTTGACTTTCCAGGAGTGTTGTTTTATTTTACGACAATTTTCGCTACAATGAGTCCTTCAGTTTTACATGAAATTCGAACCACAGTGACTTGAAACCCACTTGCATTGGTTTGGAAGCGAGAAATGTCACGTTAAGTCCACCATTACTTCTTTTCCTTCCTTTCAGGGATATCGTATTGCACATTCTGCCCCCGGTTCCAAGTTATATTTATGAAGCTTACTGTAATACTTCAGACCCCTTATAAAACAAGTCAATAAACGCCTGCAATCTTAGGGAATTTGAAATTTGTCCTCTACCTTCTCATGGATTAATGGTCTTAAAATAATAAATATCTGGTGGATTTATAACTCTAATCCTTACAACAGCGAATCTCAGCCTCGAGTGGCCACAACCCGCTCGACAGCAGCCATAACGCAGGTGTCCGTGCACTATAATGGCTAGGAGTTAACCCGGCAACTTGCCCGTCTACGCCGTTAAGTGGCTATACATACCTTCCAGGCGTTATAAATGGCGATACGAACGGTCTCTTTTCCCCTTCAAATAAAATAATAACATCAGAATATCAAAAAATCAGTCAATAAAAATACTAAATTCTTATTCAACCCTCATTCTTCAAGAGATTAGGACTATTCATGAACTGTGTTTGATTTTACATTCCTCCAAACCTGACCTATTCACCCATATTTGGATCCCTTCCTGTCACACTATTTATCAAGTACGGATTACCTGCACTGTCATTCATTACTTCTCTATTCATTGATCTTTATAAATAATTATTAATAAGGCAGTCTGCAAACCTTTTGAACAATGTCTGAGAGTTTACTATTCCTTCCACCAGGATTGATTTTGTATATTGCGGGTATATAAGAAAAAGACTTACGTCCCTGTCGCTGAAGTAACCATCTCGAATTAATCGATGTGTGGATTGCTACGACATTGTTTTGAAGGGTTGCAATCTAATTACAAGTAGTGAGCCTATTTCTGTGCAGTAATAGGATAATTGCATTTATATTCACCTGATTCGATAGACCCTGTATCCCGGAAAGAAGTTATGTTTGGAGAGTTGCATAAATTGTAGGAGTGTGCCCCTAATATTTATGTATTTTTTTAAACACAGACGTTCTGCAGTCGGAAGAAACATGTGTCGCGTTGAAATTTAACCTATTACTGCATAAAATCCACTCGTTTCAGTAATCAGTCACTGGTAGCATTTTGATCCATAACGTAATTGATTGTAAATTCTGACTAGGTATTATGATTATTAGTAGTAGTAGCAGAAGTTGCATGATATTTATTTTCTTACTTAAATATTTTTTAAAGTTAAGATATCTTCTGTTTTCAGGCAGAAGAAAGTGATCATCCATGTCCCCGTGATAAAGAAGCATATTTACCACACGAAGAAGGTAGTGCAGTATATCCCAATCGGGAACTACGTCGTAGACTACTACATAGAAGACGGTGACCAAGCAGGCTCGTACGAGTACGGCAAAGTTCCACCAGAGGGCCTCATCGGCGATATCTTTAGTCCTGATGATGGGGCAGGAGCTGGTGTGGGATTCTCAGACGGTGGAGGAGGAGGATATGGGGGTGGTGGTGGAGGAGGAGACGGAGGATATGGGGGTGGGGGTGGTGGTGGAGGAGGAGGAGGTGGGGGATATGGGAGTGGCGGTGGCGGAGGAGGAGGAGGATATGGGGTTGGCGGTGGAGGGGGAGGCGGAGGCGGAGGATATGGGGGTGGTGGCGGAGGGGGCGGGGGATATGGAAGTGGCGGTGTTGGAGGAGGATATGGTGTTGGCGGTGGAGGAGGGGGTGGTGGAGGAGGCGGAGGATATAGCAGTGGCGGTGGAGGGGGATATGGAGGCGGGGGTGGAGGGGGGCATGGAGGTGGTGGAGGATTAGGAGGAGGAGGTGGAGGAGGACATGGTGGTGGTGGAGGAGGATTCGGAGGTGGAGGAGGAGGATTCGGAGGAGGTGGGGGAGGAGGATTTTCGGACATAGCAGGAGGTGGATACGGAGGTGGGGGTGGAGGAGGATTCCATGGTGGAGGAGATAGTTATTCAGTAGGTGGAGGTGACGTAGGATATGGAGGTGGTGGTGGTGGAGATGACATATTCTCTGGAGCAGGGGGCGGTGGACACGGAGGTGGTGATGGCGGTGGATATGGGGGAGGTGGAGGAAGTTTTGGAGGAGCTGATGCTCATGCAGGAGTAAGTTTCAGTTTCGAAAGCAGTGACAGTTTTACAGGAGGTGGTCATGGAGGCAGTGATTTCGGAGGAGGAGGAGACAGTGGTGGTTACGGAGGTGGAGGTGGAGGTGGAGGTGGAGGAAGTTTTGATTCTTACAATGGAGGGTACGCCAGATAACAAATGCTGTGTGTTTCTCAAAAACAGCGAAGTGCCAGTGAAAAACTTCAATATGACACAGAAGAACTTATCAACTTCTCGTTGACATAGTTTGGGATCTTCTGTGAAATCTCGACAACCAAAGAGACACTGACCAGTGATAATCTGGGAGATTTGAAAACTATGTGATGTGTGAAACGATTCTAACCTCTCATCTTCAAGACAGAAAACTTCTTCCATTCGGGTGAACTGTTAGAACTTTGATGAATATTTGTCAGTTAATGAAATGTTAGACGTTTTAAACTTGAGTATAAAATTCTGTACCAAAATTGGTTAATTAATTTTACATTGTCTGTTGTACGAAGAGTGTGTAATGATTATAGAACAATTGTGATCAAATCCTCGCTTGTTTGTTTCTCAGTCCACTATTTTTATATATTGTTACTGGCCTGGAGTCCACCCCCTTGTTAATCGATAACATTTTAAAGCAAAATGTCCCATTATGATTGACATTTTGTTACCGTCCGCTTGTAAAGTCCATTTCTACTCAAATGTTTGGCTGTCCAAGGTGACAAACACCTAGTAATTTTAGCTGTATTAAGGAGAATGGGATAGCAGTTGTCTCATAAAATTTTTTGGACCCTGTTAAGTGAAAAGGTGTATAATTTATTACGATAAGCTACCCGTAAACATTTTAAGAAACGAAAATATTGAACTTTTTCCGCAATAGTGGTGTAGTGGTTAGTGTGACTGGCTGCCATCCCCCGAGGTACGGGTTCGATTCCCGGCTCTTCGGCGAAACTTGAAAAGTGGTACGAGGGCTGGAACGGGGTCCACTCAGCCTCGACAGGTCAACTGAGTAGAGGTGGATTCGATTCCCACCTCAGCCATCCCCGAAGTGGTTTTCCGTGGTTTCCCACTTCTCCTCCAGGCAAATGCCGGGATGGTACCTAACTTAAGGCCAAGGCCGCTTCCTTCCCTCTTCCTTCTCTATCGCTTCCTATCTTCCCATCCCCCACAAGGCCCCTGTTCAGCATAGCAGGTGAGGCCGCCTGGGTGAGGTACTGGTCATCCTCCCCAGTGGTATACCTCAACCCAGAGTATGAAGCTCCAGGACACTGCCCTTGAGGCGTTTCGGTGGGATCCCTCACTGAGTCCGAGGAAAAAAACGTCCCTGGAGGGTAAATAGATAAAGAAGAACAAGAACAAGACTTATAGTCAAAATATCATAGAGCCTATTCATTGGAGGAAACTCGGTATAGACTTCTGGCAATAAATATTCAAATATTTAAATATACAGGCTATTTTTAGAGAGTTATTTATGCCATAATGCAGCCACTGAACTAGAAACAAGTATTTCCCTTGATTGCTTTTTAAGAAAATAATAAATGTATAGCTGTTCGCTCAATCGACTTCATTCTATTTCACTACCTAGGGGAAGATTGTAATTATCAGTGGTAGAAATTACAAAACTTTAACCATAATAATTCCTGCAATATTGGGATATCTTCTCTCTCAAATTTTCATTGTCAAGATAGGACTTTCCCACTTCTCTTACCTCTTACGGGATGATGTAACATTGTGTTTTCCGTCATTTCTTGTGTGTGGAGGAGTCTCCGGCTCTATGGCTAAATGGTTAACGTGCTGGCCTTTGGTCACAGGGGTTCCGGGTTCGATTCCCGCCAGCGTCGGGAATTTTAACTATAATTGGTTAATTTCACTGACACGGGGGCTGGGTGTATGTTCGTCTTCATCATTTCATCCTCATCACGACACGCAGGTCACCTATGGGCGTCAAATTAAAAGACCTGCAACTGGCGAGCCGAACATGTCCTCGGACACTCCAGGCACTAAAGGCCATACACCATTTCATTTTTTTGTGGAAGAGTCTAAACGTATTTTAGCGAGAAACTTGAGGATAGACGAAGATGATGTTAATTAATAAATAATGACAGATAGTCTCGAGGTGTAGTGGTTAGTGTGTCTGTCTCTTTACACAGACTCGGTTTCGCTTCCTGGGTATATCAGGAATTTTAATGCTGGATTGAGGGCAGCAAGAAAGGTCATAAATCATCTGATGGTCGATTGAGAATCTGTCTAATAAGAAAGGCAACGAATCCAGTCAGATAAATGGCTGACCGCGTGATCCTGCAAGACCTTGTGAGTAGACTGCAGCCTTTTTGACCATTAAGGCCATTAACGAACTGTATGGCCTGAGTAGCTTCACAGAAACCTCCACCATTAAGTTTGTGTGCGTGTGTGACAGAGTGGAGAAAAATCGTTTCAATTGAGTTGTGCAACTCATTATTTACCCATTGATCAGTCAGTCGGGAATAAGAATACAATAGGACAATCCGCAGCAATGATGCTACTACTACTCATTGTAATAATAATAATAATAATGGCTTCTGCCCTCTGGAGAGGTCTGGTGCAGGTTATTTGATTTGACTCCCGTAGGCGACCTGCGCTTTGTGATGATGAGGATGAAATGGTGATGGAGACGGCACATACACCCAGTCCCCGTGCCAGGAGAATTAATCAATTATGTTTAAAATTCCCTAACTTGCCGGGAATCGAACCCAGGACCCCTTTGTCCAAAGGCCAGCACGATAACCATTTAGCCATGGAGACAGACAAAATATATGACAAACATCTGTGATGGACCTGAATGGGATGATCACTAATCTTGGAAAAATCGGTCGTGTCAAGAATTGCAGATATCATGGTGAAGTCATCCAGCAGAATGGATTAGAAGAGGAAGCAATCAATGTCAGGATGAGGAAGTTAGACCAGGCATACCAAATGACAAAGAATATCTATAAAAAATGTCTATGAGTATAGGGGACAAGTTCCGACACTACAACACAGTTGTAAACCCTGAGGTATTATATGCGACTGCAACTTTGACCTTAAGTAGTAAAGGTCAAGCTGACCGGCTGGAAAAAAGACAGCGCAGGATACTAAGAAAAATCCTAGGTAATAGGTGGGTTGATGGACAGTGGCGAATGAGACCAAATGAGGATTTGTACAGCAAAACAGAACATCTCACGGCGTCTATTAAGAAGAGGCGGCTACTATTTTACGGTCATCTCTTGAGGATGACTGATGATCGATTAACAAAAAGAATATGGAATCTTATTCAATCTAAGGCGACAAGGCCGAGATGGTTCCAGGAATGCGAAAAAGATTTGAGGCAGATTGGTATTTCAGACCACGAAATTCACGACAGGAACGCATTCAGAAGATTGGTGAACAACTATCAAGGTTTCACAATGCCATCAGCTTCCAGAAGACGGAAAGGACCTTTGTCTGAAGAGCATGAACAGGCACTTGTCGCTGGGCTCAGAAGATACCGGCAGGAAGTCAAAGCCGGAACAAGAACAAGACCTAGACACTAAAATGAATTTGGTTGTTACCACGCAGTCCATAGAGGCTCAACTCTATGTATATAATAATAATAATAATAATAATAATAATAATAATAATAATAATAATAATAATAATAATAATTATAATAAACTTACAGATACTAAAGCTCCCCATCTATACTTGCAATGTGGCACAAAAGGCTGCAGCTTTAAAGACAATTATTATTATAATTATAATTATAATTATTATTATTATTATTATTATTATTATTATTATTATTATTATTATTATTATTATTATTATTATTATTATTATTATTATTATTATTATAAAACATGAAGAGAGTAGGAAAGGCAACAGCAACCCAGAAACCATTGAACACTTCAACTGTAACTGCAGATTCCTAGCGGCGCCAGCATCCCACACTAATAGACATAATTATGTAGCCAAAGTTATACACTGAGAAGTTACCCTGACCTGATTCTTACTCTAAACAGGGTGCTTTGTTATAAATGCTCCCCACAAAGTGTACTGGAGAACGACAATTTTAAACTCTACTGAGAGCGCACGATACAAACAGATAAAACAACAACCAGACATAATATTAACAGACAAAAATAACCATCACACATATCTCATCGACATCGCTGTCCAGAATGACAATAATGTACAACAGAAATACAGGGGGAAGATTGACAAATATATTCCTCTGGGAATGGAAGTAGCAAGAAACTGGAGACAAGAGAGAGAGTGACAATTCTTCCTTTTCTCCTTTCTCCCACTGGTCTTAACCAACATTATTCCAAAAAAAACTTACAGATACTAAAGCTCCCCATCTATACTTGCAATGTGGCACAAAAGGCTGCAGCTTTAAAGACCTGAAATATCGTCATAACGTGTTAAATACTCAATACGTACCACATCCGGCTCCATGGATAAATGGTTAGCGTGCTGGCCTTTGGTCACAGGAGACCGGGGTTCGATTCCCGGCAAGGTCGGGAATTTCAACCATAATTGGTTAATTCCCCTGGCATCATAATTTCATCCTTATCACAAAGCGCAGGTCGCCTACGGGATTCAAATCAAAAGACCTGCACCTGGCGAGCCGAACTCCTCCTGGGATCTCCCGGCACTAAGAGCCGTACGCCATCTCATTTCAATACGTACCACGAATAGAAAAGGCTGCAACCGCAATAGCAAAGAGAATAATGAAGACGTTGCTGTAAATTTATATAAATTACGATTTAAGTTGTATTTCGTATACTTAATTTACCACAATACGAGCTATATTCTCAACTATAAAGTTAGGAAATAAATAATAATAAATACTACGAAAAATTCTAAGCCACAAATTCCATAATAACGAACTTTCACAGACCAGCAATGAAACACTGTATAGGAAAACATAAAGGATTACCGACACAACAAGGAAAAAGAGAATTGACGTCTGTGACCACATCCTAAGAATGGACCCGAAAAGGATAACTAAAAGAAACTTCGACTATTTCCGCAATAAGAAAAGCCAAGTCGAACTCGTTTAAGGAAAGTGAGAAGGACCTACGTGAGTTCCAAATTACAGAAGAGATGCTTGCAGATGGATCCGCGAAGAAAATACCAAAGATAAAATAAAGAGATTTCAGGACAGGGTGAAGCCAAACAACTATAGCGAATTTCCGAAGTAGAGAGAAAGACAAGATCGGAAAGGATGGAAAAGTACTGGGAAGACAAGAAAACACGACTCACTAAACATTGATTGATCTATCGTACCCTAAAGTCGCTGAAACGGACAATAATAATAATAATAATAATAATAATAATAATAATAATAATAATAATAATAATAATAATAATAATAATAATAATAATAATAATAATAATAATAATAATAATAATAATAATAATGGTTACTAAAATATATTTAATTATGCCTCCTCACCAGAGTCAATAATAATTGGACAATAAAAATTGAAAAATACCTACAAGCAATCAGCATAAAAGGTGAAATTATGTGGGTCAGGATTAGCTATAGAACGTTGGTGAACAAACATAATTTTGCTGAAAATCCCCAGACGAGGATCAACACTGCATACGGCCACTTGACTCGCATGGACCCCTGCGGGCTCACCAACAAGCTCTTTAGCACAAAAGGTGGAGGGAAAGCCTCAAATAACAAATGGATTACCGCAGTGAAATTGGACCTTGAACAGTTATAAATTCCACTAAACACCAGACAGGACCGATCAATATGCAGGGTGTCTTCTCCATTGTCGCTCACCACCAAGAACAAAGCAGGGACCACCAGACCGAAGTGGACAGACGAGAGGATGCTGGAAGCTGACACACAGCCAGAAGATGGAAACTTTCTGGGCCAGGAAGAAACAGAAACAGGAGTCAAACCAAGCCCCTTGGTCCTAAGTAGGAACAAACGGTGATTATATATAATGTGTTCTGCCCTTAGGCAGTTCTTCACATATTTGCTGTCCATACAGACCTGTCTGCAGCTATCCTCTTAGTTTCCTGCTATTTTGACACTGTCCACCTCCTCCGTCCTCCTCTTCTCCTTCCATTTACCAAACCTTCTAGAGCTTCCATCAGCAAACCACCAGTATCCACGCCAGTTCCTCTTCCTTTGTAATAAATTCCTCTCTTCTCCAATATCTGGTCGTCCCGTGCCCTTTCCACCCAGGATATCCTTTCCATAACTACATCTCAAATGCTTCTGGTCTTTTCTTCATCTACCTTCCTTAGCGTCCAGTGATCTGCTCTATATATCCGCACACTCCAAACAAAGCATTTTGCCAGCCTCTTCCTTAATCTCAAGTCCAACTCTCCAGATAGGAGTCTCTTCTTTCTGCTGAAAGCTTCTTTAGCGGTAGCAAGGCGAGTTCTTACCTCCCTACTGCTTTTCATATCATCCGTTATTGTGATTCCTAGATATTTAAAAGCTGGCACTTGTCCAATATCCTCCTCGTTTATCTTGACGTTTGCCTTGTTCCTTCGCGCACTTATCACCATACTCTGTCTTGCTCTTCTTACTATTCACTCATACTGCTCACAGGTTGTACTCAGGTCTCCTAGTATTCCATTTTGAACCCTTTCATTCTCTGCTAAAATGACCGTGTTATTCGCAAATCGAATAAACTGTAGTCTTCTGCAACCAGTACATACTCCTCTTCTTCCATCCAGGCATTCCACAATAATATCTTCCAAGTAAACGTTGAATAGTATAGGAGATAGAGAGCATCCTTGTGGAACTCTCCATCTAATTCTGCTTCCCTCTGTCATCTTATAACTTACCTTCTATCTGATCTTCTGTTGTAAGTTAAGGCATTTGATTGTCTTCTGTCTCTTTCTATGCATATTTTCTAGCACAATTTTTAAAAAAAGTACTTTCAGATTTTTCAAAATTAAGGTAAAGAATTGGATACCCCGTCACCGTCCCATCCTTTATGGTATCAAAATGATATAGTATTGTGAAATATAAGCTAACGTAACTAAGGATCTTGTTGAAAGGCTGATTTATTATGGAGAGAACTTCGCATTTAATAACTGTTTCAAGCAGTCACAATGGATGTAATTGTCTCATACAATGAATCCGTTCTTGCTTCGTAGACTTCCATAGATCGGAGATTGACCTGAAGCACCACGAACAAAAGCCATGAATTCATTGTTTTGTGTAATAACTAGGCCCCGGATTTTTATGCAGTTATAGGTTAGAATGCAAACTAATTTTGGTTATTAGGAAATGTTGACCCGGCCGCTTTTCCGTAATACAGCGAGAGTAACATAAATAATTGTAGGGGTTTTGATGGGTGAACCCCTAATGCTTATGCAAAGCTCATTGCATAACCGTTCTGCAGGTAGGCTATTCTTGTTACTCGCTTCAGTAAGTTTGTATTCTAACGCATTACTGCCTAAAAGTTGCTCTCTAGTAATAAATGTTGGCTGTAAAATGAAGTAATTAAGTAGTCTGTCAGTAAAATACCTTATTTTCAATATTAATGCTGTACTCCAGTTTGTCAAGAAAACCCGTAATACATGTACAACATTTCGATATTGCCCTGTTCTTTCACAAAATGTAATTAAAGGGTAAGTTTCCAAAGTCGACTTGACAACATTGAGAAGAAAATAACTTCCACGGTTTGAAAAATGAAAATCCACAGCCTGTTTCCAGTAATTCGACCAGGTCAAGGATGGAATGAATGAAGCTCCCATCTGGCGGTGATGGTAGGAACTGTGCCGGCTGCCAAAGCCTGTCGCACTCCTCTGGAGCAATAATTAATGACTGACAAATGACATGAAATGATATTGGAGAGTGTTTCTGGAATGAAAGATGATAGGGAAAGCCGGAGTACTCGGAGAAAAACCTATGCCGCCTCCGCTTTGTCCAGCTCAAATCTCAGATGGAGTGACCGGGATTTGAACCACGAAACCCAGCGGTGAGAGGCCGGTGCCCCGCCACGGAGGCTCTTAACTTTCAAAGCTTATCCCAGTTATTTCTAGGGTCACTGGATCCACCTAGGCCCATTCTGTTTTCTGCCGGGGATTCAAGTACGGATGCCATTCTTGACGTCACATGATTTTTGATATGAAAATCTCAACACAGAATCAGGGTTCGAACCTCGCCCTCCAGGTGGGGAGTCAGCAGTATGCCACTGAGATACTGTGATTCAGACAGGTACTGGTTATTTTGGTTGTTTTTAAATATGCTTAGTGGTTCCCAACATTCTGTTCCGCATCAAATATATATAAGTAAGATTTTTCAATTGTATGATGCATGTAGCCTACAAATTTAACCAAGATAACCAATTGGCTTCTTTTGCTACATTACATTTCACCAATAACATCCATAACTCACAGGTAACCAAAAACCTTTTTTTCTTATTAAAATATTTGTCCATCGATAATATCTATGTGTATGGGCTTTTGGGCTTATGCCGTGTCAAGAAAATTTCAATAGGGACTCCGGCTATCGATTAAGTAATACCTGGTTGCCAGCCATTAAGAATTTACGTAGGCAGTTCCCTTCCCTGACCCTTCACTCTTGTTATTTCGTCTCGGTGTTTTCCAAAATTGTACGTTCCTCGTCGCCAGATGTTTCATTCCAGGCTTGTGTCTATGTCATACACCTGTCAATGTCATATGTTACGCAAACACGTTATGTGAACCGCTTAGACTGTTTGTGATAGTTCGATCAGCTTCCGCTTCGAACGCTAGCATTGTGCCACGTCCTGGGAGCCATCTGGTGGTGAATGAAAGTACCATTTCCACTTCTATTATAACGTCTAAATTCAAAGAGAAGCCCTTCCCGTGGACGGTCGAGATTTCTTCTGAAGACGCAGAGCACAGTTCTCTGTGAAACGTAAAGAATTTCACCTTATTTTCTTGACACGACATAAGCCCAAAAGCCTGTACGGTACCATGTCTATAAGTACGGGCCGTGAAAGTATCAATGGTAACAATATCTGTGAGGTAACCATCAGAGTTTCTTAACTTAATATTTGTCTAATAACATTCTTTTGTACGATGGAGTCATGAGAATTTCGCAGCGTACAGTAATATTTGTCCAATAACACCCATTCTAATGAAGTGTTCATGATGATCTATTAGCGTAATATTTTTTCAATAACACTCATTCTTTTGAAGTGTTCGTGTTGGATTATCTATTGGCGTAATATTTTTTACTATAAAGCTCATTCCTATGAAGTGTTCATGAAGATCTATTAGCGCAATATTTGTCCATACAACACCTATTTCCCATGAAGTAGCCCTGAGAATTTCTTAGTGAAGTATTCGTTCAATAACATTCATTTCTATTACATGAGGTAGGCAAGAGAGTTCCTTACCGTAATATTTTGAACAATAGCACTGATTCCTATGAGGTACTCATGATAATTTATTAGTGATATTTTTTTCAAGTTGCTTTAAGTCGCACCGGCATAGACAGGTCTTATGGCGACGGTGGAATAAGAAGCGGCTGTGACCTTAATTATGTTACAGTCCCAGCATTTGCCTGATAATTTCTTTAATATTTGAACGGCAACACCCATAACTATGATATAGCAAGGGAATCTGTTTGTTTTAATATTTGTCCTACGACCTTCACGCCCATGACGTGATGAAGAAGACTCTAATTTGATATGCTGCTATTTTTTTTGCAGACATCGTCGTATCATCATCCACGTTCCGGTGATCATGAAGTACATCCACCATAAGCACATCATAGTGGAACATGTTCCCGTGAAGACACCTCTCATGGACTTCATCGAGGAAAACGACCAAATAGAAGCTGACGATTATGGCGATGGATTCGGAGCTTACCCTTATCCTCCGCATGGCGGAAACGGTGGAGGAGGTGGATTTGGAGGCGGAGGTGGAGGTGGCGGGTATGGAGGCGGTGGAGGAGGAGGATTTGGAGGTGGTGGATATGGAGGCGGCGCTGGAGGAGGATTTGGAGACGCTGGAGGAGGTGGTGGATATGGAGGAGGGGGAGGAGGGGACAGTTACTCTGGAGGAGGTGGTGGATACGGAGGAGGCGGTGGTGGAGGATTTGGAGGGGACAGTTATTCAGGAGGAGGAGGAGGAGGAGGAGGTGATCATGGGGGAATATTCGGAGATGGAGGTGATATCCATGGTTACAATTTCGCAGATGATGATGTGGTTGGAGCATTTGGCGGTGGAGGATTTGGAGGAGGAGGAGGAGGTGGTTATAGTGGAGGAGGCGGATATGGAGGTGGATATGGAGGAGGTGGTGGTGGGTTTGGAGGAGGGGGTGGTTATGGAGGAGGAGGAGGAGGTGGTTTTGGAGGAGGAGGTGGGTTTGGAGGAGGTGGATATGGCGGGGGTGGGGGAGGGGGTTATGGAGGAGGAGGACATGGCAGATAGACTAAAATATATCTACACACAAACAATGCAATACCTCGTTCAAATGAAAACTGAGTATGAGTGACACCACGGTAGCGTTATCGGCTTGGCATGTCTAGAGACGGTTCCGTAACAACATACTGACGATACGTAGTGATACTTCAATGTTCACATTGATATTATGCTAGTGTTGGATAGTGAACAGTTATCAACTCTTTAAACTACGAAGTTGTGCATAATCTCTTCATCGTTCTCTATGATAATGCCTGCCCTCTACCGATTGATCCTCACTGATATCTTGCCATATTCAAGAGGCTAAACACTCTGTCTTTTGGCATAGGCGGCATATCCGTACACTAGGGGAGCTAAGAGGTCTGAGGTTTCCATTCAAACGAAGAGGTATTTTGTATCTCTTTCGGAGGAATCACAAGCTTAGTATCACAGAGAAGTAAATGTCATTTCGCCCCTTTGCCTGGCGTTCAGTTGGGCATTAAACAATATTTCTTAGGCGAGGCATTGTTAAAACTTATCATTAATAAAAGAATCTCACTACAGTAGATGTGCCAAATATATTCTTAATAAGTGTAATAAACAATGTTTATTATTTCAGTGTGAAAATCTATAATCGTAAGAAAACAATTATTGTCCAAAGATCTTCGTGTGCTAATTACTGTGAAATATTTACTCTGTTTTCAGAGCCCTTCAGTAACATAGAAGTACCATTATGTGAAGCCTCAATGGGGGTATGTTGTATGAGGCAGGGTGTTATTTTAAATAAACTAGCTCTATACTATCTTCTATTTCAAACACGTGTGGCGTTCGAATGAAGCACGGTCACGCCACGCTTTATCATTAATAGTTCAGCTGGAGTGGTGTCGCATGATGTTTGTTAGCTGCATGTGTCGTCCGCTGTGGCAGTGCGATCGCCCCCTCCTCGTTCACGTCACTATCTGTTGTAGATGTGCAAGCCGCTATAATTTCTTCTTCCGTCATAGTGGTCGTACCATTTTGGTGCCCTGTGACACTCTAGCAAAAACAAAAAGCACTTTACAGTACAGTATTACATGTACCGGCGATTCGGAGAGGGGGGGAGGCGGAGTCTGGGGCGGGGGAAGAACAGGGCCCCACTTGTGGAGGAAAATACATTTTATTCCATTTTACCTACATGACTTTTTTAAAAACTTTAGGATGACTGAAGAACCGAACAATTATGTTTAAAAAATCACCTGAAATTAGCAATTATTTAAGAAGCAATTTGTACAATCCTTATTCTTTTTTCGCTAATTCCTTCTTTTAATTTCTTTAATTATTAAAAAAAAATTATTTGCGGAAATACGCACAAAATGTCTTTCATTGCGGCTGACCGATTCGTACAACGTCACAACAAGTAGTGGGGACTTCTTCGCGTGTCCGGTGAGGAAGGGTAGCAGGGGTATATTTTTGCCAAGGTCATGGACAATGAGGTATGATTCACCCACTTGCAGCACGCATTCGTCAGTCTGGTAGTCTCTTTGGTGTCTGTTACTTTATCAGGGTGTAGTCGAATGAGTTTTTAATTGTATAATTACGCCGTACTTCTATTTCATTGTAATTGTAATTATTGTCGCTTTGGTGAAAGTTTTCTCGTATACACACCAGAGTTGGTAGACTGACAACCTTCACGTTCGAAACTCCTTCAGAGAGCATTAAAAAACTTACAATTTTGTAACAATTGTTTTAAAATGTTGATGTCCTCCAACCCCCGCTCCCCCACCTATTGGCCACAGACCAGGGTAGTTTTTTGCAGTCTATTTTTTGCCTCTCACCCCCAAGTTCTAACTCCCTATAGTCGCTACTGCGTAATTACCACAATTTATTTACAATCTATCGTGAACTGTACATTAAATCAAACTAAAAAGCAAATATAATATAATATAATATATTTATTTATCACCTACAGGATGTCCCAGGGGCTGCCTGGCCGAGGCGGTAAAGGCGTGCTCGGTTCGCCCGGAAGGACGTGGGTTCGAGTCCCCGTCAGGAAGTCGTAAAATTTATGAAACGAGATTTCCACTTCCGGAAGTGCATATGGCCCTGAGGTTCACTCAGCCTACACCAAAAACGAGTACCAGGTTAATTCCTGGGGGCAAAGGCGGCCGGGCGTAGAGCTAACCACTCTACCCCATCACGTGCCGAGGTTAACAATGGTGGAAGCCTTTACCTTCCACTCCTCCAAGGGCCTTCATGGCCTGTACGGAGGTGACTTTGCTTTTACAGGATGTCCCAATTACAGATGATGTAATAGAAAATAAAATAAAAAATAAATTAAATAATATACATACAAATATACACATACACAAATATTCACATGTTTTCTACAGATTTTTTACATCATCATCATCATCATCTGTTTACCCTCCAGGTTCGGTTTTTCCCTCGGACTTAGCGAGGGATCTCACCTCTACCGCCTCAAGGGCAGTGTCCTGGAGCTTCAGACTCTTGGTCGGGGAATACAACTGGGGACTATGACCAGTACCTCGCCCAGGCGGCCTCACCTGCTATGCTGAACAGGGGCCTTGTGGAGGGATGGGAAGATTGGAAGGGATAGGCAAGGAAGAGGGAAGGAAGCGGCCGTGGCCTTAAGTGAGGTACCATCTCGGCATTCGCCTGGAGGAGAAGTGGGAAACCACGGAAAACCACTTCCAGGGTGGCTGAGGTGGGAATCGAACCCACCTCTACTCAGTTGACCTCCCGAGGCTGAGTGGACCCCGTTCCAGCCCTCGTACCACTTTTCAAATTTCGTGGCAGAGCCGGGAATCGAACCCGGGCCTCCGGGGGTGGCAGCTAACCACGCTAACCACTACACCACAGAGGCGGACGATTTTTTACATAATTTACAAAATTATCACGTTCCATCCTTGAGAAGAACTTTACGAATCTGGCGTACATATTGTTACGTTCTTGCTATCACAGTTATAAATTATCTAATGTGAATATTAAATTTAAGCATTATCTACAAATATGATCCGCATTATTCTAAGATTCGGGTAAACAAGGTTTTACTCTACTTATGATGTTAATGTTTATAGCGCGGTTATGAAAGTTCTTTAGTGTCCACTATATTGAGTTTCAGTTAATGTTAACCCACTCTCTTACCATTAGAATGCAAATAAAGCAAAGACGTTCTCTTAAAAATGATTTTAGTAGCGCTGCTTGAAAATCAAATATAAAAGGGGATAACTTTATATCCAGGAAGTGATTTGTGACATATTACTCTGGCGTTGATTATTTTTATAAAATTAATTATAGGATTAACAATCAACAAATAAATACTTTCAAGCGAAGTTTAGAATGAGGAAGTTAAAAGCAAGTCTTCCTAGGATACAGCAAAAAAAAAAAAAAAAATCCGAAGCATTAAGAGAGACTATTTATGGTGAAACGGGCAAAAATACGACAGTACCTCCATCTCGGCTGTAAAAAAATACACCTTCATATATAGATGACTGGTCACATTGATACCGAGCTACCTTTTACCCAAACAGTGCCAATTGTTCATACTTCAGAAGCTGAACTACAGGCTACAAATTGGCATACACACATATTACAAATTTTTCAAAAACCCGAGGACAGTGTTTTGTAGATATCATATGTTTTCCCACTCGCTGTGTGTATCTCCCCAATGAATGTTTAAAGATCTTGGACAATAATGTTTTCTGCAAACATAAATATTCCCTGTACACTAAAATGTTAATTAATTCTAATGTGATGTTTTCTGATGTGTGATAAAATTTTCATTACATTGTTGTTATTGATTTTGTAATTCTGTTATATTTTTTTAAAATAAAGTTGAAGATAAACGTGTTTTATTTTATTTTTGTGGGGTAATCCTTCTATATTAGGGCCTCCCTAGCCTAGGTGGTAAAGACGTGCTCACCCCCCTGAGGGTGGGGGTCGCATATGAAGAATACATCTTACGGTATCCCCTGCCTGTCCCAAGAGGCGACTAAAATGCGCGACCAAAGGATGATGGCATTAAACCATTACACTACTTGTGATTAATACCACCGCGTGCGAAACACCATGGATCGAGGTTACTTGTGACTTGCCAGGAAAACCATAGGTTTAAGTTATATAGGAGCAGTACCATTATGTGAGGAACACTACGGGTCTGCGTGTTGTTTGTGATAAGTGTGGCGGTGGGATGCGGGAGGGGGAGACTAATAAAGGGGTTGAATTCTTGTATGGGGATACTTATATCTCAAACACTGAAGATGTTACACACGGTCAAATTGGTTTTTGAAATCACCTTTAAAAATAGAGGAACATGTATTTGTTTGTTTTAGGAAAAGACACCTAACGGAGAGGGGAGGGGGTGGGAGTAAAAAAGGAATTATTTTTATGAGTATACTTATATCTCGAAAACTGAAGATGGGTACGATGCGCATTCGTATCCCTGAAATATCACTATAAAATTTGTCACAAATGGAACATAATAATTGCTTTTGCACATATCAAGTGAAAAATCTGCGGCAAATTAAGAAATACCGTCGTCATTTGAGAAATATGAAAACATACTGAAGGCTTGTAGACAGGACTGGTTTATGTCGTACTCCGCTGTTGGTGCCGTCTTTTGTTACTTTCTTCAGGTCCAGGGCTAGCACCGTGGAATGGGAGTGCTATGTCTGTGAATTCTCATTATCTTTGTCCATATAACTAGAGCGGCCAGTTCAAACAGCAAAATGGAGGTCAACAGAAAAATAGCATGATCCCTGGACCAATAAATATTTTTATTTTTGTTCGAACGAAAGTAGCTCGATCCCTGGACCAATAAATCACTAGTCCACTGAATTATTCTTATGTACATTGGCCATACCATTCTTTCGCGTATTAAATATTTCATGTCGCGATACAATTCAGGAAATGATATCATTGACAACTGAAGCAATGAAACGAAAGCAAAGAACTTCAGTAAACACAGACATCACACACGAAATTGTTGAAAGTGTAAGACAAAAGACATACGTGTGTCACTGAGAGCGCAACACCAAATGTACTTGTAAAGTGGTAAAGTACGTATACATAATATTCTCAAAAAATCAAATATTTCTTCATTTGCCGCAGATTTTTTACTTGATATGTGTAAAAGCAATTATTATGTTCCATTTGTAACAAATTTTATAGTGATATTTCAGGGATACGAATGCGCACTATACCCCTGAAGATTTTACATGCGGGAAAATTCGTATTGGGAATCTCCTTTAAAAGTAATGAAACACGTATATTTTTGTTTTCAGAAAATACACTTGGATGGGCGGTCGGATGGGGGAGGGGGAGAACTAATAAAGGGGTATGGGGATACGTATATCTCAAACACTGAAGATGTTACAACCATGGAAATAGGTACTTCGAGTATCCTTTAAAAATAAAGAAGCACATACGATTTTTTTGTTTTATACTTGAGAGAGGACTGTTTCTCACATGTACAGTTCTATGTCGCATGTTCCGGAGTTAGCTCTGCCGGTAGCCCGGTCATCTTAGCTCAAAGGGCTATACCACACACATGGTTTCCAAAGAGGTTCTGGGGTTATACTTTAGGAATTTTCATATAAAGCCTTAGTGCAATAGCAAGGAACGATTGAATTTACCGCATCACGAAATCCATGCGAGGGAAGCCGTGGGTAACAGCTCGTAATAACACGTATGTTGAGGAAAGAAGCTAACTCTCCTGGTAATGTTAATGTGGCTAGACCTGTAATAAACTACTCTATTCCAATTAACGAACAGAGAAAGTCTTTACGTTCCAGAGGCTACTATGGTCTGGAGGGAGATTTTATTCCTCAGGCTTGGTTCAATCAATTCAGAACAAAGGAAACTATTATTTGAAAAAGAATTCCATGTCTGTTAATAACGTGCGGTTATCTTTAATTGGACCTGCTCTGGACGAGGTACCCCGACTTGACAACGTATCATCTAGAACTCTTTTATCTCATTAATCATTCATTCACTTTCTCTTCCCAAAAAGAACAAAAGGTTGGACTGTGCTTCTTTGCACTTTCACTGACAACCTGATAAATGCGTGTTCCCCGCCGTCTGTTTCGCTAATTACTTTCTAAATATTCAGCCAGTCCTACTGCTTTCGTCTAATTTATGATTTACTCTCTGTTAATTGAACATACAGGTTATCATTCTGTGACGAAAACAGAGGAACAGGACAAGTGGCCGTGCGGTTAGAGGCGCGCAGCCTCGGGAGGTAGTGGTTTCGAACCCCACTGTTGGCAGCCCGGAAGATGGTTTTCCGTAGTTTCCCATTTTCAAACCAGGCAAATGCTGGGACTGTACCTTTATTAAGGCCACAACCGTGTCCTTCACACTCCTAACCCTTTCCTATCTGATTGTCGCCATATGACCTATCTGTGTCGTGCGACGTAAAGCCAATCTATATAAATACTGTAAAATCGTAACGACCGTGTGTCTGTACACTGATTATTTTGGCAAAATCCCGTACAGTTATCCGTTTCAGGTGTAATAATGACCATCTGCATCATTTTTAGCTTTGGTGTCTGTTTGTCTCTTTGTTTGTTTGTTTGTTTGTTTGTTTGTTTGTTTGTTTGTTTGTTTGTCTGTTTGTCTGTCCTTCTATAACTTGAAAACTACTGGATATATTTCCACCAAACTTCATATTTAGAATCCACCTGTCCTTGCGTAGGTTTTAGGGCAAATATTGTTTATAAATCCCTGAACTAATTGGGGGTTTATACGAAGCCGAAACCGTGATTTTGCACTCCCTCAAAATATACACAACCAAACTTAATGGAAATCTACCTGCCTTAATGGAAATTAATTTCTAAACCTTTCTTTCTCATGTGCATCATTTCGATACCAGGATTAATAACGGAGATATCATTAACGGACCGTTTTTCGGCACAAGTCCCACCGGACTTAACGCAAGAGCGGGTACGCGTAAAGCGTATTTCTTACAACTTGAAAACTACTGAAATATTTGAACCAAACTTTATATTTAGCATCCAGCCCTCCGAGGGTAGGTTTTAAGGTTTATACCATTTCAAATTCCTGGAATGGACTGGGGTTTTATAGGGGACCGAAATGGTGATTTTTACTCTCCCACAATATATAAAGTACAAGACCAACCTGACTGGAAATCGATCAAACTGTTTGGAAATCCAATTCTAATTTCTTTTTCTCATGTGCATTTTTCAACGGGAGGATTAATAAGGGAGATAACATGAAAGGTCGGTTTTCAGGCTAAGTCTAGCGGACATAGCCCAAAAGGTGTTATACGTAGAGCAGATTCCTTATCTATCTAGATAAATCATATCGTAACGACCGTGTGTCTGTGCATTGACTATTTTGGCGAAATTTTCGTACAGCTTTCCGTTTAAGGGGTAATAATGACCACCTGCATATTTTTAGCTATAGTTTCCTTGAAGTCCTGAATTTTACCCCCCACCCAAAATCAAGATTGCCTCACAATCTGCCACACGAGCTGAAAAATTGAAATTAAGCACATTTTTACGTTTTAGCCGGTAACCTACGGAAAACTTCCAAGATCTTTAAATATTTCACTTTTTATGCCGAATGATATCGAAATATAGGCAATTTAATGACGGTGCAGACCTTCGTTTCGAGGTATTTCGCGGCTAAACGGTAAGTCCTATCACAAAACGGATGGCACGATCTCCGTTCAATTTCGAGTGACCTACAACTTTGGTCCTGTGATATTTTGTCGTATCTCTCTCTCTATACCTTATAGGGTAGATTTGGCTGTATATTTCGATGGTTCGTAAATTTTGTGCTTTTTACACGTGTATTACTTTGTTTGACACACTTATAGGAAAGGTAGAGTCATCGAATTTGGCACGCACATTGACACGACCAATGGCTATATGCGAACCCAATTTCATGATTCTAGATTCCACATAAGTATGTGAAAAATAATGTAAAATGATGAAAATGTACCCAAATTTCACCCCATTCAAATATCTTAACTCAATCGAACCTATAAATATGTGAGATACGAGCAAATGTTTTAACACCAAACATGTAGAGCGATAAAAGGGACGTCTGAGGGTGCAAACCGTTTGTTGGTATGATGTACCGTTTAGGAGCAGTAAATCTGGAAATGAAGGTTTGCACTTTCAAACGTGCCGATGCTTATCTGTCATCTATATAAATATAATCACAACGACCGTCTGTCTATGCATTGGCTATTTTGGCGGAATTTCCGTACAGTTATCCGTTTCAGTTGTAATAATGGCCATCTGCATATTTGTTAACTTTTGTGTCTGTCGGTTCGATTGTATGAGTTTTTATAACTTGAAAACTACTGAATATATTTCTACCAAACTTGATATTTAGAATCCACCTGTCCTTGTGTAGGTTTTAGGGCCAATATTATTTCTGAATACGTAAATTTTCTGGGGGTTTATTCGAAACCGGAACCATGATTTTGCACTTCCTCAAAATATGCACATCCAAAATTAATCAAAATCTACAATACTTAATGGAAATCCATTTCTAAAACTTTTGTTCTCGTGTGAATTTTTCGACAGGAGGATTAATAAGTGAGATATCAGGAACGGTTAGTTTTGCAGGTTATGTCCAGCGGACGTAGCCAAAATGTGTTGTACGTGGAGCAGATTCCTTATCTATCTATATAAATAAAATCGTAACGACTGTGTGTGCCAGTACATTGACTATTTTGGTGAAATTTTCGTACAGATATCCGTTTGAGGGGTAATAATGATCGTCAGCATATTTTTTTTGGTTTAATTTCCTGAAAGTCATAATTTTTACCCCCTCACCCAAAATCCAGATTGCAGCATTATCTGCCAGACAAGCAAGAAAACTGAAATTTGGCAAAATTATACGTTTCAGTCTGTAATGAACAAAAAACTTCACAGATCTTTAATTTTTCATTTTTTATCCCCGAAGAATATCGAAATATGGAAGCTATTTTAATGATGGTGCAGACCTTCATTTCGAGGTATTTCGTGGGATAAACGGGAAGTCCTATCACATAACGGATGGCACAATCATCGTTGAATTAGGAGTGATTTTCAACCTTGGTCTTATGATTTTTTGTCGTATGTGTATCGCTTATACGTTAGATTCGTCTCTTTTTCTCGATTTTAAGTAAATTTGGACTCTTTACCTATATAATTCATACCTTCAATCACTTACAGGAAAGACAGTATGATCAAACTACACGAACATTAGCCCACCCAGTACCCATCTGTGAGCCAAATGCTATGTCACATAATTATCCGAATTTCAACCTATTCAACGTTTCTGACTCAATCTGACCCATTAATAGATGAGATGCGAGAAAATATCATAGAACCAGCCATTTAGATCGCTAAATACTGCGCCTTGCTGTACAATCCTTTGTCAATATGACGTACCGTTTAGCAGCAGTTAATCTGTAAATGAAGGTCTGCAATATTGTAAACATGCATATAGTTTCGTATGTTCATCTATATATATTCATTGACGTCGATTTATAGCGATCGAGAAAGGGCGTGTCTGCTATTGTAATCAGTACTCCCTATACCGACTTTGACTGCTGGCAGTAGGAATGGGGTCCTTCTCCAACTCCTGTGTAACTGGCATTAGTAAGGAGGGCCTACCATTTTAATGAATAATTCACTTCTCGATTTGTCTTGCAGAAGGCAAGGGATCATGCAATTTTGTTCGATAGTGTTTGGCTCTACGCCAGGGTGCCCGCCATTATAAACAAATGTTCCAATCTAAAATTTGACTAGCATTAGGAATAGTGGCCTGCTATTTTCATGGAAACTCACTAATTCGATGTGACTAGCAGTAAGCTGGCTGGCAGCAGTAAAAAGGGCCTGTCATTATAATGATAACTGCACAACTCAATTTTGACTGGTGGTAGGGAAGTTGCCTGCTATTATAATAAAAACTCCTCAACTGTAATCTGTCTGAAAGTAGGAAATGGGTCTGCCATTGTAACTAAAACTCCTCAAATCGATTGTGTCCGCGCAGTAGGCAATGGGGCCTGCAATTATAATGTAAACTTGCCAACTCGATTGTGAATGGCAGTAGGCAAGTGAGCCTGCCGTTATCATCACAACTCCGCAACCCTCACTTTACATTGGAAACAACGTATGGGGACCTCCCCATGCTATTTCTCGGATAAGGCTAAGAGACATGCAATTTTAAAACAATCTCATTTACTGCACGCACAGTATTTACGTCGATATCCGTATACAATGTAGATTACCGTAGCGAAGTACGGGTTTATTTGCTAGTTGTAAAATAAAATAGAGGAGCAAGGAAACCGATCTGAACAGTGCAAAGAAATGTATTGTAATTCGATGTTGGAGTGGGTAGCTCAGGTGGAAGAGCCCTTGTCTTGTGAACCCAGCCTGGCAGGTTATTTGAAGGTGCTTAAATACGTCAGCCTAGTGTCGGGGGATTTACTTGCACTCTTGCGGACCAAAAGTCCGGCGCTTCCTTGTCTGCGAGCACCGTAAAAATAGTTAGCATTATTATGATTGTAACTGGATGGAGTGCAAATTGTTCTGCCCGTGTCATAGAGTAGAGTTAGTGCGTCTGCTCTTTATCCCAACAACTCCAAGAAATTTAATTCTGGAATGACGGCCGGAACGAGTCTCGCGCAGCTAGGGGCTTATGCAGAGGGTGGGATTGGGGGAATAAATCCCCACCCCCAGAAATTTTGAAGTTTACAACTTGTAATTGTAACAACCATGTAAATGAAGATTGTATGTAGCTAATATTTTTGTTTTTAACTTGAACTACGTATTTACCAACAATATATTCATGCTTCCATTAATAAATTTCCGGAGGTGCGTATGGCCCTGAGGTTCACTCAGCCTACACCAAAAATGAGTACCAGGTTAATTCCTGGGGGCAAAGGCTGCCGGGCATAGAGCTAACCACTCTACCCCACCACGTGCCGCGGTTAACAATGGCGGAAGCCTTTAACTTCCACTCCTCCAAGGGCCTTCATTGCCTGTACGGAGGTGACTTTGTCTTTGTCTTTCCATTAATAAATATATGAGATTTTCTTATAAAAGCAATGGTCTTGAACGAAGGAACTACATTTCTGCACTTAACATTTTGCGGTAGAGATATTTTCCCAAAAAATACATCGAGTGCTGAAACCACTGCCACACCAAAATGATCTTTTTCATCCCTGAAATATTTCAAAGGTTATTTGCAGAATTTGACTGCACAGGAAAGATTGAATGTGTTAGCTCGTCTGTATATACACAAAGAAGAACATCTAACTGTAGAAAATGTAATCCATGAGCTGGTCAAAGAACCCAGGATATGTCTGTTATTGTAATCAATAAAATGAATATAAATGTGTCTTAATTAAATAATTGTGTTACTTTTAAAGTTTTAATTTAGTGTCTCTAATTTCACAATATGCACCCAACATTATTTTATAGAATTCCTCAGATTATAATATTTAATAACCCTCCTCCGAAAATATTTTCTGCGTACTCCACTCCAACCAGCCTCGTGAGAACTGCTGAGGAGCTGTGTGGTACGAGAGGCTGTGAATCCGGTTACGAAATCCAAGAAATATAGCTGAGCGTGTGACAGACAGACTTCGCGACACTTGCTGATAGGAGCTATTCTTGTTTGAGTGATGGATGATTGTATATGAGTAGTATGGATGTAATAATAATTTCATGTGGCTATTTCTAGCCGGGTGCAGCCAGTGTAAGGCAGACCCTCCGGTGAGGGTGGGCGGCATCTGCCATGTGTAGGTAACTGCGTGTTATTGTGGTGGAGGATAGTGTTATGTGTGGTGTGTGAGTTCCACAGATGTTGGTGACAGCACAAACACCCAGTCCCCGAGACAAGGGAATTAACAAGGTTAAAATCTCCACCCCGTCAGGGAATCGAACCCGGTACCCTCTGGAACAAAAGACAACACGCTAATCATTTAGCCATGGAACCGGACAGTATGGATGTGAAAGATGATGACAAATGGTTGGTGTGTAGGTAGTTAATGAAATAGGGAAAAAATAATGTAAATTAAAAGTAGCACAAGAGGCTGTAACTAAATGCCAATATAACTTAAATGTATCAGTTAAAATATTACATAAAAGTACATAAAGTACATAAAGAGAACTTAAAGTACCGGTACATAAGATTCCATAAAGTACATAAAGTATATAAAGTACATAAAGAGTACATAAAGTACATACAGAGTACATAAAGAGTACATAAACAGTACATAAAGTATATAAAGTACATAAAAGTACATAAAGTACATAAAGTGTACATAAAATACATAAAGAGTACATAAATACATAAAGTACATACAGAGTACATAAAGTACATAACGAGTACATAAAGTACATAAAGAGTACATAACGTACATAAAGTACATAAAGAGTACATACAGTACATAAAGAGTACATAAAGTACATAAAGAGTGCATACAGAGTACATAAAGTACATAAAGAGTACATAGAGTACATAAAGAGTACTTAAAGTACATAAAGAGTGCATAAAGTACATAGAGAGTACATCAAGAGTACATAAAGTATATAAAGTACGTAAAGTACATAAAGAGTACATAGAGTACATAAAGAGTACATCAAGAGTACATAAAGTACGGTACATAAAGAGTACATAAAGTACATAAAGAGTGCATAAAGAGTACATAAAGTACATAAAGAGTACACAAAGTACATAAAGTACATAAAGAGTACATAAGAGTGTAAGATACATTTTCCTTTCCTTTATTTCTTAAACCGTTTACCCTCCAGGGTTGGTTTTTCCTCGGACTCGGCGAAGGATCCCACCTCTACCGCCATAGCTCAGTGTCCTGGAGACTTCGAGTCGAGAGGTACAACTAGGGAGGAGGACTAGTACGTCACCCAGGCGGCCTCACCTGCTATACTGAACAGGCGTTTTGTGAGGGGATGGGAACATCGGAAGGGATAGACGAGTGAGAAAGAAGAAAACGACCGTGGCCTTAAGCTAGGTACCTTTCCGGCACTTGCCTGGAGAAGAAGTAGGAAACCACGGAAAATCACTTCCAGGATAGCTGAGCTGTGAATCGAACCCGGGCTTCCGAGGGTGGCAGCTAATCACTAACACTACACCACCGAGGCGGACAGATACATTTTCCTAGTGAGGAAAAATAATGATTTAAAAGTAAACATGTAGGAGATTATAATGTTACGTTACCGGGCGAGTTGGCTGTTCGGTTAGGGGCGCACAGCTTTGAGTTTGCACCCGAGAGATAGTGGGTTCAAACCCCACTGTTGGCAGCCCTGAAGATGGCTTTCCGTGGTTTCCAATTTTCACACCAGGCTGTACCTTAATTAAGGCTACGGCCGCTTCCTTCCTACTCCTAAGACTTTGCCATACCATCGTCACCATAAGACCTATCTGTGTCCGTGTGACGTGAAATAAATTGTTAATATATATTACTTTTAACATTTCACAAACATAAATTATACTTACAGGGAAGAGAACACATAAGAGAAACCTAAGATACATTTTAATGCCGAGGATGAATTAAGAATGAAATTGAACATTTAAAATGCAGTGGCGGCTCGTGACAACATTTTCAGGGGGTTCACAACAAATTAGAATGCAAATCAGTACAAAATAACTTACTTAAATCATTTCACTAAAAGTTCCTTGTACGGTTGCTTCTCCAATCATAATTTGAGTAGAACCCCTAAACCGAGGATGCATTTTTCCGAGACTAATATGTGAGTGTACAACAAAACTAAAATTACGACTGGCGGGCTGAGTGGCTCAGATGGATATCTGACCCCACGTTGGCAGGTCCAGTACCTAGCTCGGTAAAAGTAAAATTCACAGCAACGTTCCTAAAAATGGTGTATGATAGCGAATATTAAAAGATGCGAACACAGTTCTTGGATTTACACAGCACGAAGTTCACCTAAGTATGACAACAAGCTAAAAAGCTAATACCAGTACTCAAATTGAAACGATTCTCCACCCACAATGTAAAGCAAATTTCTTCCCGTGTGTTCAGAATTACCTACTAGCGAAATCTTCCGGCGATGTAATGCAGTAGTAACTTCTGGGAGCTGTGGCCAACAGTAACGGGGGGAGGTGGCGGACCCTTGTATTCAACTGTAATATTATCACTTGTTTGAGGGTGGTTGTAGACTGAAAGGCACATGCCTTACCGTGCTCCTCGCTTATGGGGATATCTGTGCATAAACCATGACGTCATCTCCGTGCGCATGCATATAGTCTTCAGGCTCGTAGCAAAATCTCCAGTGTGCTCCCTGCTTTGTAATTCGAAACGAACAGCTTTCCGTGTAACGGAGCTTCGATATAAGTCGAATGTTTTCGATCGATTGATGGAATCAGACAGAAACAAAGGAAACAATTTTGAATTATCCATGAATGCTTGAATGTGCATTAGAACTGGGTGTTCACGTGCTCATGTGCTCCTGAGAGACCACCGCCACTGCTAAAATGTATCTAGGAGATTATGATATTCCATAATCTATATATTAAAAGAGTTAACTAGAAACAGCTTTGGAAAATCCGTCCATCTGTTGTACTGGACCAATTTCCTTCATTTTTGATTTATTCTCTCTGGAATTACCTGCCGGTGAATCATCAGACATTGATGAGTCTCTACATTCAGCCAACTTTGAGTAATCATAAAAACAAGTCATTAAATTATCACTCCAATAATTGCAGGCGAAGGCTTACCCTAACCCGCAATACATTATGTACTTAGCGCGTTGCTAAGCGACTAACACTTTCATTAATATTCCGATATATGTGATTTTCATCCTAAGTAACGCCATTGCATGCAGCCATGTTTCGTTACAACCTGTCGCGTCAAAGAGTATACACTTCCTCTGGTCCCGGAAGAATACTATTCCCTGCTAGACACTCTTTGATTCTCTAACCTTTTCCAGCTTCCAAATATATTCAACAGATGGCAGAGCGTTCCTAACAGCTAAGGGAAAAGAAGTCCTCGTACAAACACGCCCCATCATTATCTGGGAGAACCTATCGAACCTGGCTACACTAGAAATAGTGAAAAGGTTCTCTGCCTGGCAATAAACGCTCCATCGAGACTAACGTATGAGCTCACAAGACAGAAGAACTGCGGTTAAAAATACCATTGCCTTCTACGACACAACACCAAGCTTTACATCAAGAACTAATGGATTAAAAAAAGCGAATATATGGATAGATTTTTACCAAACAGACAGCATGATGACACCAAAATGGATAAATTCTGGCTAAGAACTGCGGCATACGATAACGCTCTTATTATCAAATGTTCATAAAACCACTGAAAAGGTCAGGCAAAACAATGTGAGTACGATAGTCATATCAAGACAAGTTCTGTCTGTTAGGTCATCAGCTCAGAGGCTGGTTGGATCCTCAAATAGCACCACCAAAGGTTATGTGGTTATAAGGAAACCCCAAAAACCAATGGCAGCACCAAAATGAGGCGTACTAGGCATGATGAGGAGTGAGGTAGTTTGCCATTGCTTTCCTCACTGGGTCAGAAAGTACCATTGCAGCACGGTTGACCCTATGAGCAGCACCTTTCATAACACACAGATGCACTAGTCATGTTCTGAATGTTATTACTCAGCACTACCCATACCCCAGCAACTTCCATATTGTCACAGCCATGGATGTTGACTGGGACTTCGGTGGAAGCTACACTTTACTCTGGCCTGTGCCAAGAGATGGATGCAAAATTACTGTATCCATCAAGAAATGACAGCAGGCAGCAAGACAATTTATCTGACCTATTTATAACGTATGCTGCTTAGCAGTAGGGGTCCACTAGTATTTAATTAATTTGGTGAAAATACGCTTACGAGGCTTAATAAGTGGACATTTTTGTGAGTTTGGACACTAGCCTGCTGTATTTCATATAGTTTAGGGTCATTTTATAATTGAGAGGCAGTGACAATAAATGACTTCTGCACTTTACCGTACGATGCTGTGGAACCTGTAGGGTGTTAACTGTAAACCTATTGTCCCGATCATGCGCTTGACTCATCTGACCAATGGAATTGGTCGAACATGACGGAGGATCATAACTTAAAATTCTCAGTAGTAAGCAAGCAGCTGAGTGTGATCGTCTATCCCTGAGTTTCAACCACTTTGCGACTTTTTAGTAAGATGTTACATGATAGTCTTTATGATTACTGAAGACGAAACGCACACAGGCATTCTGAACTTGTGCGAGTTCGGTATTTCTCTGGGATATGGCTGTAAATTACAGCGCCGTAATCTAAAATAGGAAATAGCATAGTTTGGGTCAACATCTTTCTCTCCGAAAAAGGAAGATATGTCAAGTTTTGACGAAATTGATGCAATATGCCAGACACTTTCTTGACCAAAGAGGGAAGAAGTGACTGAAAACGAAATTAAAGGAGGATGATGGATGTACGAGTGACTGGAAGTCCTTGCGTCTTTCATCCATCATGTTTCCCTTTAATAGACGCCTGTATTATGATGATGATGACGGATGGTGGGGGATATATCCTGTGGCGGTTTAAACACGGGTTTGTAATGGTATAAAATGGAAATGAGTGTTAAGACCTGAATGTGATGTTAGGAAAGGTAGATTTTTAAAGTTCGATTAACTTCGCTCTAAAACATCGAACTACTAAACGTTTTCATTCCTCCCCTGAAGGGGGAGGCGGGCCTCTTAAACGGTAACGCCGTCTCTCAGGCCGGGAGATTTGTTACGGTGAAGGAGATGTGCGGAGAAGGTGAGGGGGTGGGCGGCCGTGTCCTATACTATGAACTGTCCCGGCATTCGCCTTAGTGCAGAAGAGTGGAAAACCATTCTCAGGACAGCCGACGGGTGGGGCCAGGCATCAAGTCCAGCCCTGTCCTGTCTTCCGAATGCAGAGCGTAGAGCCACGGTAGAGCCGTGGCCACCTTTCCTCTGCTCGGTTGGCCGGTCGGAGTACAGAGCTGTTGGACCAAGGACAAGCCGTGGCCTCTTAAGGGACGAAACCCAAGGGCCAAAACCCACGAAAGTTTTCGGCGATGGAAGGAAGGGAAAGTGCTAGGATTGGGAAGGTAGCGGCCCAGCATTTTCCCCTGTGAAAATGGGAAACCACGGGAAACCATTATCAGGACTGTCGGTGGTGGGATCGGTACTTACTTTCTCCAGAAAGCAAGTTCACACCGCACGGCGAACTCACTCAGTAGTTCGATTAGCGATGGCGTGTAGTCTTGCGAAGATGAGCGGGTGATTACCAGGTGTATGCATAAGTCTTTTCCGGTTTCACTAAGAGATGGCGCCAGCGAACAGTACGCAGCGTATGAATTTGACACATACGTCAGCTCGTTCGTCTGACATTAACCTACCAACACACATAAATTGAGTCTGCCAAACACTAGCGTCTGTGTTGTATCGTTCAGTGATCATGTCGACGTTTGTGCCTGAAAAAGAACATTTGCGGCACGCATTGCTTTTCTTATGGAATCGAAAGAAAAGGGCTGTGGAAAGTCGTCGTTTGCTGGTAGAAACATATGGTGAACACGCTCCATCGATTAGAACATGGGAGACATGGTTTTGACAATTTAAAAGTGGCGATTTCAATGTGAGAGACAGTGTGGGCTCTGGTAGACCACAAAAGTGCGAAGACTCTTGAGGCCCGGCGAAACCGTCAATGCCAACAAATGATTAATTTAAATCACGCATTGATCGAAAGACGACCGGAATTGGCCATAAGACATGGCAAAGTGAGTTTTGTTACACGACAATGCGCCATCTCACACAGCAAAACCAGTGAAAGACAACTTGAAATCGCTTGGATGGGACACCCTTCCCCTTCCGCCATACTGCCCCGACCTGGCGCCATCTGACTATCACTTCTTCGTATCAATGGGGCACGCGCTCACAGAGCAGCAATTTCGAGAAAGTTGGAAAATGGCTCGACGAATCTTTTGCCGCAAAACACAAGCAATATTTCTGGCATGGTATTCATAACTTACCTGAAAGATGGGCAAAGTGTATAGAAGCCGATTGCCAATATTTTGGATAAACAAAAAGAAAGAACCTCCCTTCAAAATTACGTGTTATCTTTACTACAAAGACTGGCAAGAACTTAGGCATACACTTTGTTTATGGAAAAAAATATTGTGAAGATTGTGTTAGATTCACGACGGTAGGTGGGACGAATAGTAAAATAGTTGGGGTGGTGGTGGTGGGGGGGGTCTTTTATTTAAACTGAATTTCCTCGTTCTTCAGTTTCGGGGAGGGAATAAAAGGTTTTCTTACGTACCTGGACAGGTTATGGCGGGCCTGCTAGATGGTAATATCGTCTATCAGGTCTGGGAGATTTGTATCCGTGATGGGATTTGCGGATAAGGTAAAGATGTGGTCGTGGCCTTAAATACCATTTGTCCTAGTATGTTTCTTAGAGCAGGAGAATGGAAAACCATGGAAAAACATTCTCAGGACAGCCGATGTTGGGGACCAGCCCCAGTCCGTCTCCCGAATACAGTGACATAGAGCCGTGACCACTTGTGGGCGGCCGAAACGCACTCTCTGTCCGCCCACCAATTACGACGAAAGTTGCAGTGTTTTTCATAATCCAGTGCTTGCTAATGAAAAATGTTGAAAAGTCCATGCGGACGAAAAAAAATTATTTGTTTATATACTCTTCTTTCTCTATGAATCTGTTTACCCTCCAGGGTGGGTTTTTCTCTCGGATTCAGCGTGGAATCCCACCCCTACCGCCTCAAGGGTGATGTCCTGGACCGTGAGACTGGGGAACAGGAGCCTTGTGGGGGGATGAGAAGATTGGAAGGGATAAACAAGGAAGAGGGAAGGAAGCGGCCGTGGCCTTAATTTAGGCTCATCCTGGCATTTGCCTGGAGGAGAAGTGAGAAAAAATGTAAAACCATTTCGAAGATGGCTGAGGTGGGAATCGAACCCTCCTCTACTCGGTTGACCTGCCGGGGCTGAGTAGACCTCGTTCCAGCCCTCGTACCACTTTTCAAATTTCGTGGCAGAGCCAGGAATCGAACCCGCGCCTTTCGGGGTGACTTCTAATCACGCTAACAACTGCACAACGGCGAGCGGACGTATATATAGTCAATGTCCCAGTATGGAATTCAAGAAAGTAACTAAACATCTGCTCATCTCTGAAAACTGGGAACCCTAGGTACAGTGGCAGTCTGTGAGCTCTATTATGGTTCATCCGTAAGAGAACAGTTACTGCAATCTAGCGGATGTTCTTGAAACTATTCGAAAGTTGTTCACTTTCTTTCTCACTCGCATTCTTCTTAACACTTTCCCGTAGCTCATAGCGCTTCTTTTTCTGCTCTCCCTTCTCTTTATCTCTTTATCTCTCCATCCAACCAGCAATGTTGTAGCAGAACCATTCTCTAGTGACGTACAGACTCATTCACATCAGAAGTTCGACAGCTTCTCCACATTTGCTAACATTAGAGGTGGAGGACGGAGTGTAGTGAGCGCCAGTTTGATACTACCATCCCAACTCACGCCGGCTCCATGGCTAAATGGTTCACGTGCTGACATTTGGTCCGTGGGATTCCGGGTTCGATTCCCGGTCGGGTCGAGGATTTCAACCTTCATTGGTTAATTCCGATGGCTCGGCGGATGTATGCGGGTGCCGTCTTCAGTATTAGATTACATCATAGGTAGGGCTTCATCCTCACAGCTGTGCAGGTTGCCTATACGGCGTCAATTCGAAAGACCTTACACTTCTGACACCACACACCATTATTATTATTATTATTATTATTATTATTATTATTATTATTATTATTATTATTATTATGCTAATAAGCCTATTAAGACTACGCAAGGTACTTAGAAGCGTGCATTTACCTTTCTTTGTGCCCATATTTCTAATATTCTTTTGCTGTGGGCTTCCTTTGTGTCTTCAGACTAGGTTGTTCGAGGCTTCTTCTTTATGTCGAACTCTTGGTCAACTTGCCATTTATGAATTTTCGATCTGAAGATGACCCTGTTTTGGACATCTGCTGGTGTAATTCCTGCCTGTTTCTAATCGGTTTTAATTTCGCCAGTCCATTTCATTGTGTCTGTTTTAGCCTTACTCCTGTTTTCATAGAATTCTACTATTTGTTTGGTAAGCCTGTCTGGATGCATTCTTTTAATATCACCATAGAATCTTAGCCTGCGTTTTCTAATGTCACTGAATATTTATGTATTGTTTGATTTCCTGCCTGCCTCTAAGTTAGTATTGTCCGTTGGTGAGTTATGGGCCCAGAATTTTTCTTATGATTTTGCGTTCCTTTTTTTTATGTTTTTCAATGTCTGCTTTCCTTTGCAAAATTAGCGTCTCTGATCCATAAAGACATTCTGGTTTAATGACTGTATTGTAATGTCTCAGTTTTGTGTGCTTGGAGATACATATTTTATTATATATTTTTTCGGTTAGTCGATATGCTGTTTCCATGTTTTGGCATCTAATTTCATTGGCTTTCGTTTCGAGTCGTTAATGTTCCCATATTTTGTTTCCATGAATTTTGGTGAGTATTTGTTCCAGATCATGTATTCTGTCTTTTCAAAAGATATCTGAAGGTCGACTTTTTCAGCAATTTCTTTCAGGTGTTCAATCTGACATTATTATTATTATTATTATTATTATTATTATTATTATTATTATTATTATTATTATTATTATTTGCTATTTGTTTTACGTCTCACCGACACAGATAGGTCTTACGGCGACGATGGGATTGGAAAGGGCTAGGACTGGGAAGGAATAGGCCCTGGTCTTAATTAAGGTATAGTCTAAGTATTTTCCTGGTATGAAAATGGGAAACCACGGAAAACCATCTTCAGGGCTGCCGGCAGTGGAGTTCGAACCCACAATCTCCTGGATGTAAGTTCACAGCTGCGCGCCCCTAACCGCACGGCCAACTCGCCCGGTATTATTATTGTCATTATTATTATTGTTACCGTGTTTTTGTGGTAGTTAGGCGTGAAAGAAGGTGCGGGTGTGAATGGGTCTCAAGCTACGAAATTATAGTGCATGTAAAATTAACAAGGTTATATTTTCTTTTCAAGATAAAGAAATAACAATCATGGCAGGTACAGAGTAGCAAGGCAATAAAAATACAATTACAATATTTACAGGATTTGGGCTTCGAGCCCCAGCCTCACAATTCTTGAGCAATTAGCCCAGTTTTACCCCGAACACAAGTTTCAACAGAGGGGCAGAAAACCCCATCCATGCCTAGGAGCACTTGTTCCAAAATACACAGTAAGGCCTCCTCGAGGCGCGCAGAAAACAAAATTTTCGGGAAAAGAGCAACTTGCTCTCAAAATTCAGGCCTGTCAAAGGCCACACCTAATTCCACTTTCAAGCTGTCCTCTAAGGACATATACACAGGGGTAAAATACCCAACCTACTGAGGTCTATTAAATGAGAAGAAGGTTAATTACATGACCTCTAAAATAACAATTAGAGAGGAGGCGATCTGCACTCCTAATGCATTTGTTTTTAAAACCTAATCTGGCTCTAGGCCACTAATGCAAGGGCTAATCCCATACTACAGAGGTGACTTTAGAAAAGAACAATTTGCTTTACGTTAACGAAGAATAGGTTGAGAAAAATAAGTTCACCTCAAAACAATATGATTGGGAGCTCGAGAGTGTAAAGCACTCTCTATCCCGTTATGCAGTTTAAAGATAGAATAGATACATTTTAAGGAAGGTTACATTATGGAAAAACTTCGGACCCGCCCCGAGAGTTAAACTGCTGAGCTAGCAAAGAAAGAAGTTATTAATCGGCCATTACCTTGTTGTTGACCGCTGCCGAAGAAAGAGGCGCTTCCCGCCCCCTGCTATGTACTTTACACACTGAAAGATGGAACAGAAGTGGCGCAGAGACCCTCAAATCAGCAGTTTATATACTCTCGCGGAAAGTCCGAGGCGTTTCAGGAAGGAAAACACCCGCCCACAATCTTTTTATTGGTGGATAACGAAAACCCCTACACAATATGAAGAAGAAACACATTATTGGTCATAAATTAATTAAAGAATTTCGGGATTGGCTAGATACAAAACAAGGGGAAAGAAAGGGTTAATATTGCCAACATAAACAATGACTGAAAGAAATTTAGCAAAGAACAAACTTTTGAAATTAAATTTTCTCCAAAAAAACAGTTCTTTCACTCCGCACTAGGGTGCACTATTGTTGATCTTCAGTAGTGTCCTCTAGAAGAGAAAGTTCACACTTCTTACTACAAGCAAAACAAAAATACGTCGAAAATGACACAGTTCAAAAACTCCAAAATTTCCAGGTAGTGACATCTTCTGAGAAAGTAGAAAATTAATACCGTCGATAAAGTTCAGACTTCCTCCAGCAGAGGAGTTTCAACCGGCGCACATTTTGAATTAGCGGCGTGGAGGTGTACCGCCCGGTACAATTATTATCTTTAGATGGATAATTTTAGGCTTATTTCATGAATGGTTAGCGTACCGGGTTTCCATTCAGAGGGCTCGGTGTTCGAATTCAGAACGCAAAAGAATAGCTGTAAAATTACATTTTCGTAAAGAACACATCAGAAAGCAATGGGGACGGTAACCAAGACAATAGTATATTGCTCCTGTGGCTTTTCTCTTTCCGAAAGTAGATAACGGGATGAAATCCTGAACATTTACGTTGAATGGCGACGAGAACCTGACTGTGGGTGAGACAGGGGCCGTTCTAGACATTTTGGAATAATGTCGGAAAGTTGTTTTTTTTTCTTTGCTGCTTGCTTTACGTCGCACCGACACGGATAGGTCTTATGGCGACGATGGGAGAGGAAAGGCCTAGGAGTGGGAAGAAAGCGGCCGTGGCTTTAATTAGGGTACAGCCCCAGCATTTGCCTGGTGTGAAAATGGGTAACCACGGAAAACCACCTTCAAGGCTGCCGACAGTGGGGTTCGAACCCACTATTTCCCGGATGCGAACTCACAGCTGCGCGCTCGTAACCGCACGGCCAACTCGCCCGGTAATGTCAGAAAGAAAACATACCGAAATTCCGAAGAAGCATATCGTGTACTGTGGACTTACAAAATAAGAGATCTATAAAATAATAATTCCCACTCGTATTCGTTAAAAGTGACAAATTCGATACCCGAAAACGCTAACAATTAATTATGACAGCAAAGAAGACGAAACTGCTTGTGGCGTCCGTGATTAACAGATGTATTATATTTGAAGAAAACGTATCTGTAATATTACATACAACTGAGGTTTTTAACCAGTTGAATGCCTTGAAATGAATAAGCACTTGTCCCAAATCGTATTTTGAAAATAGAGATATATCAATTTTGCTGGGCTGAGTGGTTCAGGCGGTTGAGGCGCCTCGTGTCGGTTGATTTACTATCACGTCCTACGGGACTAAATTCCGGCACCTTGGCGTCTCCGCAAAGCGTAAAAGTAGTTAGTGAGACATAAATCTATTATTATTATTATTATTATTATTATTATTATTATTATTATTATTATTATTATTTACTGCAATTTCTTGCGAAGTATTCGCTGAGTTGGCAACTCCTCAGCGGGGTCTAATTTTGCTTCCGTTCTAAATCATTTTTTAGTTAGTATATAAGATTTATAATTTGGAAGAACTGTCAAGCGACTCAGTTTGGGAGTTATTCAAGCACCGTAATTGGACTGTGTGGTGTGGTTTGTGGCTGATTCCAAAGGAAACCAAACATTTTTTCCCCTCTGGAGAGTAGTTATTAGCGCTCAATTTCCCGTTAGATCCAACTTTAGAGTACAGATATCGGCTTCACAATAAAGGGGATAGGGGCTTTACGTCGCACCGACACAGATAGGTCTTATGGCGACGATGGGATAGGAAAGGCCTAGGAGTTGGAAGGAAGCGGCCGTGGCCTTAATTAAGGTACAGCCCCAGCATTTGCCTGGTGTGAAAATGGAACACCACGGAAAACCATCTTCAGGGCTGCCGATAGTGGGATTCGAACCTACTATCTCCCGGATGCAAGCTCACAGCCGCGCGCCTCTACGCGCACGGCCAACTCGCCCGGTCACAATAAAGAAAAAGCAAATATTCTACACTGCCCTCCTAATAAAGCGTATAAAGGAAGTTGATATAATAAACGAGAGATTGTAGGGACTTCATCGTACGTTTTTGTTTTGTCGTGAGTTTACAGTCTCATCCTGTCTTGTTGGTACACTCGAACTACTATGGACAATGAGTACAGTTTATGATCGTTTTAACATCAACTACAAAAACACTTCTAAATTTTAGTTACATAGTGACCAGGCATTTGAAAGTGCTGGCTGGAGAAATGAGAAGCAGTACGTGGAAGAAATAGTACCCGTTCTTTGTACGGATTAAACTGGTTAATGATGAAAAGTGAAATTTGGATTATAAACTTATTAAATATAAATCCTAAGCCTTCACAATATAAAGAAGATAGAAACATTGAATATAATGCGATAATAATTTCTTGTGGCTATCTCTAGCCGCGTGCAGCCCTTGTAAGGCAGACCCTCCGAAGAGGGTGGACGGCATCAACCATGTGTAGGTAACTGCGTGTTATTGTTGTGGAGGATAGTGTTATGTGTGGTGTGTGAGTTGTATAGATGTTGGGGACAGTACAAACATCCAGCCCCCGAGCCATTCGAATTAACCAATGAAGGTTAAAATCCTCGACCAGGCCGGGAATCGAACCCGGGGCCCTATAAACCGAAGGCCATTACGCTGACCTTTCAGCCAACGAGCCGGACAAACTCGTGTACTCATCCCGAGGTGGCGCAGCTCTTTTCATGCACACCCCCAATGGAGCTAACCCTCCTACCATACTTATATTTCTGGCAGTACCGGGAATCGAACCCGGGCCCCGAGGATGGCAGCTAATAACACTAACCGTTACGCTACGGAGACGGACAATATAATACGAGGCTATGAAAATAAAAAATGACTGAATAAATAAACTACAGCCCTCAGCAATTCTCAAATATGGATTAGCACGCTTAGCACTCTCAGCAATACAACTGTGTCCTGCTCCATGGCTAAATGGTTAGCGTGCTGATCTTTGGTCACAGGGGTCCCGGGTTCGATTCCCGGAATGTTCATCATCATTTCATCCTCATCACGACGTGCAGGTCGCCTACGGGAGTCGAACAACAAGACCGGCACCTGGCGAGCCGAACATGCTCTCGGACACTCCAGACACTAAAAGCCATACGCCACTTCATTTCAATACAACTGTAGCCTCCAAACGCTTTCCGCAGAATAACGGACTCATTCTTCAGCTGGCCTGTTAACAAACGAACAAAGACTTCACACGAATGATGTCGAACATGGTTTCACGTGAACCCCTACTTACGCGCGAAATGAGTAGCCCATTTATTAGTGAATTCGGCCACAGCGAAAAACACAAGGAAGTTGAATTTTCTTGAAAACCGTTACACTTACGTACAAAACGCACATGACGTTTCTTGTAAAAAAAAATTTCAAGGTCACACGGTGCAGTTCATTTTCAGATGGGGCCAACTGTTTACTGGTCATTTTAGTTGATGTAGGGCAAAAATGGCCCAAATTTTGGACATACCCCTGTGAAATAAGTAAACAAACAGACCCCTTCAAATATTTATTTATTTATTTATTTATTTATTTATTTTATTTATTTATTTATTTATTTATTTATTTATTTATTTATTTATTCATTTATTCATTTATTTATTTATTTATTTATTTATTTATTTATTTATTTATTTATTTATTTATTTATTTATTTATTTATTTCAGATATAGTGATCATAGGAACTCACACTATCAGGTTCTCATATGGCTGAAGCCTGACAAATGTCGGCAGCAACACATTTAACGATAATGCCTAGTCCGGCACTGTGGTGTAGGGGGCAACGCGTCCGTCTGTCACCCGGTGGCCCCGGGTTCGATTTTCGGCCGGGATATTTAATTGTACATGATTAATATACCTGGCCTGGGGACTGGTGTTTGTGTCGTCCTTAATGTTCCTTTCCTCACATTCAACACTTTACACTTCGGCAATTTCCAAATACACGCAGGTTCCTAACATATGGTGCAAAGTAGGGCCAAAAGGTTTTCTTAGATCGACACCCCGAATAAATAGAATTAAAAAAGAGATAATGCATTTGTTAGCCCATTTGTTACCTGAAAACCAACTTTCTATCATCTTCTCACCACCTAAATACCCGGTCAGGACACTTCCTTTCTATTCATCTACACTGCACAAATAAGGTCAGCAGATTATATGTTGTGATCGGCGCAAGATTAAATCCCCTTACCAGCTCAGGTCAGAGACACGGCTCGTTGTCAAGATTGAAAGGCGCCTGCCGATACTACCCGCTTAGGACAGCTGACTGAATGGTTGTGGTACGAATGAGCGTGTGCCTTTACAAGAGAATGCAACAAGGGCTATGGAATAATGTGTAATTAATTTTTGGTGCAAAATTTTGGTTAGAAAGGTGCAAAATAGTCCTTTAGTGTAGACGGAAAAGGTGCCAAAAAGCGCAAATTTTAAAGGTAAATTTTCATTCAAACATCACCAAAACCTATTTTACAAGATATGAAAGGGCACAGAATTCACTCATATTATCGTGTGTTAAGAATCTGACAAAAAAATTCCCAGAACACAATCATATGTCCAGAAAACTGTCACACACATAACATTTCAATGTTATTTTCAGTGAGGTTGCATCTCCGGTCACTGAGGCACTAGGATTTTTGGCTAAGCTCTGTTCTAGTATCTGCTTTGCAGTACCCTCTAGGGCAGGGCCTCTCAAACGCCCAAACTCACGCGTGCAGAGCGAGGTGCATAGGCTCTGTGCACTGTGCATCGGTACGCTTCGCCTCAACTCGGCTTGACTCGGATGATGTAGTGTGCTGAGAGCGACGAAGCGTTTGGTGGTAGACGACGTGTTTATCAGTGAAATAGACAAGCGCACGACAACAACATAATAATGGAGCAACCTGTTTCGAAGAAAGCAAAGACTTCCGAAAGTCCATTTCAATCGAACTGGGAACTTTCGTATTTTTGTTTGTTTGTTTGTCGTGACGATAACGCCAAATGCTTAATCTGCGGGACGATAATTACGTGCGTAAGAAAATCATCTATTGAAAGACACTACAGCAGACTACATTCGGAAAATTATTGTGAAATCATAGGTGACGTCAGAGAGAAAGAATTAAGGAAGTTGAAACAGCTTGAAGAAGAGCATTCTATATCCACAAATGAGTTTTGTTCCAGTACTGTAGCATTTTCATTTTGGTTACGGGTTCTGCATTTTTTTTAAATTATGTTTACATTCCTCTCAAACATGTATGTGTATTTCTAATTCACTTTTTAAATTTTTTTAATAACACTGGTAACCTTGTCCCATACAACTGTGCGTCTCCGCTCACCACACGTAAACACTTCGCAGGGGGGGGGGGGGCAGCAGTGAAGGTGAGGAACGCGGAGACAGGCCGAACTGGGAGACAGGTGTAGGGAGAGAGGAGTGGGGGGTCTGCACTCTGGTCAACCAAGCGAAGTCGTCTTTCTGCACCGTGCACAGTGCATGCACCACGCGCATGCACCCTGAGAGGCCCTGCTCTAGGGCTTCCTTCACATCCATCACAATAGCGCATTTAAGAAATTTCATATAGCCTCCTTATTCTTCACTTGTTTTGTCCTAGCTATATACTGCATAACATGACTACATTGGTGTTTTTTTATCAATTGTTATTGATATTTCACAAACATTATACCTCAGAACAGACCCGTCGCTCTGAATAGCATCAGCAGTAAACTGTTTGGCACTACCCTGTATTTTCCAGGTGTTTATTTTCTTTTTCATCTTACGTGATACTGATACTACAAATATCGTAATATTAAACCTAGAACTAAGCTTTACAGACGAAATGCTCGGCTTTTCTTGTTTAATTTCTTTAGGAATAAAATGCAGAAAAGGAACCAAAAAAGTATAAACAGGTGGAAATGGTGCTAAAGCAAGAAAAGCTAATTTGGGCATTTTAATAACGAAAAATAATTAAGGAGCAGCACCGTGAATGCCTAGCTCTAGTAATTAAAGCTATTAGATAAACCTATTATTATTTAGTATTTATTAGGTAATTTTTTAATTTCATTTTTTAGGATCATGCACTCTATACGAAGGGCTAGTATATTGTTTATATTGTATTGTTGAGAATATCTTGTGAACAACTGCCATGAGAGATATACCTCTGTAGTTGTTGACATCTTGCTTGTTACCTTTCTTGTGTAATGGGCGTATTAGAGCCACTTCCCAATCCTCTGGGATCTTTTCTGCTTCCCAAATTTTTCAAAGATTATTTGTAGATCTTATATAATTTTTGGTTCAGCCCATTTTAAAAGTTCAGCTGTTATGGAGTCTTCCCCACTAGCTTTGTTATTTTTAAGATTTTTTAAAGCTTCCTTAATTTCTTCCGCTGTTGGAGGTGAATCAGCTAGATTTTCGTGAATTTCTGAAAATTTTAATTTATGATTTGGCTCAGGGCAGTTCAGCAGGTGTTCGAAATGTTTTGCCAGAATCTCACAATTCTCAGCATTGTTAAGGCCAATTTTACCATTTGCATCTCTGAAGCAAATAATCGGGGATTGATAACCTTTCAGGTTATTCTTAAAGGTCTGATAGAAATTTCGGGAGTTATTTCTTACAAAATTATTCTCAATTCCTAGTAGCTGCGATCTTTCAAAAGACCCTTTAACCTGCCTTATTATTCTTCTTTTTTCTTTGTTTAAATAGCTCATAGTGTTCATTCTTTCCGGAACATTTCCAATTTTTCCACTTTTTTGTTCTTTCCATAAGTGCTTCCTCACATACGTCATTCCACCATACTTTATTTTTAGTTTTAACTGATCCAAATACTTTCTTTGCTGCACTGTTAATCTGTTTAGATAATTCTGGCCATTTGCCATGCTGAGTTATTTTAATCTCTTCCTGAAAGTTTTCTATAGTTGCTTGTGTAATGTTGAGCCTATCTATGTTGTATTGCATTAATTTTCTCGGCCTTCTTTGATTCCTGCGAGGCAGAAGCTTTAGCTTAATTTTAGAGAGGTAGTGATCGGAGTCAAATTCCTCACTTCTTATTACTTTAAAATTCATAATTTCCTTAATACGTTTTTGAGAAATAGCTACATGGTCCAATTGAAACTCACCTAACATCGGATTTGGGGACACCCTCTTGGAAGTTTCTTAAAGAGGGTCGACATTAATTATGGGTGAAAGGATTTACAGAGATTAATTAGTCTCATGCCATTTTTGTTTGTTCTTTTGTGTGCCAGATATGCCCCTATTGTCTTGCTGAAAACATTTTCTTTGCCTATCTGTGCATTAAAATCACCTAGTAGAATAATAACATTTGATTTTGGAATTTTTGATATTTTATCATCTAGAAGACTCCAGAATTCTTCAGTTTTTCTTGGGTTCTTCCTATTATCTTCATTTATTGGTGCGTGATAGTTAACAAATGTATCTTTTTTTTCTTGCATTTAAGTTTGAGAAGAGGTAACTTTTCTGAACTAGATTTGAATTCCATAACATTATCAACTACTGCTTTATGGACATAAAAGGCGGTACCTAGTAGTGGCATTCCTTTCATAATTTTGATTGCTGGTTTACCTTTAAAGATTCTATAATCTTTGGTTTCTGTTACGTTCTCATCCATAAACCGTGTCTCTTGAGCTGCTAAGTTCTGGATTTCATGTCTATCTAAGAAAATTTCCAGTTCTTTCTGTTTGCCGGTTTTTAGCAAGGAATTTACATTAAGAGTGCCTGGAAAGAATTTCCTGTTAAATTTAAGTCTGAAAGGATTCCAAGGACGCTCCAACTCAACCTTACTGCAGATGTTGGGACTCCCCAAAACCCTAGGTCCCGATACATTGCATAACGCAATGGTGGATTTCTCTTCCGAGCTACCACCTGGGGTAGTGCTTTCATTCTGCGGACTTCCCATTCTCCAATTGAAACTGTACATTATACAAGGTAGGTAATTTGAAATTTGAATAGATTTGAATTTCCTTCAAATATTATCCCATAAACAAGAATTCCAGTCCAATAAAGTATACTTTTTACAAAAGTATTGCCATTTTATAAACATTAACCCATTCGGCATTCTTACTTAAACATTAGGCACAGAATAATATCGATTTTTAAAATTATGCAAGTGTATGTTGATGATATCCCTACACTGGGGTGACAATGAATTCAAATTCAAATATCCTATAATCGATCTACTAAAAATTCGATGTACCTTTCTTGTCAGAGGTGGCACTTCCTCACCATGCCTGGGATAGAATGAAGGCATTTTCCACATTTAAGTTTAGGTGTTGAAGTTATGAAAGTATGAATAAGTATTTGAAAAATAAGAGGAAGGTGTATTTTTAAAAACTCTTTATTATCAAAAGTATTAACAAAAAGGACGATAACAGTAACAATAATAAACAACAATAAACATAACAATAGTATAAATACAGTCTATAGAAGTTTGTGCAAGATGTTTTTTAGACATCAAGATTAACAGAACATAACAATGTTAATATAACATTTATTACATTGATATGGTTTTAATGGTGATACTACCCATTTCTAGGCAGTACAGGAATATCTTATAGAGAGCTCGTACTGTAAAATAATCTGAAACCACTGTGCACAGAACAGATCAATGTCTCTAACGGGTTTTGTTTGCGATATATTTTGTAATACCACTTCTGTTAGTTTTAAAGAACATATAAGTCTCACATTTGAATCGCTAACAATACTTATCACAGCCTTACATCTTTGCGGTGTTATATCAACAACAGATTGACCGAAAATAATTGTTACTAAGTAGTATAATAACTTAGAGCCTGTAGTTGACAAATCTAGAAAACGTTTGGACAGTTCTTATAATGATAAAAATATATCAAAATTATTCTTAGCTATACTTTTAAGACATGTTTTAAATTGGGAATTCGGATGAGTTTGTCAGAAGGTACAAGAGATGTGAAAAATCAAATGAAACAAAGGTTACCAAAAATTTAAATTTTAACGACAAATTGGATATTTTATTAAGTGGATTAACAATAAATGTCTCCACGTTGTAATTCCAACTGTTTGACAAACTCATCCAAATAGTATCCGAGTATTTCAGCAAAATTACTTAAGGTAACGGTACAAAATAAATTTAGTATCGTTCGTTGTTGAACCAGAATTATTAGCTTTGGTACCACATTTGAAATTCATGAATAAAAAAGTGCTTTGCAAGATGACAATCTAAAGGAGGAAATTTACAGCTTGCAGTACTTATCCTAACACATAGTGTTTTAGACGGTGTGAGAATCGAGCCTTCTAACTTTCTGTTGGAAGCCTTTGAATATTCACCGCCACCTAAAAGAAAGAAATAGCTCTATTTACAGACTAATATATTAATTATTGCGTGTAATTAGCTAATATACTACATTACATTTTTTTCCTTAAAAGAATTTCTCATTTCAAGGAGTGCTTCCAGAGATAAAGAAAAATTACTAATTTAATACACTAAGCTTACTGCCTATATTAAGTGTGAGGTAGAATACAGAGGAAATAGTGAATAACTATAGGCTTCGTCGCCTTGCAATTGATGGGGTTTGGAGTGACGTTGGCTGTAAATGAATGGAAGACACATGAAATATTGATGAAGAGTGTAAGGTAGTGAGTCTTTCATTCATGGTAGGGATAATAAACTCAACAATTAAGTTTCTTACAGAGTTTTTGAACAATGTATTTGATGATGAAATATGAAACACAGGTGAAATAAATTGTAGAGCCTCAGAGAAGGATGGAAAGAAGCTTACTGGGTGTTTATCTGAAGGAACGTCTCCGTGAAATTTACTTGAGATATAAAAAAAACTAGAGAAAAGGATGTACAAGAAAAAGGGATGGTCCGACAATTAAGTTGAGAAAGAAATAGAAAAAGGTGATAATGGGGTGGGCTTTGTCCACGTAGTTGGGTATAAAGAGGGAAAATGTGGGGTCATTGGGGATGAATGCTGCCGTAAGGAGAAGACTGGAAGGCGAAGGGTGAGATCTGTGTACAAAGAAGGTTTTGAACAGGCTTCGATGATGATGATGATGATGATGTTGAATGGCATTACTCTCAACGTTGTAAATAGACATATGACCCTTCTAACATTGACCTCTAACTCCACCAATTGTAATATGATTCTGGTACTCTCTTAGTATGCAATATGATTTGTTGCGTTGTGTAAGCGCTCTGTTTTAAATGTACCAAACACAAACGTGTGTATGTATGGAAACTCAATAGGAATATAGCACAAAGCAACTAAAATGTAAACACTGAAACACCAGACTTCAGGCTTTATATATTAAAAAACACAGCTGAATGAAGTGTCAAGGAGAAGTGGAAGTTAAAGGCTGCCATTATTCTCAATCTGAACTCTAGGTGATACAGAGTGGTTAATTCTATATCCAGCCTCCCTTTTTCCCAGTAATTAACCAAGTCTTCACTTCTATTCTAGAGCGTGTGGACATAAGTGTCATTTGTCTAAAATTTCTCAACTTTCTAGCAAGGAATCAGATCCACGTAACTATTGTTGAATCGAGCACTTTACTTAGAGAGTTCCTCATTAACAGGGCAATGTGAGGTATAAGATAAGATGAAAATTTGTTCAGGCAGCGTCAAGTTTACAATGCATGATGCATGCAGATTACTAGATACATAGAAATAAAAATAAATGAATCGATATGATAAATAGATTTCTTAAAATAATGTCCAATCAACACGATTTCAAGCGCTAAGTTAATGACGTGATGAATTAGAGTGAAACAAGGCTAGAGGGAAACTGAATGTGAAATATGATTTCTATCTACGTATTTGGTACACAGCTCTCAGAAACAATTTAAAGCAAATGCGATGAAAAAATAATGCCATGACAAGGAGGAACAATGATACTAATAATGATGATGATCATGATGATAAACTGGTTTTGATGTGGTACCATCAATTCTACGAACTCTTGACGAAAGAATATTCCGCTTTTCAATATTACTCATATTGTGGGAACATTCTAATTCAAGCCCGGATTTTTAAGCAGTAACAGGTTAGATTGCAAACTAATTTGGTTAGTAGGAAGTGTCGGCCACCCGCTCTTCCATAATGTAGCAAGAATAACATAAATTATAGGGATTGCGATTGGCCGTACCCCTAATTATTATGCAAACCCCATAGCATGGTCATTGTGAAGGTAGACTATACTTACTACTCCCTTCAGTAAGTTTGCATTCTAACCTATTAATGCATAAACATCTGGGCTCTAATTATAATACTATCATATCAGTAAATATTTCGAAACATAAGTAACTTAAATCCATTATTTTGAAACACTCCATGGAATAAAATTTTTGGTGCATACAAGCTGTAAATTAGTATTGTTAAAAATAATTCCCTATTTTCTTAGTTCCTTGGAAAGATGGCATTTACTATGTAAGGCTATGGACTGTGATATGACAAGCATGCGAGTTACGGTATAAATAAACTGTTTACTAACATAAGTTGTGATGAATTGTGCTATGCTTTTCTTTTCAGGAGCATTCCATACCTCTGACCATCTTGTGCGAAGTGCTACCATGGTGTTTAAGGCTCATTGTATCTCTTTGTATTCTGTAAGACATGCTTAGAAGTATTTTAAAAATGAAATGCAGTGAGATATTCTATTTAGTGTTCCTGGAAGAATATTTTGCTTTTCAAGGCTGTATCCTTTACAATATTTTTACCGACACACAAAGTTAGTTATTAAGCACGGCAATTGGGAAATAAAATCTACTTTTTCTGCGTTTTGCTGAGCAAAGACACGTTTCTTCGTGGTAACCGTATGATTGTACATTGAATTAACCAAACTAATTTTGTATTCAGAATGACGCCGAACACTTTCAAAACGAACTATTTTGCTGAACAACCAAGAATTTGTTTATTACAGTTATTGACAGTATTGTCTTGCTAAAAATGTTTGCATGGTGAATTTCATCATTTTCACTCTCCAGAATTAGTTTATTATATACTAATATCATGTAAGAGATCATGCAATACTATCAATTGCATTGCCCCATATTTTTATCAAATTTTCATATTGTAATATTGGCTTAAATTAACAACGATTTTGAAAATCAGGAATAGCCTGCATATTCTTCCCAGAGAACACTGATATTCGTAAACAATTTTTGGTGGTATAATTCGTAGAACTGAACATTTATGAAACATGTGTTAACAATGACCCTAAGTCATTTCTAGAAGCTCTTTATGTTCATCTAACGTTTTCCTTGTACTTAGGATATTAGCCTCTTCAATGAAAGTAATAAACATACGTTCAATTTTCAATACAACACATTTTAGTGTCATTATAATATCACTAACTAACTTGAGACTGGTCTGTTTAATGGAGACAGTGGTTCATAAGTGATTTCAAGTAATTAGTTCTGCTACGGTCTTATCAATTGTATCCGTTTATTTAGAGAAGGTGAGGCATTGCTAAAACTCTAGCGGCAATAGGAAAAGGTTGTAGAAAGCGCTAAATATTCTGATGATCAAATAGGGATAGTCGATCTTAACTAAATGAAGATTAATCACTATTCACTGAATATAAACATCTGAAAATAGTGTACACTAAAGAATATTTTTATATTAATTAGGAAAGCTGAGAATGTTACCCGTTTCTTTGGTTGAAATAACTGGTTTTGCTAGAATAGTCGATGCACGAGAGAATTAAAATTCAGTTATTTTTTAGTGTTGAGTTACGACAGCTCTAGTTTACAGGCTATTACTATAAATGGACTAATCGATACATCAATGCGCTCTGTTGGCCATGTCAGAAACTTACGGCTTTTTATTCGAAGCATAAAAATGGATCCCTTTTTCGTCGTTGTTCTGACAATGAGTATTGCAATGTCTTCGAAACGTCGGCCTTCTACTTATATACACTCGTAAATGGATCTTTCGCTTTAGATAATGGGTTGATTAGGGGTTAACCCGTCATCCTGTCAATGATTACTACAACATCTTCGAAACGTCAGCAGTCTACAGTAATGTACATGAAACTACGACATAATGTGACCCAGACGGAGAATATATCACGTCCAGTACGGATATTCTTCAAATGAGATGAATACACAGTGGTATTGATGATGTATTCCTAAGACTCTCATACGGGATTCGTACAGAATGAAGAATCTATTTACCGAATAACAACTATTTGATGTAGGATACAGACAGTACGAGAGTGAAGCTGCTACGCCCAAGAAGGGAGACATCGTGATATTAAACACATCTGGATACTTAGAACATCATCCAGCACAACTCTAAACTTCAGTGGGATAAGTTTTTGATTCTGAACTGCCATAAGACTGTCAGAAGCATCAATTTCAAATGTAGGCGTTGGGGACAAAGAAGTTGCTATCCTCAAACATACCCTAAACGTATGCCTCTAAACACTTCTTGCTCTCAAGTGAGCCTTCCCAGTGTTCATGGTTATCCATGATATACTTGTACTTCCCCCAAGAGATGTAATTAATATTATCAACCAACTAAATTCCTCATTTTCATTATTGGTAGATGATGTAAGAGGACACAGGTGAGAAAATGACAGGCAGAGAACTATATGTGATCGAAGCAGTCTGTACCATGTTCTTTTTGGTGGCCGCAGCCTCATGAAATCGAGCAGACTTTGAAGCGAACTGAGATGATTTCAGAGTGAATTGAGAATCTTGAATTAGATGATATTCTTTTGTACAAAGTGCTCTATCTAACGTAACTACTTTTCCCGAAATTATGGCGGTATCCACCTTCGCTGTTGTGCTCATCAATCCAGTGATTATGTTCCACATGATTCAGTGCACTGTCAGTTATAACTCCACCGGATTTAAGTGATGAGGAATACGCATCGTTATGTCCACCGCCATCAGATGGAGGTTCGTGAACGCTATATCCTCCGTGACTCATAATGTCACCTCCATGACCGATGGAAGCACCAACATTTCCGTGACCAAATCCGCTACTTCCTATGCTGTTGTGGTGAATACTGCCAATACCATACCCGTGAGGGAAACCTGTCAAATCTTGTGTGACTGTAATACCGTGACTGTCTTGTTTAATTGTAATGCCGTGTCCAGAATCACTCAGATCTTGTCCAGGTCCGCTAGATGCTTGAGCACTCGTGCCATAGCTAATATCGTTAGAAATTCCGTGGCCAATGCTGCCTAGTTCATGCCCAATGCCACCTGAATGCTCGCTGCTAATACCACTACCAAGGCCTCCTGAGTGTTCACTGATACCATGGCCGCCTGAATAATCACTTATACCGCTACTTATGTGTCCAATGCTACCCGAATGATCGCCAAATCCACGGCTTTCATGACCAAGGCCTGCTGAGTGTCCGATACTAATTGAATGACCGCCAATACCACTGACTCCATGACCAAGGCCTTCTGAGTGGCCAATGCTACCGCTAATACCACTGCTTTCATGGCCAAGACCTGATGAATGTCCAGCGCCATCGCTAATCTTAATTCCTCCAACATTTCCGTGGCTTATACTGTGACCCTCGTGTCCTACAGATATACCAGCATGGGGATAGCTAACACCACTTCCACCATGGCCAGAGGTATGGGGAATAATAGCAGCGGTATGGCCAGCATGTCCAAGTCCGATGTTGGCCTCGATTTCACCACCACTCATATGACCATGAGACATCCCGTGGCTTGACACGTACCCATGACCTGCACCTCCATAGTGACCACCACTTCCTCCAAAGCTGTGATGTTCTCCGAATCCTTCATGTCCACCGCCATGGCCGCCGCTGAATCCTCCATGACCGCCGCTGAATCCTCCATGACCGCCGCTGAATCCTCCGTGACCACCGCCAAATCCTCCATGGCCACTAGCTCCGAATCCTCCGTGACCAAATCCTGATTGGTAATGTCCAAATCCTCCTCCGCCTCCTCCACCGTGACCATACTCGTGACCAAATCCTCCGACTTGATGGTGATCCTCAACTTCTTCGTGGCCTGGTGACCATTTGGTATGCCCTCCACCTCCAACGTGGACGAACACAGTTTTGGTATGATGGCGCTTGTTGATGAATTTTGGAACGTAAATCTTGAAATGTACACTGAAACAGAAGAGGTCATATCTTTAGTTTACTGTGTTTGGTGAGCAGACAGCCTCCTTCCACCAAATATTGAAGCGAATTTAGTTTAGTTTAGTTTAGTTTATTGCCTTTCTTGTATGGTAGGGCTCAGCTATGAAGCCTGCTATTATGCCAAACCATATTATACAACAGCTTTATACAATTTACAGAATAATGTACATAAAATCATTTTTACATATATTTCCAAACATCACTAAAATTAATTTACTTAACCTCTATAATTTTGCATCCTTATTGATAATTAAGAGCTAATTATTAAGTTTTTACGTTAGTGAAATCTACTGTTTACATATTTGTGTACCACATTAAACATTTCCTTTTAAATAGTCTCGGATTGCCTATGCCTCTAATTTCAGCTGGGATTGAGTTCCAGGAACGTATGGTAGCAGGTATGAATGAGTTGTCGTACAAGTTACTGTGGTGAAAGGGAATGGACAAGAGGGAACGTGTGGATGACCTTGAGGGAGCTCTGTCGGAAGGGGGGAGGTATTTAAAGTCTGTTCTAAGATAGTCTGGTTTGTTTGTTTGCAGAATACTGTGGAGAAGGGAAACAGCGTAGTATTTACGTCGTTCAGTCAATCTTAGCCATGACAGCTGAGCGAGGAAAGGACTAATATGAGTTTGGATTGGGATATTTAATACGAATCGATCACAAGCATTGTAAGCTCGCTGTAGTCGCTATGAAAGTGTTTTGCTCATACTATTATAAACTACATCTCCGTAGTCAAATATTGGAAATATTAGACTGTGTAATAGTAATTTTCTTGTGTTTCTTGGAAGGAAGTCGCTCATCCTTTTTGCAGAATGTAATGGATAGAATACTCTTTGACAAATTTTTGTGACATGTTCCGACCAACTTAAATATTTATCGAATACTACTCCAAGGTTCTTTACATGATCGCTAAATGTAACTGGTATTCCACTGAGCATAACACTGGGTATAGATGTGTTTTGTATTTTAGCATGAGATTTATACGTGCCAATTATGATAGCCTGTGATTTTGATGGGTTCATTTTCAGGCCATGTCTGCTAGTCCAGTCATTAACAATTGCTAGGTCTTCGTTTAACTTAGTGATTGAATTGTTTAAGTCATTAGGCTTTGTGTGAAATTGAATATAATTGAATATAATAATTTACGGAGGGGTGTTGACGGTGAAAGGCCAGAAGACACTTTTACAGCTACAACAGTGTGACATACTGCTTTTCCTAATCCCTTCTTGCCAAACTAGACAGGAAATATTTCAAGTTAGTGAAAATTTCCTTTAAAGTTCGCCACAATTAATATTGCTGAGATATCTCCCTCCAGCTCACCTTAAAATATTGTACTAAAATTACCTTACTGAACTTGCCCTTCGACATATAACCAACATAGTAAAATATCATGAAATGAATTAAGATAACAAGTCTGTAATAATTGCCATGACCAGGTAGAGCATTTCTATGTAAATAAATACATATTCGTTTTTACATTAGTAGAAGTTAACAATTCCATTACATGTTTACGAATTAGGATATCTGGAGTGGTGTAAGCGACATTTGATTTTCCATATAGGTCGATATTTCTAGGTAGAGTACATATTTTAAAAACTCATGTATCTTTACATAATTGGAAGTTTTGTTTTATATTTTATCGTTTCAAATTTATTCCTGTCCGATAAACGTTTAAAATTGATTTTACTAGCATCTGTATTTCAAAGCTGGACACCTAAATTCCTATGGATTGTTGACAAGAATTTGTGTGGTATGCACATTTTTTCGTTTATTGCTAGCCTCGACTTTGGCCTTGTCAGTCGACACATGTGACAATATAGTGCCTTCTACCTGACCAAAACAGGGCTGTGTATTGATGCGACTGCTTGGGCAGCCTTTACTCTGACGTGTGTTTCATTTGGTATGGATTTGTAATCATATATTCCTGAACTATTATATTTATTTATTATACGTACTGCTTATGGTCTCCCCCTCCACTTCCCGCAAGAACCACGGCTGCAGTGCCGATCACCATCAAGGCCACCTGAAACAGAAGTTCAATATAATTAAGACATCATCATCCAGCTTCGACTTTGATGGCCAAGAGAAACAGTGCAAGACAATCAATTACAAATAATAATAATAATAATAATAATAATAATAATAATAATAATAATAATAATAATAATAATAATAATAATAATAATAATAATAATAATAATAATAATAATAATAATAACACAGCAAGACAGAACCTCTCACAGCGTCAATCAAGAAGAGACGGCTACTATTTTACGGTCATCTCTTGAGGATGACTGTTGATCGACTAACAAAAAGAATATGGAATTTTATTCAATCTAAGGCGACAAGGCCGAGATGGTTCCAGGAATGCGAAAAAGATCTGAGGCAGATTGGTATTTCAGACCAAGAAATTCATGACAGGAACGCATTCAGAAGATTGGTGAACAAGTATCAAGGTTTCACAATGCCATCAGCTTCCAGAAGACGGAAAGGACCTTTGTCTGAAGAGCATGAACAGGCACTCGTCACTGGGCTGGCAGGAAGTCAAAGCCGGAACAAGAACAAGACCTAGACACTGACATGAAGTTGGTTGTCACCACGCAGTCCATAGAGGCTCAACTCGATGTATTAAAATAATAATAATAATAATAATAATAATAATAATAATAATAATAATAATAATAATAATAATTGAATAGCCTCAACTACGGTATACTGGTATTTGATGCCATCTAGGCTATCTATTTTCAGGAGGTCAAATGGACTGTCTCGCTTTTGACCTATCCAAAGCATTTGAAAGGGTAGATGATGGGAGATATGAGATATACAGCAGATAATGGTATGATTATAAACGGAGTGAAAAGTCAGTTTGTAAATTGTACACTTTCCTCTCACTTTTAATTACTGTGTTGATGGATTGATGGTTCCTGATGAGGATCATCGTAAGTACTTACGTGTTAATATAAAGAATAATCTGCATTGGGGTAATCACATTAATGAGGGTCCGGACCGGGTGAGTTGGCCGTGAGGTCAGGGCTGCACAGCTGTGAGCTTGCATCCGGGAGACAGTGGGTTTGAACCCCACTGTCGCGAGCCCTGAAAATGGTTTTCCGTGGTTTTCCATTTTCACACCAGGCAAATGATGCGGTTGTACTTTAAGTAAGGCCACGGCCGCTTCCTTCGCACTAATAGGGTTTTCCTATTGCATCGTCGCAATAAAAACTATCTGTGTCAGTGCGACGTAAAGCCAAATGTAAAAACACAACCAAAAACAATCCGGCTCAACGCATAAGTGGTTACCATGCTTCAGTTTGGTCACAGTGGTCAGGGGTTCTATTCCCGGTCGGTTAGGGGATTTTAACTTTCATTAGTTAATTCGTATGGCTCGGGGACTAGGTATGTGTGCCGATTTTAGCGTCAACACCTGCACCTCGCCTCTCCGGAGGTCACACACCATTCTTGTTGTGCTAATGTGGTTGTAGACAAAGGTTCCAGACTTCTTCATATGCTTATGAGGGTGTTTTAGGGGTTGTAGTAAGGATGTAAAAGAGGAGGCGTATCAGTCTCTGGTAAGACCTCAATGAGAGTATTGTTCCAGTTTATTACGCACACACTAGCATTTCTTGATATGAGAACTGAAAAATATTCAAAAAGGAAAGCAGCACGATTTGTTGTTGTTGTTGTTGATTTCCGGCGAAAGAGTAGCGTTACGAAAATGTTGCAAAGTTTGGACTGGGAAGACTTGGGAGTAAGGAGAAGAGATGCTCGACCTAAGTCGTATGTTCCGAGCTGTCAGTGGAGAGATGGCCTCCAGTGATATTAGTAGACGAATAAGTTTGAGTGGAGCTTTTAACCAAAATGAAATCAAACCCCATGGTGCAACAGCTCCTAAAGGCCATGGCCTACAAAGCGACCGCTGCTCAGCCCGCAAGCATGCAGATAACGAGGTGTCGTGTGGTCAGCACGACGAATCCTCTCGAACCTGTATTCTTTGCTTTCTAGACCGGAGCCGCCATCTCACCGTCAGGTAGCTCCTCAATTGCAATCATGTAGGCAGAGAGGACCTCGAACCAGCCCTCAGATATAGGTAAAAATCCCTGACCTGTCCGGGAATCGAACCGGGGGGCATGCGGGTAAGAGTCAGGCACGCTACCCCTACACCGCGGGGCCAGCAGCTCTTTCAACAGTTACAAATATCATAATATGAAGTTACATTGAAATTCAAGAGGACTAATTGGGGCAAATGTTTATTGATAGGGCGAGGAGTTTGCGATTAGAACAATGTATCAAGGGAAATGTTCGATATGTTATCAAGTTCCTTTAAACGTCTAAGAAAAATTCTGGATATGATAGGGAATCTGCCATCTGAGCGAGAGATTATTAATCATTGATTCATTCCGTTTCACTCTATCAGATGACAGAGCAAAATGATAATCTGAGATTGGCTGAATGACTGTAGTACTGAACTTCAGTTCAGAACACTCACCATAGAAGCACGCGTCAAGAAGAGTATCCTGTCGTAAAACGTAGCAAAACCCAGACCAAGGGCAGACTAAAAAAACTGTTACTTCCACAGATGTGAGTTAGATATATGACAGCAGTACAACAATGTTAGTGGCTGCTGTTTCCGACTCCATGGCTAAATGGTTGGTTTTGCTGGCCTTTGGTCTCAGGGGTCCGGGTTTCGATTCCCATCAGGTTCTGGAATTTTAATTGGTTAACTCCGCTGGCTGGGTGTATGTGTCGTCTTCATCATAATTTCGTCCTCATCACGACGCCATTTCATTTTTTATTTAATTGATTGCAGTGGGGATTATCATGTCTGTAGATACTGGTAATGAAAATTACAAGTTCTGCAGTGGATGCAGATTTTCAAATAAATTTTAACAGGAATCTTGCCATTTTCGAACTGAATAACACGCCGAATCTTGAAATAATGGCACATAAAAATCTATTGCACGCATAGAGGGGAAATCACAAAGTTGTTGAGCTTCTTTGTTTTGCTACAACACCTCTCAAATATTGGAGACAATGACAGTCCCAGGTGATTGGACATTGAAGTGAACAGTGGCTAAAGAAATCTTCACGGTGTATTATTACCGGTCGCATTCCTTTGCGTGCTTCTGTCTTTTTCTGAACATAACCAAGAAGTGGTGAAAGAAGATAGAGGAATAAAAAAGAAAGAAAGAAAAAAGCGCATTCACTTTCTCGATACAGAGAGAAGGGAAAAAGAAGGCGCGCGGCTCACCTCTTCTGGGGAGTGCATTGCATTGAAGGTCTTTGCCCCGGCCTAGAAAGTGTTACGTTCCTCGAGCAATGCCAGAGATAATTAAGAGCAATTCTCCATTGCATTTTTGTACCGTCACTGCCTGTGATTATGAATATATATTAGGAATGAAGAATGTATACCGGGCGAGTTGGCCGTGAGGTTAGGGGCGCACAGCTGTAAGCTCGCATCCGGGAGATAGTGGGTTCGAATCCCACTGTCGGCAGCCCTGAAGATCGTTTTCCGCGGTTTCCCATTTTCACACCAGGCAAATGTTGGGGCTGTATCTTACTTAAAGTCACGGCCACATCCCTCCTAGTCCTAGGCCTTTCCTGTCCCATCGTCGCCATAAGACATATCTGGGTCGGTGTGACGTAAAGCGAAATAGCAAGAAAAAAAACCAGAATGTATCTTCAACACTCAATTTTTACCATTGTTCGATTTCCTAATCTTCTTCTTCTACCACTTTTTCCACACCTGTGGGGTCGCGGGTGCGAACTGTGTCACACATGTAGATTTGTGCCGTTTTACGGCCGGATGCCCTTTCTGACGCCAACCTTATAATATGGAAGAATGTAATCACTATTGCGTGTTTCTGTGGTAGTTGGTAGTGTGTGGTGTGTTGTCTGAATATGAAGAGGAAAATATTGGAACAAATACAAATATCCAGTCCTCGAGCCAGAAGAATTAATCAAACACGATTAAAATCCCCGACCGGCCTGGAATCGAACCCAGGACCCTCTGAACCGAACGCCTTAACGTTGACCATTCAGCCAATGAATCGAACTGTTCGATTTCCTAATAACCCCTTCATTTACAATATTTATTATTGATTTAAGTCCATTATAAAACACGTATGACAAGCTCATTTTCGAGGTACGATTTCCTTCCCAATATCTCATGAGTCCGGCTAATAACATACCTTTCTCTCCTATGAGAGTGGTTTCTGGGAATTAGTATTTTTGAGTGGCTGGGACCAAAAATTAATTATATCACAGAATTCGGAGCGGTCTAGGACATGGGGGTCAGATATCCCAGCAGAATCAAATTCTTTTGACATAAATATGTTTTATGGCCGGGGGTCATGTGAAATTAGCGATATCAAATGTGTTTATGATACCTAGCAACCGTGCAGGCTCTGATGTGAAGTGAATGGATGGCCATGGCTGGAAGACGTATTATCAAAGAGGGGTATTAGAGTACAGATCGTCGATGTGTTCTTGCAGGCTATGATGTGAAGTATTGATGGATGGCCATGGCTGAGAGACGTATTATCAAAGAGGGGTATTAAAGTACAGATGATCGATGTGTTCCTGCAGGCTATGATGTGAAGTATTGATGGATAGGCATGGCTGAGAGACGTATTATCAAAGAGGGGCGTTAGAGTACAGATGGTCGGTGTAATCTTGCAGGCTGTGACGTTAAGTATTAATGGATGGCGATGACTGAGAGAGATATTATCAAAGAGGGGCGTTAGACTACAGATGATCGATGCGATCTTGCAGGCTGCGATGTGAATTATTGATGGATGACCATGACTGAGAGAAATATTATCAAAGAGGGACGTTAGAGTACAAATGGTCGATGTGATCTTGCAGGCTGTGATGTGAAGTATTGATGGATGGCCATGACTGAGAGACATATTATCAAAGAGGGGCATTAAAGTACAAATGGTCGATGTGATCTTGCAGGCTGTGATGTGAAATATTGGTAGATGGTCATGACTTAGAGACATATAGAAGCCTCTTTTATCAAAAAGGCTTCATCTCATGAGATTCTAGAAAACTGAAAAAATATTACATTCGTGGTAATTTATTAGGCCCTGAGTCAGTTTCCCACTTTCGATTCACTGAATGCTACACTTGTCGACTCCAAATTCCGTACAGATGACTCTCGAAAACGATTCGTTAGATGCAAATAAATTAATCGTTATCCATTTCAGTTTCATTTTTTACACAGTTCTTGGTACTTTGATGTGCTTTTAATGAGTCAGAAGAGATCTTCTTGGTAGGCCTATTGTTGTCTTGAGACTCACTTTTTAGTGTGATGTACAATAAATTATTTCAATACTGTTTTAATATTATAAGGTCCTATAGAACGCTATACAGTAATTGTTTTCTGAAAAAAAGTGACATGGAATTTTCAAAATTCTGATATGTATAATTTTCCCTGGTAATATAATTAGGGGTGCAGATATTTTCCAAAAATTCGTGAGTGGCTTAGTGGCGAGTGAATTTATCTAGAAAGAAACTGTAGGTCTAGTTGTAAGTATTTTGACTATTTAGCGAAAATATCACATTTATAATGAAAAAAATACAAAAATATTAAATAAATCGAGTGCATATGTATCGGTTATCTATACAGGGAACAAATCCTTCAGGACGCAGTCTACAAATATGTCAGCTGACGGCTTGATGAGAATAGCACGGTTACGTAAATGTATTATTGGAAACAGCAGAAGTATGATATTATAGCAAAGAAGCTCTAAAGGTGTTCCAATGTGCTATTCTGATGAATTGATATAAAAATAATAAGTGCACGTAGGTGCGATCATAAGAAAATGATTCCAGCAATATATAGCAGATATTTTAGGTTCTGTACATAAAATGGGTGGTACAGCTATTGACATATCCGAGGCTCTTGAGAGGGTAGATCTTAGGAGACTACTGACAAAAATGAGGAATATTAGACTTGACAAAAGAGTGCTTAAATGAGAAAATAGAACTCAGAGAAATAGAGTAGGCGAAGTGTAATGTTTAAGTGGGGGTCCCTCAAGGATCTATTATTGGACCCCTTTTATGTATATAATTGATATGAGTAAAATACTTGAATCAGAGATAAGGTTCCTTACGGATGATGCTATATTCTGTAGAAACATATATAAGTCACGGGATTTTGAGGGACTCAAAAAAGACTTCGACGTTGTGAAAAGTCAGGTTGTAAGTTTTACCCAGAGGAAACGTCCCTGCAGTTTTAATTACTGCGTTGATGGAGTGAATGCACCTGATGGGGACTGATGTAATTACATACGTATCAATATGAGGAAAGAAATGCATTGGGCTGATCACATTAAGGAGATTGGAAATAAAGATTACAGATCTCTTCTGTTTGGTTATGAAAGTATTTAGGGGTTGGAGTAATGATGTAAAAGAGAGAGGGTATAATTATCCGGTAAGACCCAAATTAGGGCATGGTTCCAGTGCATTTGACCAGGATTACTTGATTCGAGAACTGGAAAAGATCCAAAGTAAAGCAGCACCATTTGTTCTTGGTGATTTCGGACTAAATAGTAGTGATCCGAAAATGTCACATTTGGGCTGGGAAGTTTTGAAAGGAAGGAGACGAGCTGCTCAAATAAGCTGTCAGTGGAGAGATGGCGTGGAATGGCGCTTATAGAAGAATAAGCTTGAATGGAGCTTTGCAAAGTGCGTAATATAATATGAAGATAAAGTTGTAATTCAACAGGACAAAGTGTGCTATATATTTGTTTATAGGAAGAGGATTTAAGGGTTGGAATAATTTATCAAGAGAAATTTTCACTAAATTTCCAATTTCTTTGAAATAATTTAATTAAAAGCTACTGATCTGCATTTAGGGCAGTCGCCCAGGTGGCTGATTCTCTATCTGTTGTTTTCCTAGCCTTTTCTTAAATAGAGTAGACGAAGTGTAATGATTAAGAGGGGTCCCTCAAGGATCTATTATTGAACCCCTTTTTTATGTATATAATTGATAAGAATAAAAGATTTGAACCAGAGATAAGGCTTTTTTATGGATGATACATTCTAGAGAATAATATATAAGTCACGGAACTGGTAGGGAATCAGGCACCTAGACGACATCCGTAAAGGCAGATTACTTGTGAATGTAAATTTTATCGGGAAACCCCGTGGTTTATTGATTGAAATTCCGGATTAGTCACTAGAGCCAAAAGCTAGATCTCAAACTCCGTGGTAGTAAAAGCTGTCAATACGCTTCTTATTGTTGATATTCATATAGTGTACAGTAAGCGTTCTTTTTTTTTAAGTCTTCACCATCAGCGGTAATGTTGAGGGTCGTTGACAGAACGCACAAAAAGAAGGAGAGAGCCCAACTGTTAGTCTTGGTAAAAGTCATTTTATGAGGGGCCAGTAATAGTGTAGATCTGATTGTTCACCTTGATTTTCTACTAAGCTTCTCGATTTGCGAAGAACTTTCTCTCATAGCAAAGTGAAGCTATGCTATATCCGTACAAACCCTGAAGGCATTGGAAGGATGCGAAGTAAAGGCTTTGGCTCTTCATTAGTTCTTCACTGAGTGAGACATTTGTCCCCGGGATTTGAACTAGTACTCATTTCACCGAGCGAGTTGGCCGTGCGCTTAGAGGCGCGCGGCTGTGAGCTTGTATCCGGGAGGTAGTGGGTTCGAATCCCACTGTCGGCAGCCCTGAACATGGTTTATCGTGGTTTCCCACAGACTGTAAAAAAATATTTTCTTACATAATTTTAGAGAAATTGGAAACGAATATTTGACCCGATTTGTCCTATTGAATTCCAACTTTATCTTCATATTGTAATCTTTCCTACTTTGCTGATTACTACTAATTTCTTGCATCTCTTCACTGCCAGCTCCGAACACACCGCTTAGTCAAGCAGCTCGTCACCTTACTCCCAAGTCTTCCCAGCCTCAAACTTTGCAACATTTTCCTAACGCTACTCTTTCTATTTTTTTTTTTTTTTCGGAAATCGCTCAGAACAGATCGTGCTGCTTTCCTTTAGATTATTTTTCATGTTTTGCTATTTGCTTTACGTCGCACCGACACAGATAGGTCTTATGGCGACGATGGGATAGGAAAGGCCTAGGAGGGAGAAGGAAGCGGCCGTGGCCTTAATTAAGGTACAGCACCAGCATTTGCCTGGTGTGAAAATGGGAAACCACGGAAAACCATCTTCAGGGCTGCCGACAGTGGGATTCGAACCCACTATCTCCCGAATGCAAGCTCACAGCTGCGCGCCCCTAACCGCACAGCCAACTCATCTGGTAGTTTTTTTAATTCTCGAATCAGTACACTAGAATGATGCCTTAATGGTGGTCTTACCAGCGCAAATCAGTCGTGCCAGAATCAATAGAGCGGCACGAAGCGGAATCTCATTGACAGTTGGAATCGTGACTGACAGCCGTGAAAACCAGTAGCAAAGGCGACAGAAAGAGACAAAAATCAAGGCGGGGAAGACTGCGGTAGTTATACTATAGTTCTGCCAAATGCTCTCTTGTAACCCAAAAACCATCAGAATGTTTCGATGCTGTTCTCTCTATATTCTAGACTAGCTGATGTACCCGTGCTTCGCTACGGGATTCTCAGAAAGACTGACTATGTGGTTTTCTTAACTGAAATCAACATATGTCATTACAAAAACGTAAGTATGAATGTAGCGATTAAAAGCAATGCGATCATATAAAATACTCGATCAAATGGAAAGCCGCACGTTTTATCACTTTTAACGAACAGTGCTGCGGTTAGATTGCGGTGCCAATCTAATAGTCCAAAGTTCCAGAGCTGGGATGACCAGGCCGCAGATTGCCATGAACACTCATCTGTCATTATTCCGCTAAATATGCACCGATTTTCATCAAGATAGGACTACTTATAACAACAATATTTGAGAATTAAATTTTAGGCCTTCCCCTAAACTACCATTTTTCTCAGCGTGAATACAATTATTGACAGCCTAGATTGTCGAAATTTATTCCCCAACTTTGCACACCCATTTTCTTTAAACTAGGACCACTAATAACATAAATAGTTGAGAATTCAATTTTAGGCCTTCCCCTAAACTACCATTTCACTCAGCGTGAGTAAAATGATTTATAGCCTAGATTGTAGAGGCTCATCCCCCGACTTCACATACCGATTTTCATTCAATTCTCTTCAACCGTTTTCTCGTGATGCGTGTACATACATACAGACAGACAGACAGACAGACAGAAATTACGGAAAAGTAAAAAGTGCATTTTCCTGTTACTATGGACATGACTGATACAGAAATACCATTATTTTCAAATTCTGAGCAATGTACAGACAAAACTCTTATTTTATATATATAGATTATCAGCCGGATAATCAAGTTCTGCCCTCCTGATATGTCCTACTGGTAGATGTTACTACCATGATAATAATTAGATACCTGAACTAAAAGAACAATACGCAAATATACGCCACAACTGCACAGAACCACTTTTACAACGAAAGGATCACGCTTCGGTAACTCCATCTTTTGTTTGTTTCTTTGTTTTGTCGGCTTTGACAATAGAGCACGTGATTTACCTGACACATGTCAAGGTAAATGACACTCAGACAAACATAGAGTGACAAGTAGTTTCTTAATAGGCACCAACTTGCAAGTGAAGAAGAAAGTTCTTTTGTTGCTTCACGATGCAATTTATTCGTTTGATGTATAAAACCACAAACAGGATACATTTTCCACCCTGCTGATTGTCTAGTTATTCTTTCCAATGTTCTGCTGTTTAATAATAATTTTGTTTGGATCCTAAGTACACAGACTGGTATGAACAACTCTCCATCCTGTGCTAAACTGTAAATATTTCCGTGATTAGTCTATCCAACATCAACTCTAATCTCTTTGTCATATTTAGCCCTTGCTCTGTCTTTACTGTTCTTACCGCCCAGGCGTCCGACTCGTTGGCTGAATGGTCAGCGTACTGGCCTTCGGTTGAGAGGGTCCCGGGTTCGATTCCCGGCCGGGTCGTGGATTTTAACCTGCAACTCACACTCCACACACAACACTATCCTCCACCACAATAACACGCAGTTACATACACATAGCAGATGCCGCCCACCCTCATCGGAGGGTCTGCCTTACAAAGGCTGCATTCGGCTAGAAATAGCCACACGAAATTTTTAAAAAACACGCCCAGAGGTCCCTCAAAGAGTAACTGAAAAGTTCTGGGTGTCTAAAAACGTGTATCCTCATCCGCCTGTGGATGAGGGTGTTAGAATAGCATCCATGGTCGTAAGAGACGACTAAAAGGAACCTCAGGTATACTCTAAACTTAGGAGCGTGGTTCGGTGACCACGGGACCTTTACCTGAGCCCTGACATTGTTTCCACTTATTAGTGCCAGGCTCTTCACTTTCATCTATCATATCCGCTCTCCCTCAGTCAACTCTTGTTCTTTTCCGACCCCGACCCTATTGGAGCATTCAAGGGCAAGGGAGTCTTTCATTTTCACGCCCTTCATGGCCCTTGTCTTTGTCTGGCGGATACATTCATTTTTTGAAGTGTAGAACCCCTTCCATGTTTTCCCTCTGATTAGTGTTAATAGATTATGGTTACCCGATTTTACTTCCTCTAAAACAATAATCATCACCAGCACCTCCACCATTCCTTAAGGTATCGTTCTACCTCTACTTCTGGTGAAAATTCACCATATCGTCCTCCTCTTGCCAATACGATTTATTCGTGATTCCATCAACCCATCTCATCTTCAGCATTCTTCTCTTTCTGAGCTAGTTATCGTCCATGTTTCACTTCCATACAATGCCAACTGAAAATGCATGACACGGAATTACTGTGCAAATATTAAAGCTCAAGGAAGGAAGCAGTTGATATTGCGTTTGTTAATAGCTGGCCGATTTCACCCCCTTGAAACAGACATCACATCTCGAATACGGGGCTGATTTACTAGCTGCAGCAGAAATCTTCCCCCAGAGCTTCAGGGAACTGTTTCCATGCCATCGACGTCCTTTTGTGGCTTATTCAGGGAGGATTACATCTTCCAGCATTGACTCAGCGACGTTGATTCTGAATTGACAAAATATGTCATATGGCTTGGGAGTCATCCTAAAATTTGTATAACGAGACGTGAGAAAAATGTGTGAGTGAAGTGTAACCATAGCAACCTTTAGGTAGTGGTAGATGGTCAGACAATGTTGTGTGCAGCCTATGTCTTATGGCTGGTCGCCACCTGAAATTATCAGCCGTTGGTGGATGGCCATGAACGAGGGTTACATTTATGAGTATTTGTTTTTTCGCAAAGGGAAAAGAGGTTTCTTCTAATGAAAGGACCTTAATCTGTTCCTACCGGGCGAGTTGGCCGTGCGGTTAGGGGCGCGCTGTGTTGAGATCGCATCCAGAAGATAGTGGGTTCGAATCTCACTGTCGGTGGCCCTGAAGATGGTTTTCCGTGGTTTCCCATTTTAACACCAGGCGAATGCTGGGGCTGTACTTTAATTAAGGCCACGGCCGCTTCCTTCCAATTCCTAGGCCTTTCCTGTCCCATCGTCGCCATAAGACCTATCTGTATCGGTGAGACGTAAAGCAAATAGCAAAATAAAATTAAAAATATGTTCGTGAGAATCCGACATGTGATTTGAAATTCGCTAGAATTATTGCCAGTACATGCCTTTGCTGGAGGGAGTTAGTGTTTACAGTGCACTAAATCTTGTGGTATAGGCTAGAGCAATTTTGTTACTTTCATTGATTTGTCTCAGTCTTATCCTTGGCTTTGACAATATGAAAGTGACTGAGGTATGAGCGCTGTTAGTAATACCATTCTTTATGCAGCCAGTCCCTGCTATGAATGGTGTGAAAATGTTGCTCGTAGGGTCGCATGGTGCATGCATTTCAGTGGGCTTGGCAGACTGATATGTAATAGCAACTTCTGGCTCGGTGAGGAA